>NC_049170.1:43358821-43661001 GCF_009769625.2 Cygnus olor | reverse complement strand
TTTGTTGATTGCATACGAAAATAATGTTCTCTTATTCTTTCTGAAGTTGGAGGATAAGGTGACAATAGTCAGAAATCCAGTGTTACATCAGCTTATTTTACCTGCATAGATAAAGAGAAAGGCATAGAGAAAGAGAAAGACTGAAAAAAAAACAGCAATCTGATTAGTTATAAGTGATTATAATTTGTTTAGCTGTAGGTCAACTGTTGTCTAGAGGATAACATCAAAAGACTGTTCTACTTCACTTTCTTTGGTCTTCTGTGAAATGGATTTTTTGTTACTTGGCCCTTTTCCCAGGGATTCTTGGGAATTTAGTTCAAATGATTTGATAAGTTTTTTTTTTTTTTTCCAAGTGAACAGTGAATTGTTCTAGGTGCACAAATTATACTTGCTTTATTAATGATTCCTTTATGTGACAGCCTAGTGCCTAAAGGCACTGAATCAAGACTCGAGTCATTCTGTTTAGAATCTGCATGTTTGATGAAGCTACATCCTTTATTGTAGAAGTGCCTAATTTTATGCACCAAGTAAGTGAGTTATTTCAGAAGGTTGCCAGAATGATTTCTTTAGGCAACAAATTAACGGCAAGTGTCATGAGAATCAGCAGCAAGGAATGGAGACAATCAGTGCAAATATTGAGCAATCTGAAATAAGCTGTATTGAGTTTACATGGCAAGTTTTTGTAGCAGAGGGGCTGCAGGGGTGGCTTCTGTGAGAAGAGACCAGGAGCTGCCCCTGTGTTGGACAGAGTCAGTTCCAGCCAGCTCCAAAAGTGACTCAGTGCTGGACAAAGCTGAGCCCATCAGTGATGCTGGTGGCACCTCTGTGATAGCACTTTCAAGAAAGGATAAAAAGCACTACATGGCAGCAGCCAGAAGAGAGAAGTGTGAATAATGTGAGAGAATGAACCCTGCAGATACCAAGGTCAGTGAAGATGGAGGGAGAGGAGGTGCTTCAGCTGCCAGAGCAGAGGTTTCCCCGTGTCCAATGGAAAGGACAAAAGTGAAGCAAGTTGTCCCCATGCAACCCATGGAGGACCATGCTGGAGCAGAAATCCACACTGCAGCCTGGGGTGGACCCCACACTGCAATAGGAGGATATGCCCTAAAGGAAGTTGCAGCCTGCAGAGAGCCAATGCAGGAGTGACTCTTCTGGCAGGAACTGCGACCCTTGTTGGACCCATGCTGGAACAGTCTATTCCTGAAGGACTGTAGCCCATGGAAAGGACCCACACTGGAGCAATTCTTGAAGAACTGCAGCCCATGGAAAGGACCCATGCTGAAGCAGCTCGTGAACTGTATCCTGTGGGAGTGACCCCGTGCTAGAGGAGGGGAAGAGTGTGAGGATGAAGGAGAATCAGAGAGGAACTGTTATAGACTGACTGCACACTCCATTCACCATTCTCCTCTGTCATTTTGGGGGAGGGAGGAGGTAGAAAAGTCAGGACTGAAGTTAAGCCTGGAAAGAAGGGAGCAAGGAGGAAGATGTTTATAATTTTTTGTTTTGTTTTGTTCTTCACTAGCCTACTCTATTTTTAGTTGACAATAAATTAAATGAATCTTCCTCAAGCTGAGTCTGTTTTGCCCATGATGGTAATTGGTGAGCTATCTCCCTGTGCTTATCTTGACCCATAAGCTTTTTCGTCTTATTTTCTCTCCCTTCCTGTTGATGTGGAGGGGGAGTGAGAGAGTGGCTTGGGGGGCACCTGGCAGCCAACCAAGGTTAACCCACCACTGAAACCAATTACAAGGCATGGCTCAAAAGATAATTCATGGAGGGTAAAAAAAATTTCTATGTAATTCAAAAAAAGAAATGATTCTTAATCTTAGAGACTAGCTTGTTAGTAAGGAGGGAAATGAAGTTATATTGTTAAGATTACAGGTATCCTAATTTGTGATAACATCAAACTTTCAGAATTTTTTTCTCAGATCTCATAGGCAGCCACCTCTGATATAGAATACACAAATCTTCCTTAATTGTTTCTGACTTACTTTTTGGTTTATGTCTTATAAGTTTATCCATTAGGTGGTAAATGATGAGAAGAGGAAGAAAGGGTTATGCTAATTTAAATGGATCTCTTTGTAGCAGCAGGGTTTGGCTGAGTAGATCTATTTATTATTAGGACCAACAGGTCAGGAGGCAAAGAGTTTCAGCATTGTTTTATTTAAAATACACTCTAAAATACTCACAGACTGAAATCCTGACTTCATGATTGATTGTATAGCTGAGGGCTTGCATGTTCAGTGAGCTGACCTCACTAACCGACCTGGAGAGCTCAGCTTGAAACAAGATTCAGTTTACAAGATGTTTTCAAAATTAGACTGGACCCACATTATAGCTACACAGGGATCAAGAGACCTGTTTGTGTAGTAAATTGACAAATGAAGAGCCTAGGGATAAGTATTGAATTCTTGTTTCAAGAAGGAGTATCTGTGTTCTCTAGCTTGAAAACCCTTCACAAAATCTTGTGAAGTTATCTGTTTCATGGATCATTACATTAGAGAGGCTCCTTATGCCTTAATTTCATGTTTATATTTTTGTACTGACGAATTATTACATGCAACAATGCCCTTTGTAAAGAACCATTAGCACAAAATGATTGTTTTCAATTGCAAGCCCATAGATAGAGATACTTCTTTGATTGCATCTGAAGCACATTCTGTTCCCATAAATGTCAGTTACAAAAAGGAAAGAGGAGCAGTAGTGTGATGGTCAGAAGCCACCAGGGCAGCACTCCACAAGTTACCACAGGTAGTTCAGATCAGGACTGAAGGCATTCTAGCCATGTTAGTATAACGCATGTCCTGGGCTCTGAAAGGAGAGTGTATTTATACACTGTTATGGTAAACCTCCTTCAGCAAAGTCTGTTGATTTTCTAATACATAGAGATATGAGCAATAGGGTGACAGTGGGGGGAATATGCCCTTGTCAGGATAAGAATTCTTTGGTTTATAAACATTGTTTATGATTGTAACCTTCAAAGTAGAAAAGAATATCCATTTTATAGTAGCACTGAGGCCAGTCAAGGTCTTAGCAAACGTTTCCACTTTGGTAGAATAAAACAGTTTCTACCATCGGAGTCACTGATTTTCATGCGTTTCCAGTCCAGCTACTTATAAAGAAGAAGCAGGGGGCTGATATGGAAAAAAATCAGGGAAAGGAAGAAGAAAAAGAATGGTGTTCAGATACTGTAAAGGAGACATATCCATAACAGAAAAGGAGGTATGTCTGAACTACTTCTGGAAAAAGGAAACAGTTGAAGAAGCTGGGAGGCAAGTGGACTGTTGTCCTTCCTCGGGGACACAGGCTAAATACAAATGATCCAAAGGGAGATGTCTTTCAAGTGTCTGCATATTTTACAAAAATCTGTAATGCTCTAGCAGTAGCTGAAATTAAATGCGTGTTTGTAAGAAGTGCTTTTTATTTTTCTTTTTTTATTTTTATTTATTTATTTTTTTTAATATAAAGCTATGAATCAGAGTAGCTACAACTAGGTGTAATTCTGGAAGAACATGTCTAACAGCAGAGCTGAATTGGGTTTTACCTCTTGTCCTAAGCCCTTGTCCTAGCCAGCTGGGCTACAGGATCCCTTGCAGAGGGCTCCAGACAGGATTTCTGTAACCAGAAATGTGTTGGAGAGACCCAGAGTAAAGACAGTACTTGGAAACTTGCCAGATCCAGCTGGCTTGGAAACATGTGGGACGCAACTGTTGGGTCCAATTACAGCAGATTGATGGTTGTCTGTGAGAGGGACTCAGACAGGACCATGACAAATAGTAATTTGATTTTCCATTACGTTTTTCCAAAATCTTTAATGAAAAAAAAAAAAAAGATGCAAATATTTGCTGTCTCAATAAAGAGCTGGGGCCATAAATAAAACAGATAGCAGGTTTGTGCATTTTTTTTTTTTTCATGGGGAAAAGACATGTTTTCCTTCCTCTGATATTTTTCCCAACAGTTCAGCTTTTAACAGTTTCAGAATGGAAAGAGAAGGGAATCCTAACGTGATGTTAGAGCTTATCAGTTCAGACTTTTCACTATTTGTCTTCCATCCATCTGTCCTGGTCCCCAGAGCATGCTGTCTGTTACTGATAGAAATGGGTATGTTTTCTGCAAGTGGTTCAATTAAGACGACATGTTTTGTTTGTATTTGCATTTTTCAGTCAGCATCATAAATTAATCTTTAACATGCACTAGAAGTTAGCCTTTAAAGGAGTCCCTTAGTGGACTTTAGAAGATTTAGTGGATACATTTGTGATTTGTATTTTTAAAGTATTTTAATGTAGTTTATGACCAGGCTCTCCTAAAATATCTCTCTCTCCTTCCTTCCTTCCTTCCTTCCTTCCTTCCTTCCTTCCTTCCTTCCTTCCTTCCTTCCTTCCTTCCTTCCTTCCTTCCTTCCTTCCCTCCCTCCCTCCCTCCCTCCCTCCCTCCCTCCCTCCTTCCCTCCTTCCCTCCTTCCTTCCCTTCTTCATTCCTTCCCTCCTTCCTTCCTTCCTTCCTTCCTTCCTTCCTTCCTTCCTTCCTTCCTTCCTTCCTTCCTTCCTTCCTTCCTTCCTTCCTTCCTTCCTTCCTTCCTTCTTTCCTTCCTTCTCCCCTCCCCCCCCCTTTTTTCCTGGTATCTTTTGAAATAAATCCAGCTTCAGTGGTCTGTCATTCCTTCAGTGATCTACATGTAAGATCTTTTAATCCTAGAATAGAATTAAGGGTTTTGCATTCATTTATTTAGAATACTCAGAGATTTCTACCTTTGTGAAATGCCCACTTACTCTAAAATCTGGCACTGGGCTTCTCTTAGAGATCTCAAAAAAATCTCCAGTAACCCCTATTTTTGTTTAAAGTCTTAAAGCCCTGAAGATGGTGGCTTTGCTCAGAAGAACAATATCTCTGCACTTTCTATGATCTTTTATTGCCTGTAGTACACTATATCAGCTAGTGAGTTCTCTCTGATAAATGCGGTCATAAGTAGTAATATTTTGTATATTTGATTGGTAACTGTTGGCAAGCAGATTCCATTATGTGTTCTTAGATTTTGTCTGTTTTCAAGTTAGCTTGGATTCTGATTATTGACTGCTTTGTAGGCACTATCCCTTTCTTTTATAAGCTTTGTAGAGAAACCAAACCAAACCAAACCAAAACACAAAACAACTGTAACATCTGCATTGAAGAAGCAGTTGGAATGTATAAGAAAACATTCAATTTTCTAAATGAGCATGTGGTCTGGGCTTCTCAGAGGGTGATTCTGGCAACCTTCTTGGGGCAGAAAACTTTGAGTGTGTTTTGTACAATCCCACACACATCACTTAGGCAGGCAACGTATGGATTCTTCTCACATCTGAAGTGTAATATCTGTCATTAGGCATTCATCTATATTATAATGGCACTAGTAGATCAAATTGGTTCCTGGGCTCCTATTGTATTTTCACGGCTTGCTTCTGTCTTTGTTTTTGTGTAAGAGTGATGACATATCCCTTAAGGATAAAGGCTTTTTAATAAAACTCTTTTAGCAGGAAGGAATTTTGGCACCTGCATCAATGCTGATAACAGAGCGCATCTGCACTGTTTGCTGTGATCATGCAGAGAAAGAGCTGACTTCATTTCTATGGTAGTTATGACTATAATTTCCCTCAATTGCAGTCTACTTTCATTTAATTTGTGCTCAAGGGCCCTTCACATCGAATGATTTCTGCTGGGTGAAAGATCTTGCTACAGCTGAGAGGTCACAATATAATACACTCTATTGATTGCAATGAATGCTTGTTATTTTCTTTATTCAGGATGCACGCAAGAATCCATGTTAGTTCTTGAAATAAAGGTAGAATGTAGGTTGATTGTGTCTACAGCTTGCAACTATATTCATGGAGGCTTACTATCAGGTAGTAGAGGTCTGTCACCAGCTTGGCTATGCAAACTCATAATTTTTCAAGTTTACCTTTGTGTAAGAGCCTTTTTGTGGTGTTACCGTTGCCTGGTGTAAATATAATCAAAGCTCTGCAGAGGGAATGGCTGTGTGACCATTAGGGATTTTGTTAAATTCTGAAAAAAGTTTTTTTAATTAAATGTGAGAAATATAATAGTAGTTCTCATAGAGGAAAAAAGTCTCTGCTAATTCTAACAAGAACACAACTTTTTCTAGAAGGTGATGAGTAAAAATAAATAACTTCTCAATGGGAGAGAAATCAAATGATCTACAAGTTCTGACTTCCCAAAAGACAGAGAACAGGAGGATGAGGACATGGCCATTCATTCATTTTGTTTCTGCCTTTGTTCCCAGGGCCTGTTGAACCATCTGTTGGCTCCCTATGTACATAGGTCACAGGTTCTCAGATTGTTTCCAGTTAAAAATCACTGCTTCTGATTTAAATTCAATTGTGTATGTATTTATGAAAGAAGTAAAAGATTTGACTGTCAGGGCAGACTGCAGGTGGTCAATAGCATTCTCATTGATGAAGTGTTGCTTATGTTGAGTATAGAGCTGGAGGGTACCCATCATACTGCCGAATATAGCAGTTCTTGACATGACGAATATTACCACCTCATGAAACAGGGTCCTTTTTTTTTTCTTGTTTGAATTCTGTTGCTTTACAGAAAATCTGTCACTATATCCAGGAGTTTATATGCTAAAGTAGACACAGTTCTGAGTGTATTTATTTGTTACAATCCAACAAAGTACTTTTTAAAAAGGAAAACAAACAACAAACAGCGACAGCAAAAAGTCAACTCCCAGGCCCAGCTAACTGGGACAAATCTATTGTGATGTAAATTATGCAACATTGTTGACTTCAGAGTCATGATACATCCATACACTATGACGGAATGTGTCCCAGAGGATTTGCCATATCAAATTACACTTCGTATCAATCTACTCTACAGACTTGTCTCTGAGCATAGCCAGCACCAGATGTTTCAGAGGGAAGGTGGAAGAAACCACCTGCTTCATTTAGAAATGAGGCCAATGTGTTCTTTACATTTGAACAGCAGTTAGATATAGGTTAAGTCTGAGAGCAGAAAGTGTAGTATTGTTTCACAAAATTTATGGCAACTAGGTATTTTTGCTGTTTTTATAAATGCAGGTTTGTGTATATTTTTGAGTAAGATTATTTTTTTTAAAGCTGTTTCAGTACCAGTAAGTCTTTCACTCTGGCAAGAAGATAAACCTGTATGTCTAGAGAAGCCAAATATGTGACAGCAGACCCATGGAAATACTAGAAGAGGAAGTGATGACTTTTGGAGCTCTTTTTTTAATGAGATCGCATATGTAGGAGTATTGTTTGCATCTATTTATTTAATGTTTTATAATAGCTGTAACAGATAATGAAGCCCTTTCTAGACTTTCAGAACCATTTGTCAGTAGTCATGCTTATTTTCATGGTCATTGGAAATAATACAAATTCAGTGAGACTATTAAGTTTCAAAATGCATTTCCTATGACTGTGGTTTAGGTCAGGATGGACTGCATGCATGCATTAATTACTACACAATAATTGGATCTGTGTGAAGAAGTTTGGATATTTATTGCCTCTGTGAGAGATTATTAATGCACAGAACACTACAGCATTACAGAGATGGCATTGTCCCCTCTTCCATATTTTGCTACTCACCTGAGAAGCAGTTGTCAGTGATTTAGGTGAACACGGTATTTATTAACTGTACTGGTTTGAACTGTGTGACCTTGGTCCCAGGCATCTCTGGAGATCCTCCACAGCCAAGTATTTTATTCTATTCTAAGTATCCCTAAACATAGAGTTGTGTTGCTCCCTCTTTTGGCTGAAATATATGAGTTTTATGAGGCAGAGAGCATCTTCCAGATTGTTTCAACTTGGCTGGCTGGAGGACTGTTGCGAGATTTGTTTTTTTCAGTGTTGCAGTGAGTCACTGGGTAAACACTCTTGCATAAGTTCAGTTCAACTATTTCTGTTGGTTATCATTATTTCAGAACACCTGTTTAATTGTGCTTTGTCTAACAAAAGTTACATCCCTAATAATTACACGGCAACATACAGAAAGTCAAACTGTGGGCTTCCAACATCAGCCTCATCAAATGATGTCAGCTTAATAGGCCAAGACACCTATAACTTAGACCATACACAGAAAAAAAAAACAAAAAACATTTTGAGTGTGCGAAAATAACTGCCATATAAAGTGTACAATATTTAAATTGGAAAAGAAAAAAAAAAGAAAGAATATCAGGTAGAATGGCAAAGCTGAGAGTCACTCTTCTCTCTCTCTTTCCCTTTGCGTTGGATGCAAAGTGATAACTGCAAAAAACACATATCCCACTGGATTTTCTCTCATGTTACTAAAGGCAGGCTGGCTGCTTTCACTGGCTGGGTTTCATGGTTGATGTGACCTTGATGTGACAGTGTGTGCTGCCAGTGCTGAGGAATCATAGTTCATCAAATTCAAAAGGTGGTGCCGTCTCAGGACTTATGGCCTGATTTGAAGCCACCAAAAATATTTCTGTTGGTTTTGGTGGTTTTAGACCAGGTCCTAATAACATGAGGAGAAGTTTTCTTAATGATTCTCAAAGGGAGAACAAATAGCATTAGCTAGGAAGGCCTTGGGAGGGCTCCCTGTAGGCAGGTAATTTGTGCATTGCATCTTCGAGTTCATAAATTGTTATGTATGCCAGTCTTCAAGGATTAAAAATAAATGTCTTACTAGTACCTAGTTTTAACTTGGTTTTGGCTCTTAATGATTCCTAAGACTATTAAACTGAGAGGTGTACAAAAAAATGCCTCTGAAACTTCAAGGACAAATAATAATATTTAAATTAAGAAAAACAAACAAACAAACCAAACGAAAAAAAACCAACAATCCAGGACAAAATAATTGTACTGAAGCTTTTTTTCCCTTAATTTTCATATTGCATTTCTTGAGTTGCTTTTTGACTGTTGGATGGATTTATACCCAACATATATAAAACTAAGAAGAGAAAGTCTGGTTCTCCTTATGAGAGGCTTTTTATGCTTTTTAAAAAGTATTTGTAAACATCTGGAAAGTAAAGTCTATTTTTCAGCCATATCGTTAGAAGATATAATTTAGTTCAAATTTCATGACAGCCTTATGGGCAGCCAGCAATCACATCTTCCATTACATCTACTCTGATTTTTTAAACTCACAGCTTCTAGTTTTATGATTAGAAAACCCTTCTCTATAAATATCAGAAAAGCTGCCTCCTGTTCCTCTCTCAGATCTGTTCTTAGAACTGTCTACTTTCAAGTGATATCCCCAAGAACTTTGACAACACACTGACCACTGAGGCAATGGGATTGCTAGTGGATAGAAAAGTCAAGGATCGGGCCCCTCACTTTATGATTTGCTCTGCATGTTCGTCTCGCAGATTGTAAGCACGGAGGCAACTGTTAAAGAGATAGATGAGATGGTGCAGGCAAATAGTGCTAGCAATGTAGAGTGCAGGCAGAATGTGTGTTGCTTCCAAGTAAAACATTTTTGAGACATGTAACAGATGTTGAGTTTTGACTTACTGCAGATTTGTCGTGTGTCAAGTTCTTCATTGTAATATCCTTCTGTAAGTAGGAGATAAACTGTTTTGTGTTGGTGAGGATCAAGAGTTGTTTTTCTTTCAAGTTCATGTAGTCGTTTGAATAAAAAAATCCAGTCAGAGTGCAATAGGCTTTAATGACTACCTATGAAATCATAATCTACTACCAGAGGACTGAATAATCTTAATTATAATCTTCTAAAAGAGAAAATTGATCCTTGAACATTTTGAAGGCCTGCACTACTGAAGTCTTTGAAGGAAGAAACCTCCATCAGCTCACAACTAATGAAAGGTAGAGTCGAGCTCGACTCATGACTGGCAGCTTGATCTTCTGTAAGTGTGATCTGGGATCCAAGTTACTTATGTGATCCAAAATCCAGACTTACCACTGGAGACCTTCCAGGCAGCCAGTAGCCTGGTGGGAGCTGATTCACAATAAAAAGTCAAAGGTTTTCAGGACTGCAATATCTGGTGCATCAGCCTAAGCCTAAAAGAGAGGGATCTTATTCATACAATGGAGCTGAAATCTGGACAATAAATACAGCTTCAAATCCCCCCATCCCACTTCTGCAGAATAAGTTTAATTTTTGGTTTGAAATGAGGGAAGTCATTTACTGCTGGCTTGGGCACAGTGCTCTAGTTATCAGATGAGAGTCATGGCTACTATAGGAGAGTTAGCACAAATGTGTGGAAACATTATTAACTTCCAAATTAAGCCCAGTATTTGCAAGTTGCAATTGAGAGTAGAGGATTTTTAATTAGGAATCTTGACAAGGCTTAAATGAATTGTTTTTGTCCCAGTAAAAACTGTGGCCTTGATAAATTTTTGTTATTGAATAGCAAGTTAATTTCCCCTGTTCAATTCTTCTTTCAGTGGCTGTTATACATCATAGGAGCTAATTTATGGGGGGAAACGCTAAGTGGGAATTGATGATTATTTTGAGAGTAGCTTAGCACAAAACTATTCGCATGAGTAAAGGAAGCTGGGATTTTGTTTCCCATTCAGACTCCACAAATGCTATTATCAGATGCTTCAGAAACTGGAATCACTTTTCCCCCCGCCTTGGTGGTATACAAGAATTTAATGTAACCTGTGGGTTTGTACTTCATTCTCATACCATTGGCTTGCAGGAATGAAGGTATCAGCTTTGTGCTCTGACATTTCACATTAAAAAAACACAGCATTACCACTCATTTCCCAGTTCTAAATAGGCTAGCTCCTAAGTGTATGAAGAGATGTGTTCTGTTGCAGCAGGAAGTGGATATGAACAGTAGCTCATGCCACAACTGCTTATCACCATCCTTTGTAGTATGAGATGCTGTCACTCATTCAGGGCTTTCAGCAATGCCTAACCATCTTCTATCAAAATTAATCTAGTTACTCTACATTTATGATGTAAACTGCTTATGTTCAGGTGGTTATTGTGGCTAAAGCAGGTTAAGGAATTCATAAATAAGTAGATACATGGTACCCTGCACATACAAGACACAATCTGTTTGTTTATTTCCTTCTAGCTGGTTCTGTTACCATGATCACATTACCATTCTTTGCAAGAGAAGGCTGATGGCTTCCCATCTAGAGATGTTGCTTCACTTAGTAAAGCAACTCCATGAAAATTTCATCCAGGTGGAACTATCCTGAGACTTTCATCTTTTTCAGCACAAAAGCCTTCTGGGCTAATATCTGTTAAAGCCACCTGGATGGATGGCCAGAAGGAAGTGTTCTGTGAACTTTGTTAGAACTATCACAATAACAGCCCATGGCAGTGTTTCTCCGGTGTGGGTGGCAGTGAATTGGAAATGGCACTGCTACAGAGAAGACAGTGATCAGTAAGTTTTACGACTTTGCAATGGAACACCTGCCCTAAAGTAGTCCATAGCACACCAAACTATAGAGAAGTACTAGGAAAAGTCTAGCACAGATACTCGGGGAAAAACAGACCATTACTGTGGTTTTTATTTTTATTTTTTTTTCAAATGATGTATATGTCAAAGGCTTTGTCAGCAGTCCCTGGGCAGCAGTAATTCTGATCTCTATTCCAAAAGGCCATACCAGACAGCTACAATTATGCAAACTTTGCATATTCAGCCTCTGCAAAAGTTTGTGGTGTTCTGAATGCATGCAATTCCCAGAGAAGTCAGTGATGTCAAGGGTAGAATTTGGCCCCATGCTGTCATCTTCAGTAATTATGCAATTCAATTAATTTAAGGTGGGAAGTCACTTACGCAGTTTTGAAAAATCACACCTAAAATGATTAAATAGGAGCAAAGAAACATTAATATACATATGCATAACTTATGCCGAAAGATAACGTGCACAGTTGTGCTGCTAAGGATAATTCCATTTTACTTAGACTGTTAGACTACATTCATCCCTGTGGTACACAAAAGCATTCTCACATTCTTCTTTGAGGAGAAAAAGCATGTTGAATAAGGTCTATAATTTTGGTGACCCCAAGAGACTTTGCTTATTTGTTTGCTCTTTCAATTTACATGCTTGTGTAAAAATATGGTAGATAAGGAAAGGTCAAAGGAATTTGCCTTGTACTTGAAACAGAAGGTACAAAGGTCTGCCAAAGGCCCTTAATCCATCACTGATGCTGAGATTTCCAAGTTATTCTTAGTTGCTTTGTCATATGAAGCCTTACACAGGGCACTTGGAGAACAGAAGGAATATGCCCTGAATGCCAGCCAAAGGAAAGGAGACAGCTGAGGAATAAGTGCCGAAGTGGCTGAGGGATCTGAAAATAGAAGGAAAATAATTGCTGCGGATGTGAGTTTCCCAGCACACATGCAAGAATACATGGATAGAAGCCAAATGGGCTCAGAAAGGGTCTTAAGCTAACAACTGCTTAAAATGTAGCCTCTGTCAGGCACTGAGATCTGTCTTTGTTTAGATCATCCATTCACTTACTTTAATATAGCATGGACTGTCAGGTCTCCTTCTTAATCCTGTTGATTTTGGGACTCCCCCTCTCTCCCTCTCTTCTTCTTTCCCTTCTCTCTCCCTCTCTCTCTCCCTCTACCTCTCATTCTTTGGCTCCTTCACAGGGAAAACATTCTAACTTTAACCTCTTAACTCGTCAGAGTTTTGTATCTGGTAACTTCAGTGTCTCTGTTTTCCATAATGTCTAATCCAGAGTAAGGATGAGGACTTGCAGAATTATCTTTCTCTCTTATGCTCTTTAAAAAGCTTCACCTCTTTCTGACATTCCTTGAGATGCATCCAAGACAAATACCCTATCCTACCCTTAATTACTTTTGTTCATAGCACTACACTGGCAGCTTTAAAAGGACAATCATTTATTCAGAGAAATTTGGGATCACTTCTTAGCACTAAGCAGTTATACAGTGCATGATTGCTATGATGCTGAGTAGGAGTAGGATAGCTTTTAGGAGCATGGGATCACCAGTGAAGTGCTCTAAGTTGCACGCCAGCTTTCAAAAGGAGTGAGTTAGCAGCTGCTCAACTTGACCCTGGCGCACTAGAGGACAGCTAGGTAATCTGGTAGACTGGTCATGATGTGAGACAGCAAAGCGTAAGACAGCAGCGGGAAGACTGCCAAAGTCTGAAGCAGGATGTCTGAAATACAGATGCAGCCATGTGAGCTTTTCCTTCCCCTGCCTTAACTCATCATGAAATGAATGCAATGTGCTTGTGGAGGAGTTTCTACAGTTGGCAGAGGTTTGATAGTTCACTTGGGAGAACTCCATCATGAGGCTGTGCTGTTTTTAACATAAAAAGACAAAACAAACAAACAAACAAAAAACCAGAACATCTCAGATATCTCCCTTTCTCCTCTGATCTGATGTAGACCAGCCCTTAGCCACACCAAAATATGCCACACAGACTGGTTGGGTGGACAACTGAGTTGTGCTGATATGATCTAGTTCCTTCATCTTGCAGGCCAATCAGCTTGAGCTGTAAGCCTTTGTCATATATAAGGTAAAAGGGAGGTTTGGGTTGTGTACAGGAAAAGGAGATTTTTGCACCACAATTTGATTTAATTTTGCTGTAAAGACAGATTTTCTCTTACATTAAATTCAACCTGAAAGAGACTTACACAGGGATTACATTGTGATCCTAGTTATGGAAAGAGAAATGTGACAGGGAGTGAGGACCCCTGGTCACTTTGCATTACACAGGTTCTGGACCAGGCTTCTAAAAGGAATGAAGGTTCAAGGTTTCACCAGCAACAATTTTCCTGGCATGTTTTGGCAGCTGTGAGTTATTTATATTGCTGCTCTGAGCTAATGGAAATGGATCTCTGAAAGAAGTACAGGCACATACAGGTCATGCTAGACTCAAACAACTACATGCTGACTTTTGTACAGTTTATGAGATGGGTTTGGTATTGCACTAACTTGGTAAATGCAGATTTAGTTCAGATGTCATTCACACCTTCCCAGGATCTCACTGTCATTCTTGTCTGTCTGTAGTACATCAGTATCTTATATACACATATATATAACAGGTAACTGCTATCTGCCTGTATCAGATGTGAGACACTTGTCTGCCCCAAAAATTGTTAAAATGAGATCTATTTGCCCTCAATCTAACATTTTATGGTCTTAAAAGGTCAGTAAATTACACCACAGGCACTATGAAATATACTAGCCATATAATTTCATGCAATTTAATCAACATCACATAGTTTTTTGAATGTTATAATTTATTTTCAAGCAGTCAATAATTAGAATCTATTAGAGAAAACATTTAGATTTGTTTTAGTACTTATTTCACTTTCACACTCCACAAAAGATTCAAAACATTGCAGTATCTCATTTTGACTCCATTATACTTGCGCTGCTCGTTCGACAAAAAATGCATTTTTCCTAAACACACTTTCCTTTTATCAACACTTATGATTGACTCAGAATCAACAGAACAGAACCGGTTGTCAAAGTCTCACATCCAGTTGGGAGCCATGACTCTTACGGCTTGTGCTTCGAAAGTGTATTTACCCTCCTTCAGAATCAGCAGTAAGTACCACTAGTATTCCCAAGGTAGTTACATGGGCACATGTACTTTCTTTTACCTCTTCTGGATGTGTGAGGATGTGTCAGGATGCAAATCAAATTACCTCTCCTGAGGGGTGCACTGGTCAGCGCAAATAGGCCAAACAGGCTCCCACACACTCAACAGCCACAACTGGTACTGCTGCATTTGCCTTGCTAATGGGGCAGAAGGAACATTTTCTGCTGGCAGCATCAGCCTAAAAGATGTCCCTGGGACATCCCCCCAGATGTACGTCATATTGCAACTTTGGTTGATATCTGCCTAAAGTCTTTGTGGTATCTGGGACCTGAACCTTCTGTCTAATTGAGTGAGATGGGCTCTCTGTGTGCTCCTGGAAGCACAGGGATGTCTGTGCTTCCGTAAAAATACTAGATTTCTCGATCAGTTAACAGGAGAGTTCAAAAGAGTGATTGTTAGGTCTTTTTTTCTTGAACCCTGAATAGAGAGAGAAAAAAAATAGAAAAAAGGAAAAAGGTGTTCTACTCATACTGGCTTGAAACATATACGGCCATGAATTTCATGAGCTTACTAATGTGACTGTCATGTCTCTTACAGAAAAATCATCATTTGCATTTTCCATTTAAGAACTTGATATTCTTTATAAACTTACTTGAATTCTGTAAAGAGAGCTGATAGTTCCTAAAGAGAAAAAAGCCACATTATTATTATGTCACTTATAGAAATGCTAACGGCAGGATATGAAGGACAGCATAATTATAGTGTTGCTCTAGTGATTCTTTGGTTAAGGTTTTCTCAGTACTTTAATTATAAACTACTTATTTCAGCAGTTTAACTTTCTAAATGCTCAGTCAAACACCCCTTGAGTTTGATTCACTCTTTGTGGCATTTGTTGGTGTAAAAAGAGCCTCCTGTAGGCAAAGCAGAAGTCTCGTGCAATCAGGAGCACCCACTTGTATGGAGGACGGCTGGGCTGGAGAGAAGGACCAAGTAAAGAACTGCCTTTTTGTGTATAAGAACCAAGCTGTTGTTGAGAAGTAGGAGCACTGAAGTAAACAGGAGGGAGAAAACCCTTGGCAGAGAGGGCTGGAAGAGAGTTAGGCATATGTCAAGCAAATTTGAGAGGGCAAATTTGAAAAGTGGCAGAATGTGTAAATGAAATCAGATGGGGTCAAAGCACAACAAGAAAAAGAGAAATCTGTAACTCTCTAGCCAGCATCTTAGAGACCTGCCAGCTCAGCATATTTGAACTTGAGGAAGGAAACATAACACAAGGAAAGAAAAAAAACCTTTGAAAGATCATCTACTTATATGCTTGTCCAGCGGGCACAGTTCTCCATATCCTACAAAATGTTATTTCAGTTGTTGAATCCATTCTTGAAGGGTCAGGGAAATTTACCTTTCAGGTACTGTGTACTTAAGCTCCATTGGAGTTGTTGGGATTTATGTGTAATGCTTTTAAGCTCATGCCTAGGTGACTTTCTGAATGAGAGCTGACTTAAGTATGTGACCAAATACTTTCCTGAAGGAAGGCCAAGAGAAGGGATACCTTGTTCTAGTAAGTTCCTCAAGAGGCAAGTCTAGAGGCAAATCCCATCATTTGAACAACACTGCAAGCTTCTCAAAATTGTAAAGTACAAATCCTATGATTAGCAAGGCTCCTTTATTCAGAGAACTGCAGTTTGAGAAGCCTGATCTGTAAAGCCTCAAAGACCTCATTAGGAGGTTTTAATCCTGTGTTTATTTACTGTAATAAGTGTACACTGACAGTTTTGCCTAAAAAGCTGCTGCTGCTTGTCCTTGCTGGGGAAGAACATGAAGGTCAGAGTTTTAACTTTTGCGGTAAGACAGTATGTTGTGATTTGTTTCACAAGTGGTGGCATGAAAGCTTGGGAGTGGGACTGGGAGAGGACAACAAACACGTGCAGTTGTGGAATAGTTTGCAGTAGCTTGTGAATAAAAGTGGGTATTACTTTTATTTCCTCTTGACACTTTGAGTTTACAGTCCCTTTCTTTCGTCCTCCCTTGCTCATCCATCTTTCTATATCAAAAAAAGGTTTTGGAAAGTTCAAAACAGCAAGTTCTCCTTGTACCTTGACAAGGGAGGTAAAATTGGGTTTATTCAGAGAAGATACAAAGTTCAAGTGAAGGTTGGATCTGCATCAGCTTTGCTAACAATAATTTTTTCAGGACTCTACCACAGCTGTTTTTTTTTTTTTTTTTTTTTTTTCTTTTCCTTGATTCTTCTGCGGTGCTCTCCTGTGGAAACGGGAAGGTATTTGTGTGCCTGTGTGTGGAGATGTAACCAGCATTCAAACAATCTTAACAAAGATTTATGAGGCAAATTATGTTGTTTGTTAAATACCCAGATGGAAAATCAGAAACTCGAGACATGGTGAGTAGTGAGGGTATCAGCAAGAAGCTATGATTCAGACAAATAGAAAGCCTCATGATTTAATTTAAAATGAAATAGTACTCCCTTTCATGAATAACAAAAAGGTATTTTGTGGTGTCCCCCTCCCCCCCTCTTCCTGAAACTGAGTCCTATACTCTCCATTTTTGTTCTTTTGCTACTAGTATAGAAGGTACACAGGTGGATTAATGAGGGACAGTTCATAATGAATCTATAAAGATACTGATAATAAAATAATAAAAAATTATTCTGCCACAAAGTTGTGCAATGCAGTTTATTTCAGGCTAGGAATTAGTTGTCTTGGGGCGAAAGACTTGGGAGCTGGGACTTGTCAATATAAGAGCTTCATATCCTAGCCCACAGTACAGTGTGCAAAAGTGTAAGACCTCTCCTCTCCTCTCCTCTCCTCTCCTCTCCTCTCCTCTCCTCTCCTCTCCTCTCCTCTCCTCTCCTCTCCTCTCCTCTCCTCTCCTCTCCTCTCCTCTCCTCTCCTCTCCTCTCCTCTCCTCACCTTTTCAGACCTTTAGGTCCTTGTAGCCTCACAAGGGTGGCAGCACTCTGGCATCTCGTCTGGGCAGAGGGAGGAGAGCTGCTTGTTGATGGAAAGGCAGAGACCCCCCCCAGCTCCTCCACCTGCAAGCTGCTGGAGTAGGAAGCTGAGGGGCAAGTACTGCCCCAGGCTCACAGGGGCAGAGATCCAGGTAGCACTGAGCACAAGGCGCAGGGCACTCTGTTGTTAACATGACATCATGGTAGTACCTACTCATTTTTTAATTATGTGGTACTGCATATTTTTGAATCATGATATCACTATGTCAGCGGAGTTGGCTGTCCCTGAGGTCATTAACACTTTAACTCACTGTTGTCTCATAAAGCATAGGGGAGCTGAGATGCAGTACTATCTGAAAATGTTTAATTTCCAAGATTTCACTTTCAGCAACATTTCCAATGTTTCTGGAAGTGATGTTATCCTTTGGTTCAAAGGGTTTTCTTTTGAACACTGCTTGTTGCAGTTCAAATAAAAAATGGCACTCGCCAGCATGCAGGCCTTTAAGCAACTGAGATGCTTCTGGAAACATTGACCTACCACTTTTGCTTACTAGTAAGAACTAGCCATGTTGTCTGTGTACGAATTCCAGCTGTTTAGGGGCATCATGCTGCAGAAGAACTGCTTAGTTTTGAGCTCTTCCATTTCAGGAGTGCAATAGAGGGTAAAACAGCAGGGAAGCATCCCTATTTGGTAGTCTAGATGGGCAGTGAAAGGTATCATCAGCCCTTCTGCCCATGCTTTTCTCCCTGAACGGACAATGATGTCAGGATTGGGTGTACTGCATTTCAATTAAACAGAAATTTAAAAAAAAAAAAAAAGAAGCACGCAACTAAGAGCCATTGCAGGTGGGAGGTGTTACTGGCCCAGACAGCTAGAGTTGGTGGCTTTTTCTGGCTCTGTTTCTCTGTGAGCTGAATACAGGGTGCTTAGCACATATGGAGTTACCCACAAGTTTACAGTATGTGGGCAGCAAATGAGAGCTTGCTACTGTATTTTATTACTGCTGTGTGCTATGTGTTTTCTCCATGGTACCTACTTTTACCTAATCTTAGCTATTAAATTGCACTTCCATCCGTTAACAGGACCTTTTTAGAAGGCAGAATGGAATGGCAATTTGGTGTAATGCCGATGACTCTTCTAAAGTTGTTTTCTTTTTCTCACTTTACTCCCCTGAGAAATGTCCAGCATAAGTAGATAAAATCAAAGTACTTTTCATTTGATGAATCCATGCTTTTTGCCCAGTTGTTTCATTTTGTTATACTTCAAAGTGGGAGATTTGAAATTGTTTAACAAAATAGTTTAATTAGAACTTTAAAGGAAAAAAGGCAAAGATTTTTTTAAAGCTTGAGCACACAGCATTAAGTTGCCAAACTTATCTTTATAAATCCTGATGAAGTTTCCTAACCTACAGTGGTCTCAGGACACTAATGGAGCAGATTCTCTGTTACTGGCTAAGAAGAAAAGAGGCAGAGTATTTTTCTCCTCACTGGATGAAGGTGAAAGTGTTACAATACAAGCTGCAGTAAAGGACAAGAGTAGAGATAAATGCAGTATTTGAGAGAGAAGGCATTACAAAAAAGACCAGAACCACCTGGTGATGCGTTTTTTTCGGTGGAGCTTTTAAAAGTGCACTAATGGCCCATTTTATCTATCACCCAAAGTCAATGAAAAACGCCCAATGACTTAAATAGGCATTGGATCAAGTGCTGAGCTTTTAGGAATAATTATACTCAGTATGCTGGAATTTCTGATATGTTGCTTCAGGCTGAATGCTACTCCCTCCATTATGTGCCCTGACTGCAAGCAAACAAAAACCCCCCTTTTCCAACTCACACGAACTGAAGCAGTATTGCTCCTGCAACCACTTCCAATTTTTGCCTTGCAGATGTTGAAGTTTTTTAGATCAGAGCAGTGATCTAGACCCAGCAAGTACAGGTGAATGGGAAAACGACATTTAAAATGTATCTTTTTTGCATATAGTCTTTGCTGGATGGCCAGGGCACAACAGGTGGGTTTGTAAATCTTTTGACTTCTGAAGGTGTGTTTTCTCTTCTTGCCCTCATGCTGTTATGTTATTTGGCAGAAGGAACAAGGTAATCCACTCTTCCTAAGGAATCTTTTTTGTGGTAAGTAAACTGGCAAGGAGTGTGACCACTATTCAGTCCAGGGCAGTACACCCTCACCTAGCTTTTTTTTTTTTTTTTTTTCCTTAACTGTTTGAACCGTTACTTGATTCTGTCCCATTATGGTAGGGCTCCTGTAGGTTTTATTATTATTATTATTATTATTATTATTATTATTATTATTATTATTATTATTGTTACTGTCATCCAATTTGCTTTGTAAAAAAACTTGCACAGTACTGAAACCCTTAGGAGTATGTTTGTATGTTTTATTATGAGAGAGACCAATCCAGAATTCTGTAAAAGCTACTGGATAATAAATAAGATGGTGGCTGGGAACATAACTGGATTCCCTCCATCCTGCTATGACAACAACAACAGCAGCAACAACAATAATATTAATAGAAAAACCTTGTTCCAATTGTTGCCATCCTCTTCTCTCAGCTAATTGCATAGGTGAAATTGAAAAGTGTATGCTGATTCTGGAAGGCTCATATTATGGTACTGGGCAGATCCCACAGTTTAACATCCACTTTGTAATTTAGTGAAGATCCCACCTCACCTCATGTGGAATATGAACAGCTCACACTAAAAAGAATGTGACTGAGTAAGATGGGGATATCTTACTGAGGCGAAAAGGAGCTACCTAAACTTTGAGTGTTATGAGGTTTAGGTATTGTCTGTGATATGATCTCTCACTGAAGTATTGCTGTCCCTGCTATACTGCCTTTTGGGAGCCTGAGTATTTTATCAGTGTTTATGTGGATATCAGTTCAGGACTGGATAGGAACGGAAACTGAACTACTTATCCATCTTCTCTGTTTTGAACTTACCTCTTTCTTAGAAACCAAACTCTGTCATAAATAACCCAATGAAGCAAGCCAGTTGGAGAATGAACTATAGAATCATAGATTTGTAGAATAGTTTAGGTTGTAATGGACCTCTGGAGCTCACCTGGTCTAATACTGGAGATATCTGGTCCAGAGCTGCCTTCTCTGACTCTCTGTAGGAAAGAAAGTCCCATGGATCAACTGGATTGTCTTTCTGGACACTCAAATCCAGAATGAAAAAAAGGTGTATGGAAAGGAACAAATTCTCATTTTCCAGCATGAAAAATAAGGTGTATGAGTTAGAAAAAATAGTTTAGAGTCCTCACACAAAAATGTAAAAGATTATTCTCTGTGCAAAATAGTGGGGGAAGTGATCCTTATGCTTGCTAGGGAAAAGGCAGTTAAGAGTATCTTTTTTGTTCTTATTTTCAAGTTGGAAAGCGTGATACACAATGAGTTATTTATACTGACAGACTGGTACTTAAACAAATAAACTGACCGTAGATCCCCAGTGTGGATATGGGTTACTGCAAATAAACAAAGAACTAAAAAGCACATAAGCAAAATCTGTAAATACAGAAAATCCTTGCAAAATGCTCTATAAAGGCATGTGGTAAAAGAAACTAGCATAGATGTGTTCAGAGGTGAACCTGATAGTGAATAGACTAAAGTTACTTTTTAAAAATTTTATTTTAAATTTTATTTATTTTTTTAGAACTAGTTTGAACCCAAGGACCCCAAAGCTCTTTGTTCTCGAATAAAAGATTAATAAAGCTTGGCCATCTCCCAGAAGCTAGTGTGGAATGGCACAGTTGTTGGCTGGCAACATTACACAGGATCATGAAATGAGAGAGAGAATATCATCATGGTCTGAAAACAATGTCGTATCAAGACAAGCAGGATGTTATTTTATGCTATATAATTTGGCCAGCATGTCTGGCTTACTTCAGCCGGATGTGATGGGTTACTGTGATGGGTTCTTGGCAAACATTCAGAGCTTTTGTTTTACATATCACCTGTGCTAGTGACTTTCCAGCAGCCCTTAGTGCTCTACCCATGCTGCTCTGTTCCTAGCTGGGCAGAAGTAGGTGTCTCGCACGGCTTCCTGAAGCACAAAAATGGCACTTAAAAAGCATTTGAATCAAACTAAAATCATCTTTGCTGTTTTTACCACCAAATACTACATATCAAGGCTCTGATGTTTGCCTCCCCTGAGTCATCAAAACTCCCCTGTGCCTGACACAGCCAACCAAGAGAGGCATGGCTATGTGGAGTCTCTTGAATTGACATGAAATTGCCCTGACTGTCGGCAATTCAGAAGAGAGCAGCCTGCATTTCAGAATGTTAGATACTGTAGCAAGAGCTTAAAATCACTTCTGTTGCGTCTTCTGCTGTCCCTCCTCCCTTTCAGGCAGAGATGTGCTGAGTTCTTAGGAACAAGTATCATTTCTTAACCTATTTTAGAAGAGCTCGCTTTGATGTTCCTCTTTATGCTCTGTTGCATGAAATTAAAGAAAAACACTCTTCTTACCTCACAGAAGAGGAAACAAATGCATTCATATCTGAAGATAAGAAAAGAGCTAGCATTAACAAATTAATTATGTATAGGTATGTTAGAAATAAAAAAAAAATATTAACTTGTTTATAGGTGATGAGTGGAAAGGAGTGGAAAGATGCATCTGCCTTCCCCGTTTTACATGCTACTAGAGGGATTAAAAACGTTAACCGTGCAAGGCCAGTGGTAGCTTCGGAGGGGGTCTTTGCCACCATCTATTGGTGAAATCGGGGAAAAGACAGAGCAAGGTGACCTTACCAGTGTTCCGTACTGTACCAGAGCAAGCTTTTGCTCCATTTTGAGTTTTTGGGATAGCAAATTTTTCTTTTTTCTTTTTTCCTTCTTCTTGCTCTGGGATGAAGAGCAACAGGAGTGAAGTTATGTCCTCTGAGTGAAGAGCTGTTGTAGGTAAACCTTAATAGCTGGTCAGTGGTCCTGCACACCTCTCAATGGAGAAGAAGGGAGTTCTTAACTCACAGAGAATAATATATTTCTCATGTCGAGTCTCTTGTAAACTTATTTCTTCCTGGCTTCTGGTAAAGGATTTGGGCCTATTTTCTTTGCTTGTTTCAAGAAAAATTGCACTGATACTTGAATCAAGCCCTATTGCCACTGACAAAACTTGGAAGAGTGCTGTAATTGCTAACATTTCTGTGGAGTCCAGCAAGAGGGGCATCTGTGAAATGACATCCTTGCAAGTAAAATGTTGGCAGAGTCAACCTGTGCTCTGGAGGAGACAGGCCGGGAGAGAAGTGAAGGGAGCTAGTATCAGCAATTGAGCAGAAAAATCCTTAAAAATGTCTCTAGATATGAAATGAGTCTATGTTATTGGCTTAATCAGCACTGCTTGCATATGCAAATTCCTCATGAGTAAAGCTTTTGCACTGCAGGTTCCAAAATGAATTCAGGTAGAGTCAGCGACAGGAGTAAATGAGCAGAAAGACAGTTTAAAGAGACTGCTTAGTTTTCAAATCAACAAATTGCTGTGGTTCTTCTTAATCCATCAAAAAAAGAATAGAGAACAATCTGTCAGCCAGGCGGGAAGGTATAATGGTAAAGGACATAATGTTCCAGCTATTTTAGGACACATTTACACTATGAAACTTATGGCATTACAGAACAGTTGTTGAACACGTTTGAGGAACAGCTGTGTTACTGCTAAAGTGTGAAGACTAAAGTGTATATAGACCTGTAGGGGTGCTCAAGAAGAACAGTTTCAGGGGAGCTTCTATTCAGCTTAAAACCGTGTTCTTACTCAATTTCACTGTAAGTGAAGAACTAGCGGAGTCAAATGACTCCATGAACACTCTCTTTATTTCAATGAAAATAGTGGCAATTATACATGATAACTTTGATAGCTGTATCAATCTTTCTTAAATAAGACTAAATAACATAGATCAAAAGTGTGCTTTCAGTGTCCATTCACAGATACTCTGGTCATTGTTTAGATATCTCTGTTCCAAGAATAAGACAGTTTCTTCCCTCCCTCCTTCCCTTTCTCTCAGTGGGGCTACCATTTTGCTTATACTTCAAGACTGGACCTCCCACAGAGAAATAAATTGAGAATAAAGAAATGCATCTCATCACAAGATGATATGAGAAAGACTTTCAAAGTCATTGCGAGGTAACTTTTATTCCTTTAAAAAAGATTTTCTTCATAGTTATCAGACTTATCAAAGCCTTCCTACCAAACCTGTCCTGCATAATGTGTTCAAAGTTTGTCTATATTAATAATTTTTGGATGAATAACTGAAGCAGAAGGATGAATTACTTCAGAGCAATTTCAGTATGTGTTTCATTGGCTTATCTATCTGTTTGCAACCATATACATGTGCAGATGTTGAAGAAGTTTTTGCTGTAGCCAGAGAGCAGTGAATTGTCTGTGGTGGTAAAATGATGGCAGCTCTGGTTTGCTGGAGTGCAAGTGCTTTTGGAACTATTTTCAGGAATACTGACTTAAACAATCTTTGCTTTTCCTCCTATCTCAGTAAGAAATCTCTCCACTGTTATTACATCTAAAAATTAATTTCTTTCCCTTATTGGATTATTGGGAATTTCTGAAAGTATCTGATATATCTGTGTAGCATGGACCTGGAAGTTACTCTGTAGCTGCTTCTTGTAATTAGGGTTTCTTTTGTGTACATGGATAGCACAGTTGCTTGCACTAATTGTGGGTAGGCATATTGCACATTTTCTATGCTGCTATACGAATAAATGCCCAATTTACATAAACAACAGTGTCACTTGCATATGCAAATGGGAATTCAAAGTCTACACAGGAGCTGAACTTCAGTTTATGAAGATCAGAACAGGCATTCTATCTCTGCTTAGTCTATATTGAGACAGCCAAAATGCCACTGCAACTTAATCCTGAATCATATTTCTTGCACTTAGAACTCTGCAGTCTAGGACAATTTTTATATACCTATTATTATTTGTAGTGATTTGCATGTCTTTACATGAGATTATGACTTTAAATTCATTACGATTTTAACAGTGATCTAAACTCAGAACACATACACATTTCTTGTTCCTGAAAAGCAACAGATGACAGAGGAACAAAACAAGAGAAAGACACTACCTGTCAAAGTGTGTGGGAAGAGAGAAAGGAGCAGTATGAATGTTAAGAAATACAACAGATTAAAAATGTATCTTAAGAACATGTTTGTAACACTAACACAGGCAAATAATCTTATTTGTATTATTATGATGCTATTCCTTCAAATTTACCATTCTCCAACCTTTTTGCAATATCATACCTTTTCTCACTTTTACTGCTATGATGAAGAAAGCAGTTAACATGTGGGACTTAACATGTGGGACAGATTTAGAGGACGTGCTTGCTTTATAATGGAGAATCTCAGGCATTCATTTTCTGTTTCTCACAGATCCTGTCTGCTCTCCTTCTGGGAAGGGCAAAGAATTTAGCAGTCCTGGGCTGCCGTGTCCCTCTGGATTTACTATGCTGAAAATTACCTAGTTGAGGTAAATACATTTGGTTTAGTAAAAGAAATCAGAATAAAGCACGGGATTCTTGTCTATTTTTCCAACAACCCCTCTCACAGATGATCTGATGGGAAGAAGAAATCCTGCATGAATAAATTAAATTTGACCTTCAACAATTTAGATTTTCCACTTAAATGATTCTCTGATAGTTATAATTTCAATAGTATTTCTGTCATCAGTGAAATTACTCTGGGTTTATTGTGCCTAAACGTGGGGACTTCTAGCTTTCTTACACTTAGGTAAATCATTGTTTTGGACAATCACTGTGGTGTCTGATGGTTCCTCACTGCAGGCAAAACTTTAAAATAATGCTGTATGAATACTTCAGTTTGCTTTTGTTGTCTTAAAAAAAAAAAAGAAAATAGAATATTTAATTCAAATTTAATTCAAATATTTTGGATTCAAAAATGTTTCCATGTTGGCTTATAATTTTCTTCCTTCATAACTAGGGGACTATGACAGCCTCATCCCCTGTGAGAGAAGGTCTTTAATGATGGAAGATACAATCCTGCTAGAGAGCATAATGTGCAGGAAAGAATGGGAGTATTTAGCAATCAGTCTATGACTTCCATGAGTCATTGTAATAAAATGTGCAAATAAAATGCTTTTTTTTTTTCATATGTAAACAAGAAAAGGACAACTTTCCAGCTTTGTGATAATTGTTTTATTTTGCCCATTAAGTAAATCTTTTCTAAGACACAAAATTGTTTTGTAAAAAGGCTATGTAACTGCTAAAAAATAGATTGGCTTCACAAAAACTACATTTAGGATTGGAAGAGATTTGGAATAAAACTTGACAGAGTCTTATCAAAACTTTATTTCTTGTTTTATTCATATTTATTTGAGGCGCCTTGAAAAGGTCTAATGACTTTTCCTGATGCTTCTACAGGCTTTGCAGTAGAAACAGTATTGTTCATTCTTGTCTGTAAGATGTCTTGTCAACATCCATAGCTCTTTAATGACTTGAACTTTGTCTGGATCTTCTTTGTCTGATATCACCTCTTTGAAATATTGTATTTATTTCAAAATATATATGGGATCCATAATTATTGAGGCAACATTAAAACTATGCAAAACTTAAAACCTAGCAGTCTGTTCATTCATGAATGTTCACCTGAATTAATACATCCCATTGGCAAGGATGCTTGGGGAAATCATCTCAGAAAACTAAATCAGAATAATGTTCTAAAGTGGAGATCATTTTCCAACCAACAAAGGAAGGACTGGAAAACAAACTTCTTCATTTCATGTAAGAAATGTAATTTAATCAAGTATTTTTAATTCAAAGCGCTTTCTTCTTGTTACATGCTGTCTTGTTCAATTCAGCTCCTCCACACTGTAGCTCCTGACAGTTCTCTCCTTGACATTTCTAATAATAATTTCAATACCTTCTGAAAATTCCTGTAAAGGAGGATTTATATGATGAGTTAATCAAAACAGACTATACAGCGGTGTGTTTTCATCCCAGATAAATATCCATGTTCCATTACTGAAGTTGATAAAATATTTGATGGACAGCAGTGACCTGCTGCCAACTGTTCCTGTGCTACTAGATATTTTTTTTTTCACTTCAGAAATATATGAACAGGCTATATATTCATTTTTTCCCCCTAATCTTGCAGCTGATTGCCTAAAACCTCCCGTCTGTGGCTTATACAAGTTAGGTTTAGAAGCACTTGCTTTGATAAAATTGATGCTGCAGTGATTTGATGTAAATTAATTTTTCATGCAGACAGTTTCTGTGGGGCTGCTGGCACTAAGTACACATGAAAAGCACATGCCTGGCAAAACTGTCATAATCCAAAGAAACCAAGGCTGTAGTTGATGACGAATGATGTATGATGAATAACAAAAGCTCATTTTAAGGTAAGGCTCACTTGGAGAATGGTTGCTATCTATGCAAGCCAGGCAGTTGCAGCCTGTGAGACACAAACCCAAATTACTTTCACAACCAGCTGGTTCAGGGAGTCTCCCACTATATGAATGTTGCAACATTACTCAACATAAATCAAGAAAGAGAGTAGTACACTAAATCTAACAGCTTCTAAAAAATCAGCTCTTACCCCTCTTTCTTCTTTCTACCCTAGCTGATTTATCGGCAACACTCTCAAGTATTTAATCTGAATTGGGATGTCAGGAACCTAAGGCATTTACCACCAGTGAAATGAAACAAGAGATTTGCCTTGATTAACAAAAATACCATCTTATAGTGTAACAAGTCAAACAGTGCAATCATATGACTTCAGAAATGCTGCTTAGGTTATGACAGTGTTTGCCTGGCCTCTTCTATAACCTCTCCTGAAATTGTGGAAACAGGGAAAAGAAAGATAACTGAAAATCCTGAGTGTGATGCCTTAGGTTTTGCCTAGAGCCCCAGGGTACTACTCATCCATCTGCTCTTTGCAAGAGAAATGTTGTTTCGTGTTTGCCGTGGGGAACCGTTTTCCAAGGCTTGGCACCAGTGATAACAACTGCAAATAAGGGTCATTAGCAGTGTAGCAAGAAATACCCTTCAGCAGTGGGTCTCCTAAACATGCCTGCAGGTCCACAGGGATCATTGTCACACTGGAATTTTTACTATCTCCTCAGTTCAGCAGTATTCCCCAAGCCACCTCGTGACCAACTTCAGACAAACTTAACCGGCCAAATGAGGACAAGTGTTATTCAGCAAGGTTTAAGGCCATACTGTTACCTGCCAAGATGGAAGAAAATATTACAAATACAACAGAAAATAAATCCAGTTCATTTAAACTTAATGAGTAGACAGCCATGCTTGTTCTTTTTCAACAAGAGCCTAAATGTATCTCTGTTCTGGGCAGCCTCCCATCAGTGTCATTTCCCATTTATTTTCATTATTTCAGGTTCAACGTTTACAGTGAGTAGCCAATAGCACTCTCCTTCTCTTTAGGAACTGAACTCCTCTCTCTTTCTTTTCTGAAAACTTCAGCAGTGTCTTTGCTCACCCATGGTCCATGTCTTTGAGATTTGGGGTTTGGAATAAAAATTGATTTTTTTTTTAATCTATTTATTTATTTATTTTTGGTGGCAGGCTTTGAGGGCCAGCCTACTGGCTAACTAATCTTGTCCAGTCTGATCTTGAGAATTTATGTCTTAATATCCTGCTGGAGCTATTAATGTCATATATTTAATGATATGGAAGAGATGAATTACACATACATTCTCTAAGTTCATGGTCTTTAGTATATTATCAGCTTTCAAAGGAGATTACACTTGACACATTAATGATAGTTACTACAGAAAGGTACCTTGTCCAACATACACCACCCACATTTGCCATTAGTGTTAGTGGCCTAAGCATAACACAGTCCATCTTCTTCTACTCATTAGTTAGATCCTCTGATTAAATTTCCTCAGATCTTCCTTCAGGGAACAGCAGCTTCATCTACCCATGTCCTTCTGCAGAGATCTATCAGTAGAGGACCTCAATGGCATTGAGAACACCACCTTTGCTCCCGATTGGGTTACACTCTTCTGCGTACAGTGTTGCCTGTTTCTGAGACCTGACTGTTACTGCCCTCAACCCAGTACTGAACACAGGTTGGAATCACAGTTCACTACTGGTATCTCTATTTATTTAATTGTGTAATTTCCGAATCTTTGGGCTACTATCATTCCCCTGGACTTCCACCCCTGAGTATATACCATACA
This sequence comes from Cygnus olor, assembly GCF_009769625.2. Classification (NCBI taxonomy): domain Eukaryota; kingdom Metazoa; phylum Chordata; class Aves; order Anseriformes; family Anatidae; genus Cygnus; species Cygnus olor. The sequence goes on along the minus strand of NC_049170.1, from coordinate 43,632,372 downwards.
ATGTCTTTTTAGAACTTGTTTGTTGAGACTTTCCCTTTGCTATACTAGTTACAAAACTTTTTTAGCAGTAGTATGAAATTGTTTCATCCTTCTGTACAGTCTTAGCACTACCTTTTTAGTAATTAATCAATCAGGGAATTAATTTTGTGCCGATTTTGTATAGAAAGCCCTCAGTAATGCATTAAGCAAATAAGTAAAGTCTTAATATTTGTCTGTATAGCATTAAATCTAACAAAATATTTGAAATGTGGGATGTATAAGTGATTTTAGCATATTGAAAAGTGTAACATTCACTCAGGTAGATGCGGTTTTCAGAGTCTTCTCTTACAAACTGGAATTTAAATATTGTTTGAAAACATCTCCCACTGAATTTACTGACCTGTTGTTAAGGGTTTGACATGAGAGGGAGCACCTCGAATTAACTCAGAAATTAAAGGCTATCCCTAACATTTCATGTCTTAAAACACACTGGAAGGAGTTAGTGTACTACAAACTAAGAAGCCATATAAGCTTTTGTAAAATAATAATTTTGATAATAAACCCCTCAAGGCAGAGATTTTGTGTTTAAGGTGTATACTTGCACATGAAAACTCTTTCAAAACAATATAGGATGTGAATATAGGATGTAGGAAGCTAGCTATTTCCACACAAACTCTTTATGTGGCCACTCTTAATCGCAACAGAGGATCTTTCTGAAAATACCTCATACTGGTTCGGAAGCAGATTAGTGTAAACTCTATCTAGGCCTCCTTAGTGGGGAATTAAACTGTGTATAAAAGGAGAGTGACCACGGAGCTGTTATTGTGGAGAAACTCTCGCCAGGCTGTTTTTGCACATTAACATAGAATCATAGAATCATAGAATCATAGAATATCCCGAGTTGGAAGGGACCCATAAGGATCATCAAGTCCAACTCCTGGCACTGCACAGGTCTACCCAAAAGTTTAGACCATGTGACTAAGTGCACAGTCCAATCACTTCTTAAATTCAGACAGGCTTGGTGCAGTGACTACTTCACTGGGGAGCCTGTTCCAGTGTGCAACCACCCTTTCAGTGAAGAACCTCTTCCTGATGTCTAACCTAAACTTCCCCTGCCTCAGCTTAACACCGTTCCTGTGGGTCCTGTCACTGGTGATAACAGGGAATAGGTCACCTGCCTCTCCACTCCCCCTTGTGAGGAAGTTGTAGACTGCGATGAGGTCCCCCCTCAGCCTCCTCTTCTCCAGGCTGAACAGGCCAAGTGACCTCAGCCGCTCCTCATATGTCTTACCCTCTAGGCTCTTCACCATCTTCGTCGCCCTCCTCTGGACACTCTCCAACAGTTTAATGTCCTTTTTGTACTGTGGTGCCCAGAACTGCACACAGTACTCGAGGCGAGGCCGCACCAGCGCAGAGTAGAGCGGGACAATCACTTCCCTCAACTGACTAGCGATGCCGTGCTTGATGCATCCCAGGGTACGGTTGGCCCTCCTGGCCGCCAGGGCACACTGCTGGCTCATATTCAACTTGCTGTCAACCAAAACCCCCAGATCCCTCTCTGTGGGGCTGCTCTCCAGCGTCTTGTCGCCCAGTCTGTATGTATAGCCAGGGTTGCCTTGTCCCAGGTGCAGGACCCAGCACTTGCTCTTGTTAAACTTCACGTGGTTGGTGATCGCCCAGCTCTCCAATCTGTCCAGATCTCTCTGCAAGGCCTTTCCACCCTCATCCGAGTCCACAGCTCCTCCAAGTTTGGTGTCATCGGCAAATTTGCTCAAAACGCCTTCTAGTCCTACATCCAAATCATTTATAAAAAACATTGAAGAGGACTGGCCCTAAAATGGAGCCTTGAGGGACCCCACTAGTGACCATTCGCCAGCCAGATGTGGCCCCATTTACCACAACCCTTTGAGCCCTGCCCATCAGCCAATTGCTCACCCATCGTATGATGTTTTTCTTTAGCTGTATGCTGGACATTTTGTCTAGTAGGATCCTATGGGAAACCGTGTCAAAAGCTTTGCTGAAGTCCAAAAAGATCACATCAGCTGGTTTCCTTTGATCGACTAGATGGGTGATCTTATCATAAAAAGAAATCAAATTTGTTAGGCAGGACCTACCCCTCATGAACCCATGTTGGCTGGGACCAATGACTGCATTGTCCCCCAGGTGCGCTTCATTAACTTCAAGGATCATCCTCTCCATAATTTTACCAGGCACTGACGTGAGACTGACAGGCCTGTAATTGCTAGGGTCTTCTTTCTTACCCTTCTTGAAAATTGGCACAACATTTGCCAGCTTCCAGTCCAATGGGACCTCTCCAGATTCCCAAGGTAGTTGAAAAATAATTGAGAGAGGTCCCGCGATGATGGCAGATGACAATGATGCACCTTGTCACAGTGGAGTCCTGATATTGACTGGAGCCTTTCTTTGCTCTTCCACCAGATAAGCGTTTATGACTGGCAGCACTGCAGACTGTTGAGTTGTTTGAACTGTTCATAGTTGTATTCCTTTTCTGAAACGTAACAGATATCTCTTTTGGGCAGCATTCCTCCTGGTAGCAAGCTGTCACTTCCTAAGTTTTGCACTGTGGTGAGATGAATGCTTAGAAAGCAGGATGCACTTGATTTTATTCATAAAGCATTGCACGTGTGGTGGAACATCCTGGCTCCATCTAATTAAGCAATAATTCACCATGGGCAGCAGTGTCTTTCAGAGTGGTTATTGTCTGCCTCAGCTCGCTTACTGAAAGGCCACACAACAATCCCCTAGGAATTTATTTTCCAGAATGCTTTACTAACAAGAAGTAAGTAGCTTTGTCCTGTCTTAAGTTTTGGTTACTTATGCAGTTTTTATATTATACACTGAGAGCAAGGCCTGGCTTCATGGAGCACAGCAACATCTCTGTGCTAATGATTTGAGATAGGGTCAAGACAGCTGAGCAAAATCTTTTCCTACTCCAGGTGTGTTACCTGAATGAAATCTATTGTCCCTTCTTATACTGTTAGCAAGGCTACTGGAGCTAGGCTTTGCTGGAGGATGTATGGAGCTATGATCAGGTCAATAGTAGTGCTTTATCTCTTTTCTGCTTTTTGTTTTGATTTTGTTCAATGCAACTTCAAAATCAAATGAAAGAATGGAAGGGTAGGCTGAGTGCAGAACAGAAGCATACACGTTTTGTGGAAGAGGTGAGGAAAGGGCATATTGAAGAGTCTGTGAGCAGAAAGGAAAGAAAATATAAGTAATAAAAAGAGACAAGAAAGAAAAAGGAGGGGCAGGAGGTGGGTAGCATCATTAAAGAAACATGGAAAAGGTGAGGGTAAAGGAAACATGGAGGTAAGAGATGCTGAAAAAGGATTGCTGGTAAGAAAAGCAGTACGTGAGAAGGTCTGAGAGTGGTGGGATTTGTGACGGCTGGGAAGAGAGTGAGTCTGGATAAGAGCTGCTCAGAAGTGATGTTGATGACTTGCAAATTTGAGGATTGGGAAAGGTAATGAAAGAAGAGGCTCAGAAACTCCAGGGAATTCCCTGAAGGCCCAGACAGGAAGCAGGCTGGTGGGCTGCTCCAGGGAGCTGTTCTGTAGTCCTTACTTTACAGTAAAAGGTGGTAGGGCAGATCAGAGGAGGAAGAGAAGAACAACTCTTAAGAAGGAAGAAGCTGACTGGGAAAGACCTTTACACAAAGTAGCTTCTGTGTCATCCCGAACTTGATTCAAGATTTAGTTCTTGTTAACTTACCTCACCAGCTGTGTTATGGGTTCACAGCCATGCCAGCAACAGGTTTTAGGGCAGTAGTTTCTTTGTTTCTGTTCTTACCTTGAAGCAGTGCATGAACAATTTGAGTGAAGCCCTTTCTTTGCATTGCTAAGCCTGTGCCCCTGTAACTGCAGGCTCTGTAGTCTTTCAAGCATGACATAAAGAGAAGCAGCAAGGAAATCCTCTTCCCTTTGTTTTTTTTGGGTCTATATTCTATTAAAATCTGTGAAAAGACATAGCTTTTGAGTTGCTTAATGTAGGAATTTCCTATCTCTGTCTCTTTTTTGCTTAACTTGATCTTGTAAGACTGTGTGAATTCTCAGGTTGTGTTATGTTGTCTGAAATAACAATCATGGGAGAGGGAAATACTTTGTGAATTATGTATCTGTAACAGCACTTCAAAGAGGTTCTCCCCTTAATCTTATTCTTTTATTTCTTCCTGTGGAGAAGCTAAATATATCTAAAACAGAATATTTAGAAAATGTCATTAATCATGGCTTTCTTTTTTCCCCTCCATCGATAAACAAAGTAGGTAAGCTGGAGAGTGGCAAGGCACAATATATAGATAATAGACCATCTCCATCATTCACTTATAGCTAACTACAGCAATATTCTGCTGTAGACCATGAATATGTATATATACCTTTGCTATATATGATACTCAGGTAGCGTTATGATTAAGACATTAGATTTTATTTTTATACCCATCGTGGAGTTTGGCTTTTATGATCAATATATTTTGTTTACAGAGTGTCTGAGGTTTTTGTTTTGTTGCTGTAATATCTGGCTAGCAGAAAATGTATCTGTTTCTAAATCAATAATAAAAAAAAAATTGCATGCATGGAAGATAGTAATTTTTATTGTCATAAATATTCCTCAAAATAGAAAGGAAGTCTTTTCAGTGCTAAATTTAGCTTGTTCTTAGCTGCTTGGCCGTTCTAGAAGCTTAACAGTCTTGGGGAAAGCTAACTACACAACTGCTTCTCTGCCAGGTCATCATGGCTTTATTACTATTGCAACTGGATTTAACCAAAAGGGGTTAGACAAAATGTGAGCCAGTTGCAACAGTGAAAAACACTGTGTGGGTTTAGCTAACCAGTGATGAGGGATCACCAAAGCCTTGAAGGGGTTCACAGTACACTGTAGGGTTGGAGGCTTTATCCCCTTCTTGTCTTCTCCCACAGCCAGATAGCAATTATATGCAGGGCTGCATGGAGATATTTGTCTTCTTAGAGCAAAATGGCCTCTGTACCATTTCCTCATGTCTTCCTGAGGTTTTGTTTTAGATTCTGCACCTCCCAGCCCTCCTTCTTGGAGGCCAGAAGGAGGATTAGGATGCATTCAGTGTATTCTGTCTCAAGCTGCTGTTTTCTACCTGGGTTAAATAGCTCCTGTGAAGAGTGACTGACCCAAGTTGTGCTCAGTCCTGCTTACCAGTGTCAGTGTAGTTGCAAGGGTGGGAGAGTAGCATCCCTTCCATGAGAGAGCCAGGATAGTGAGAAGTGTGGTGGCATGAGTTCCTGAATTGTAATCAACTCTCTCTTTCCAAAATAACATATGCAGTTGAAAACTGTAGGCAATATTTGTGCTGGGTTGGAAACAGTAGGGCTGTTTTCCACCTGTTCCCTGAAGCAAGGTTGTAATACATAACTGACAAGTGTCAGAAACCCTCAGTGAACAACTGCAGCAGGCTTAAGACCTTCCCCACTGTAGTGGGTTTAAGTGGCAAGGTTTTGGTAGCAGGGGGCTGCAGGGGTGGCCTCTGTGAGAGGAATCCAGAAGTTGCCCCATTTTAGCTAAGGGCCAATTTCAGCCAACTCCACAGGGACCTGCTACTGGCCAGAGCCAAGCCAATAAGTGATGTTGTTTGTGGCTCTGAGAGAGCAGAACTAAGAAAGGGAAAAAAACTGCTTCTCAACAGCAGCTGGGAGAGAGGAGTGAGAAGCAGCCCTGCAGCCCCCAAGGTCAGTGCAGCAGGAGGTGCTCCAGGCATGCAGCAGCAGTTCCCCTCCAGCCTGTGGAGAGGGCCCTGGTGGAGCAGGCTGTCCCCCTGCAGCCCATGGGTCCTACATGGAGCAGATCTCTATGCTGCAGCCCGTGGAGCAGCAGGAGCTGCCCCCGGTGCAGCAGGTGGATGTGGCCTGGAGGAGGCTGCGGCCCATGGAGAGCCCCCGCAGGAGCAGGCCCTGGGCCGGAGCTGCAGCCCGTGGAGAGGAGCCCACGCAGGAGCAGGGGGTCTGGAGGGAGCTGCGGCCCATGGGGGACCCGTGCTGGAGCAGTTTGCTCCTGGGGGATGGACCCCATGGTACGGAGCAGTGTGGGAGCAGTTCTTGAAGAGCTGCTGCCTGTGGGCAGCCCCCACAGGATCAGTTCGGGAAGGACGGCATCCTGTGGGAGGGACCCCACGTGGAGCAGGGGCACAGAGTGACCGTGAAGAAGTGGTGGAAGAGAAGTGTTAGGGACTGACCGCAACCCCCATTCCCCTGCGCTGCTTGGGGAGAGGAGGTGGAAGAGGGTGGATGGGGGAAGGTGTTTTTAGTTTGTTTTCTTTGTTTCTCGCTTCTCTAGGTTGCTAGTAATAGGCAATACATTTTTTCTAATCTCCCTACACTGAGTCTGTTTTGCCTGTCATGATAATTGTTGAGTGATCTCCCTGTCCTTACCTCAGCTCTTGAGCCCTTTACATTGTATTTTCCCCCCTTTCCCTGTGAGAAGGGGGAGTGAGAGAGCAGTTGTGGTGGAGCTCAGCTGCCCAGCTGAGTAAAACCACCATACCCACCCTGCTCCTTTCCTGGAGTGATTTACTACTCTGTCATTTATTCAGATTTTGCCTAATGTGATAGTGATTTCTGTTCTGAGAAGCCCTGCAAAATAATCGATATATTTGAACTCCCTTTAGGTGATAGATGGAAGGTCTTTGAAAACTCTGAACAGGACTTATACCAGGCTCATCTCTAGATCATGGATCAGTGCCCTAGAGCCACCTGAAAATTTTTGCCTTGGGGCACTTGCCCTGTGTTTGTCTTTTCCACTCTAGGAGGAACTCCTTTAAAAAAAATATCTGCGTAGATCATAGCTAATGTAATGACAGAGAGGAAGTTTCTGTATTTTCTTCCATTTGTGATCTATTTTCAATATGCCTGTTCAGCTGATAACCACGCTGGTTATGGGTCACATTGTTTTTGCGTCTTGTAACTCATAAACTGACTACAACCAGTATCAGCTAAAAGACTTGAGCAACAGACTATCTGTCAAGCCTGCCCTGAATTAGTATACTGTAGTGGACACACAGCCTACTCTGTAGACCACTGAAGGTAATTAATATTAATCTCTTTTGTTCTGCAATGGAACTTCATTGGGTAAGATGACATAGTGATTTAATGAAGTTTAGCCATGGAGATGCTAACCTGTATCTGGAATGTGCACTTTAGACTAGATCTGGATCTGCAAGCTCAGATTCTGACAATTAAGATGAAAGTAGGTTTGTGTGTACTGGAAAACTCAAGAATTGGAAGTAATTAATGTAATTAAAGTGTATTAGTTAAATAGCATTAATTCCTGATCCTCTTCCAAAGCGAATTAAACTAAGCCATGTTAAGACCGTTTTCATTCTGAGTAAAAGTATCCACTTGCCAGTTTAATGCAGTTTAACTAATCTTAAAAAGTGAATTTGGATCACTTTTCCTGAATATCTTCCTGTACCTGGTTCCTTTGCATTAAAACAAATAGCTTCAACATTGCTTGCTTTAGGGCATGGTTGAACCTGATGCTCAAGATTGGAGCCTATGATTAAATGTATTTGGGAAATAAGTTCTGTATGGTACTAAGGGAAAAACTGTCTGTGACGACTAGGAGTAAAATGAATGGAACTTTATTTAGTTTTATGTGCTAAACTGAAACAGTTCAGACTGTGCATCTTCCGTGTTTTCAATGTTTACACCTTTAATACCTACAAACAGGGTGACAAAGGCATCTAATCTTAGCAGCAAACTGGGTGGAAGACTAGTGTAAGGGCAGGCAGGCTGAACTGCATGCATCATTGTTGTTCTAGGACCTGTATTCTCTTAAGTTATGAGCTGCTTCATAATGTGATTTTCTGCTATTTAAGGTTAGCAGGTGAGCTGTACCTTAAGCCCTGCTGAGTGCTGAATGACTGGGAAATTTTTGAAGCTCCTCTCTGTGTCTAGTCTTTCAGGCGGTGGATGGCTCTCTCGATGTACCCAGCTCCACGGCTTATTTTTGAGAGTGGCAGAACCTTTGTCTCCTGCAGTTTCACTCTAAGCAGCATGGTTTTTCCACTTTTTGTTGGTCTGATCCTGATGGAGACAAAGTACTAGGACTTTGCTTAGCTATGACAGTGCTGAACAGTGCTGCTTCCACTGCATCGCCTTTTTTCTCAGGTCAGTCACCTAAAGCTAGTTGCCTTACTTTAAAAAGGAGTCACATGTATTGGGCATCAAGGTTAAAATTATATATACTCTGCTCAAGAGCTAACAGTGCATTTCAAGCATGCTTATTGTGGGAAACCATTTATGTAACTCAGTTTACTGACTAGAGCCGAGGACTGCAGAATATTGTAGGCAGTGTTTAAAAAACCAAACAACAAAACATCATAAATAAGTTCTTTTATTTCTACATGCATTTGCCCCTATTTGAATGTCTGGTTACAAGACTACGAATTGGAGCTCAAATTTAGTAATTAGTAGCATCAGGACTGAAATCTCCACTTCTTTTTTTTCCTTAGTGGGACAGCACGTAGTCTTAGCAGTTTGGCTGTGTGCTGTCATTTGCAATATCAGTGCCTATGAAGTCCTTGTGATCATTCTGATTTTGATGTGATTTGTTATGTGAAGAAGTCGTGATTCCTGTCAGCTGAATTAAAATACACAACTGCTCTACTGTTTTTTTTTTTTTTTTTTTTTTTTTAGATCTGTTAAGCTGTGATTCACAAAAACTGTCCTAGCTTTCTAGACTTTTCTTTCCTTAGATTTCTACTACTAGAAGTGGATTACTTTTGATTGTAAGGGAGGTTTGCAAAAGTAAGAAAGATGCCTTCCTCATGAAAATTTTTGGGGAGAACGGGTTATGTCAGGGGTATCTCAGCCAGTCAAGCTCCAAAGCAGTATGGGCATATTTTTCCAGTGAGATGCCAGACATAACATGTAAACCAGGCACAGCTTCTTGATCTGAGCTAGTAATTGAGCTCTGTGTTGTGCCATTTAGGTTTACTGACTGTTGTGTGTTTCTTTGCAGCATGGTGTAGATGGGCCTGAAGGATATACTTGAGCTACCTACTTGTTGTCTAGATACGTTTCAGTAGAGGTTTTTGAAGATGAGAATGGCCTTATCTTCAGTAACACCATGACCTCTTTACATCACTCGGGTAATGAGAAATGAGCTTAGAACTGAGATAATTACAGGTGATACCTACATACCTAAATTCTCTTCTGTATTACTGGTAGTACAGAAGGGCTTTGGTGTGGAATGATTTTTGGTTCATTGACAGGAAAGTATCTTCTATGCAGTGCATGTTAAACAAATAGGTTATCATAATGATTCCCACTTAACAGACAGTCCAAACAACTATTTTCTGTTTCATCTGTTTTCAGTGTAACTTTGTCTGAAAGGACAGAATATCAAAATATAAAAAGCTTACTTCCTTGACAACAGGTCATGCTTTACCCGAGAAAATCGCAATGTAATTTAAATGTTGATCTGTGGTCATTTCCCTGGTTGATTTGATTTGATCTGTCAGTAAATCACAACACTTGGTAATATAATAAACTCCCAGTCTTTGATTGTAACTGATACCAACAGAGGAGTACTGATCAGAAAAATTTTCTTTTGATTTCTTTGGGCAGTGAATCAGTGAAGCAGTGAAATGGAAGGAGCAGGAGAAAAACAAAACAAAACAGCATCAAGTTAACTTTTTATCTCTGCCCACAAAGATATTCTTTAGAACTACAGGCAACATGGTCCTCTTCTTTTTTTTTTTTTTTTTTTTTAAGTGAGCAAAACCTTTCTATACGCAGTACCTGCAATTTACAGAATAATACAAAATGTCTTAAATCAATTCATACATGGTGGTATTTGACTTCTGGTGAATACTTCTGCTATATCATCCTCCACAGCTATGCATGTGCAGTCACCTTGTCACCCTCCCCCCCCCCCCTTTTTTTTTCTTCCAAAAAAGGGTGTAAAGCTTTGATATTTTTTTTTTCTCAGATCTATTCACACTCAAACTTAATATTTATCAGCCTTCTGTGTTTTGGATCAGTTCAACTAGCTCTAACAGGATTTAAATTTTCAGACTTCTCTCAAGTATAAGAGTCCTGGCATAACTTGTAACTATAGGTATGCAGGCATGCTCTTGGGATGCAGATGCTGTATACTTTCTGGTATCTCCTTCTTGAGATCAAAGGTTTGCACACTATGAGAGCTCTGCCTCAGATTATTGCTGGTCCTTCAAACTACAGTTATAATATGGACAAACTATTCCTTTGTCTTCAGCAGTGTTGGTGCTCTGGTGTATGGTATGGGCTTCTCAGGCACTTGGAATATTCTGAGGTTGTCCAGGATCCCATCCTACTCCAATACTCTTCCCTAATTTTTGTTGTTGCCTTTTCATGTCCTGAACTGCCTCAACCACCTGAAAACCTGAGCAAGGTCTGTACATTTGTTCTACGTATATTTCAAGAATGATATGAAGTAATTTTATTCTTCTAAGTTGTATTTTTAAATAGAAATATTTTCTTGAGTTACAGATTTGAGCTATAATTTTTCATACTGCCTTCCACCCCCCTCACTTATCCCGGTCACAGGAACAGTGTGATTAGAGCTAAAGTAACTGTTTTCATATCAGTAGCAGGGCTGAAGTGGGAAAGGACAGGCATATTAATTATATAGTACACTTCACTTCCAATGCCAGCTCCTGCTAGCACTGGAAACTTTTCTGGCTACTCTGGAACCTGTTTTGGCTCATGCACCTTTGCAAGTGGAAGCCAAGGTATTTTAGGAAGTTTCTTGTTCATTTAAAATAAAAAGTAGGGTAATTAGACAAAGCAACCAGTGCCAAATAAGATGTACCACATATGAAACGTTTAATTACAGAGGAAAGTTGTGTTCCTATTGACAGAGTAATCTGTACTCTAATTTACTTGTCTTACAATTCATTACTTCTAAGATATTGATTTTCCAGTAGAAGGCTTTAGTGGATAAATAAGTACATTTTATCTCAGGGACCTTGTTTTGAGTCTGATCTGTGAACCTCTTTCAAATGAACTTGGAAAGCTCAAACCTCTCTATTAGGTGGTGTCTGTGGAATAATCAAAGGAGACATACTTCAATAGTGCTAGTAACTTGTAAATAAAGGGCAGGGAAACAAATCAGTTAGAATGGTGTTGCTTTTCAGACTTAGATGATGTCCTAGCAGGATGCTGAAGTGAACAGTAGTTGGATTTTGGTTATATGTACCTTGACTTATAGGCTTTAATATCATATTTACTTCAACTATATTCTGTAAGAACTAGTACCAATCAACAAAGAAGTGAGGGGGTTTGGGAGGGTGGAGGGAAACTGGAGTCATTAAACCTTGTCCTAATGCTTCATAAAAAGTTGAATACCTTTAGAGTGCACTTCACTTTGTGAAGCAGTAGTTCTATTATGGGTGAGATCAACTGCTAACTTTGGCTGGGGAAGCATGAGAGACAATTAGCCTTTGTAATATTTATCTAAAGTACTGGTTCCAGAAGTAGTTGCAATGTCATATTTGTCAGAAGCTTTCAGCATTTGCAGCTCTTGAACTGATTGGTAGAAGCTATTTGTGCTAAGCAATTCAAAGCAAAAAACCTACATTGTGTATCATGCTCTCAGTATGGGTTTTTGGTATTATTTCTGTCTAGTACAAATAACTCCCGTGGATTTTAACTTTGCATCTAGCTTTCTTTTGGTGTGAAGTAAATGGTTAACTTGTTGACTGTTTATTTGCTAATTTATTAATGAAGACATTGGTGGTGGTGTTCTATTTCATAATAACATGGGTTACTGTAATCGATCATATCCAAGATCATTTAGACCTGTATTTCAGAGACTGGCAGTAGCCAATACCATGTGTTCTAGAGAGAAATTTTATTTTGGACAATTTTTCAGTAATATTTGTATACACAACAATATCTGAAAGCAAGCAGGTAGGTGTTACTTAACTATTTTTACTTTAAGTATTTTCACATAGAGACTTGTTCCTGCAGCTATATCGTTCTTTAATCCTACCAAACTCTCTTTCAGCAATATATTGTGGAACAGTTTCATGTATTATATCTTCGGTTTTAAAAATCCCTTCTGCTCAAATGTGTTTCATTCTTACCTAGGAGACCATCATTCTGTTTTCTATGCATTATTTTGTAGATCTGTCATATTCCCAAGGTTTTTTCTTTTCAAACAGGAATAATAATCTCTTTCTTTTTAATCTCTCCCAATATAGAAATATTTCTGTGCATCTAATAATTTTTATTGCCCTTCCCTGTCTCTTTCTATTTATGCTTTTTTGTGTGTTAAATTGGATGACCAGAATTGATATATGGCTGTACCATTTTTTTTAATATATAATGGCACTATATTTTTCCAGATTTCATTAAAGGAAGAGATAACAAGCAGGCTAAAAAGATATTCAATGTTTTTATACTGCCAGTGGGCATTGTACTTCTCAGAACGATGTCTAATTCTTTTTCCAAATCGTTATGGGGTACAGACCATCAGAGTATGCAAGGCGTTCACCTTGTTCCTTCCATTACTCTGCATTTAAGATGCATTTGCTATTATGTTATTCAGCTCCCTAATTGCATCAGGTTCCTTAGTCACTGATAATTCTTTAAACCGTGTGAGCTGGCAAGAAAACAAACAGGTCCTCCTTCCCCTCAAAAGAGATTTGACGCAGTGAAAGCAAACAATTTGGATCACATATATTTTACCCTATCTCTCTTCAGTTTTAGTCACATGGGTAGATGCCTGCCTTTGGAGTGCCGTTTCTTTTCAAGGAATTTTGTCAGTTATAGGCTTCAGCACAAGGAATAAAGGGCACATTTGGAGCCCAAATTATTCTGGTCCTATCAATTATTCTTTGAGTATATGCAGCTTCTTTCCTTCACCTGATTTTTCTATGGCAGTTTCAAACTGCATGTTGTTTCCTACACTTTCTTTTTAAGAGGAGATTTTTTTTTTTTTTCTGAAGATGTTGCCTTAGGGCTAAGTGGTACCTGGATTTTATCTAGTTTTCACCTCTGCCTATATTAATTGGGATATTGTTTAGTCCAGCAGCTGGCAGTCTTCTTGGACGGCTGCTGTATCACGCCTCGGTGCTGACCTGTCCCCACCAATACCTTGATGTTTCCCTTGATGTGTGGCTATATGAACCATCTGGCATCTGAATTAAATAATCCTAGCGTAAGAGAAAATCTTTCCATTCAGCAGAGGAAAACTTGGCCACTCGAATAAGAAAGCATGATCAGAGGACTACTGCATGCTTCTAGTACCTAATTTCCACAACAACCCAGTAGTTGTAGCGCAGCCCCAAGGCACAACAGCCCAAATATTATTCAACTAATAATGGTCCCTAAACTGAAGCAATGGACTAGAGCTCCTAAGGAATTTCTTTTTTCATGTGGATACTTGCTTCCTCAGAGAGTATAGACTTAGTAAAGCTACGAATTTGGGAGCAGAGGAGCTTATATTTATAGAAAAGTCTGGAGCTCATTTCAGTGGTCTTGATCAGAAAAACACGGCTGCCTTTCAGCCAAGCACTTGTCTTTGTACAGCCAAGTACTTTGTCTCTCGCTTACAACTATTTTTATTTTATACGTGGTCATGTAAAATTGACCTGTGTGCCTAGGTGCAATAGACCAGACAGACTAATATACAGGAATATTAATGAGAGTAACAGTACCGAAAAGCCTCTTATGCTGATATGTGTCCTCATTGTCAATGTTGCTTGGCATCATGACAATTCCATTTTTATCCGTTCATTTCTTAAATTGCCTAATTGCTATATTTCAGCAGTATGTGGAAAGCTAATGTATCATTAAAAGATCACTTGGATATTTTTTCTTGAAGAGATTATTTCCCTCTTATTTTTCTAAGCCTTTCAGGATTTTAAACTTCTACCTGCACCAGTTTCAACTGTTTTTTGGATGGTAACAGTAAAAAGCCACTAATTTTGCCTGTACTTTTAATAACAGGAAATATTTTGTACTATGTGTTTACACCTTGTCCAGTAGGCTGGAGTGCCTGATGACGGTTCTTGGTTTTTTTGTTTTTTTTTTTTGCCTTCATGACCTTGGTTCTTGATTAGTCTGAGCTTCCTCTTTTTTTTTTTTTTTCCCCCTTTTTTCTGTATGCAATAGTTAATGCTATTCTCACTTACACATTCCTGATTTTGGCACTTCATTAAGTTTTTCCTTCTTTCCAGTCTTTACTTCCTCACTTTCCCTTCAATCAAATTAATTCAGTGAAGTATACTTTGATCATCTATATCGCTGGTGAAAGAAATATTATCGATTTATGTGTGCAGTCACTTCAGTAGTTTCTTTATGAAGCGTTGCACTACCAGAAGTAATGCTTCATAAAGAAATCTGTGGTAAAAGGGTCCTTACAATGAGATAGTAAAATCTCAACAAGACTCAGCTTGCAACCCAATGTATTTTCCTCTTTAACAAGATGGAGGATGATCTTGACCTAGACCCAGAAATATTATTTTTGATCCTCAATTCAAACAATGAGACTAAAAAAGCAAGTAACATTCTTCCCATATCAAAGCCAAAGGAAGACTTACTGGTGTTTTTCTGTCTCATTCCTTGAATCCATAGACTACTTTTTGATGTATGTATACGGGGTATTGACAAGTCCCTAACCTGCAATTTTTGAAAATTTTTGATCACCTTCTATCTAGAAATCTGCTGACAACCATTTAAATTAGTATAAGTAAATTAGGAGTTACACAGTATCTCTCTATTTTCGGTCTTGAACGGAACAGGTCCATGATTTGTTGTCATGTTTTTTATCTTATTCCTAGTCCACACTTGATGTCTCTTAGACCTTCTCTACATGATACGTTATTGTTTAGGTTATGACTATTAAATGCAATAGGTATGCTACACTGTCTCTGAGACACTTGCAGAATGCACTAACAGCACATCTGAGTGCACATGAGATGAAGAAGTGTACCTCCTGCCATGTGCAGAGTATCTGCAAAGAAAATTAAAATTGAATGGCTACAGTGCTGAGAGTTTGTACACCTTGCACTGCATGCACTCAGGAAAGCCTTGCTTTTACTGTCAAGCACTTTTTATTTGCTGTGATTTCAGTCAGAAACTGAGTTGTTGCTGACACCAGAGGAAGGCTAAACACCCAAGAAAATGGAGCTGAGGGTATATCTGTATTGCACGCCGTATTTGTGTGTAAAATTTGAATGGCTGGAGTGAAGGGTTACCATTGATTGATTTGGTACCCTAGCTACTTTTGTAGGATGCAGTGTTATACAGTGCACTTACAGGGCAGCACAGACACTTGCTGAACAGCAAAACAATTTGAGGAGAGCAGACAGCAGAATTGGTAATACTTGCCCAAATAGGAAACTGTATGGAAACCAGCTGTATGGTAGAAATAGCACAGATACCTCAAAGAAAGGCACAGACAGATAAATTTGCGTAATTTTGTGTACCTAATATTCTTATAGCACAAAAAAAGCAATGTAAAAATGGAATGGGATGATTGGTGAGTGACTTGCACATATTGCATATGCCTGAAAATTAATCAAGATTATTTCAGTATCTGGTTAACTGTATTTAAATGCATAATCCAGAACTTGCTGATTTCAAAAAGATGTGCCTAATGATTTGTCATACATTTGATAAAGCTCTTACAGTATTGACACTCAGCAGACTGATGTGTTGGGTTCTAATTAGCTGAGCTCATCTGCTCTAAATTTCCCTGTGTATACCAATAGACTGTGGTGCTGTTTCTGATGCCTTGCTAGTCTAGGTCTAAATCTGTCCCTAACATCTCCAAATGTGTGCCTTTGGCAGCGTTTCTGAGAATATCAACCACATGTACACCTTGGTCTGCAGTTTAACTCTTCAGGGAACCTGAAGTGCTATGGATGCAGGCATATGCACGTGCCTTTCAGAAGTGCCAGTACTCAGCTGCATGGACAAAAAAGGGGGTGGCAAAACAACAAATCCAAAACAATAAATGCCTAAGTTTTATTACTACTCTTAACTACCCTTTGGGCTCTCAGGTCAGTCCCTGTGGGATGGTCTGGAATTGCTTTCTTGTAGCTCATGACTGGTCTCCAGGGCCACCGAATCTCTTCAGCTTAGCTAATCTTTAACCTCATTTGTTTCTGGAGCTAAACCGGCATTGTTGCTATAAAGAATGTTCCTTATCTCCTTCCTAAAGCTTCCTGTTCATCTCCCCAAGGCTTCCAATATTACAGACCTCCTTCATTTACCACCTGATTTCTTTGTTAACCTTCTACCACTCAGAATTCCCATCTTACGGACAGATAAGTATTGCATTAAGCATCCTTCATTAGCTTTCGCAGTAAAGAGATGCACAAAGACACAGAGGGCTTTCACAGAGCAGTGGTTGTTTTCCTATTCATTTTGAAACACTGCAAAAAGTTGATCATCTGAGGAATCCAAGAATAATTCTTTGGTGTGTAATCTTTCTTGGATGTTTCTGTACATTAGATTATTTTCAGTCTTGCGCAGTGCTTAAAACAGGGATTAATTATACTTTTATGGACACTTAAAGTTCCATCCTACCTCAGTTAGTGCTTGTAAACACACTCTTCATGGTGTAAGGTACCTGTGCCCACCTGACAACTTTAACCACTCTATGCCGGTATGTGCATACAAGCCTAAAAAAGGGAGAGAGAGACCACATAGAACACAAGTCACTAAGAAGCCAAGTAACTTTAGTTTCTACAATTATTTTCTCAGGAAAGGTCTCTGGGGGGTCATGGAATGTATTTTATTATATTATTTTTACCCAAGACTGAAAATGTGATGTGTGATGTCAATGAAGTGTCTGCTTATCAGAGAATTCACATTCTTCTGTCTGAAAACACCATTATGTTCAACAAGCCATGAATTTAATAGTCGTGAGGTCCTGTCACATAGTTCATTTCACATGCCACTTTACAGGGATATTTTCATGGTTGACGCATCCAAAATAAAAGCAATCTTAAAACTTCATTGATACTTCTTTAAAGAACTTTTACCCCATTGCTCTTAAAGTGCCTGGTCTGTACACACAAATGGAACAAGGCTGTTACACAGGTAACAATTTAGCTTCTCAGACAACTCAACATCACCATCATGCCTGCACGAACACACCCTACTTCAGCGATATCACTTCAGTGATATTTTGCAGCATTTTTCCTTGTTTGGGGCGGGATCTGAGATCTGATACATATTTCCAAGTGAAAAAATAGACAAAGATCCTGCTCTCTGCTGCTCTTGTTTCTGAGCTGGCTCCTCTTCACCACCATAGGGCAGCATGAAGCAGAGGGACCCTGTGGTGTTCAGTCTTGCTTCTCCATATCCATATGCAGCTGGATGATCTAATTTTAGGCCTGTCAGCTTTTGCACTGATAAGTTAACAATATAGATCACGTATAAGCAGCATCACAGTGATTTTTAAATGAGATTTATTCATTTAAAGTGGATGATAAATGGTTCTCTTTTATCAGACTCTTGCAAATAAGATTAAAGCAAGATTATTCTCCTGGAATAAGAGAACAGCTGGCACAAATCTAATGTCTCTAGGTCATACTGTGTTTGCCTGACCTTGTAGAGATGTATAATGACAACATGGAACATCCAGGTAGTCTTTCTGCTTCCTAAATCCTGTTCGTATTACAACCAGATGCTACCTGGAGTACTGAAATGCTGTGAGTTATATGAGCACTAAGAGAGGATTTGACAGGAACAGGCAGTGGCCTGGAGAGCACAGTCTGCTCTGGCCTTTCAGGGTTTGATATGCATGTGCTGTGTCTCTTACAAAAAAACAAGTGGGGTGGTTTGACCTGTCCTCCTTTAGCATTTTAAGTGGACTACCCTATCATACAGAGTACCTTGAGTGTGCTTCCCTAAGGCTTAGTCCATCCTACTGGACGCTCAGCATTGGTGTCTTCTGGATTCCAGGTGTTGCCCTGATTTTGCCACCCCTCCCTTCAGTTTCCATGAAATAGGATAAGGGCTGTGTTACAGTTCTCAATTTATAATGTGGCCCAAAGAACATATGTTGCTTGTCCTTGGTACATTATGCCACGGTGGAGGAGGCTAAATCCATGTCAGCATTACATACACAGAGTGGCTCCTGAAGTGAACTACTGTCAATTTGTTTCAGAGAGAGCCTTTTCTGAGGGACTGGGAGAGAACTAATTGCTCATATTGGTGGAATCAATAGATATTTTCCTGGATGAACTATCTTAAACTGTAAAATAAAACTTTTCCTGTTCTTCATGGCATTCAGGCAGAGGTCCTGGCTTTGTCACCAGAATGCTCTTGGTAGGAGATCAGCTGTTTTGATGAATGCAGCAGGACTGCAAATAGCTGCCCAAGTACGAGACGGGCCAGGGGAGAGCTAGCAATGATGCTAGGGTTTTTCTCTTTCACTGACTTTCACAACATCCCACCAGTCCTCGATTCCTGTGTTTTCAGAAGGTGGAAAGGAAGTTTTACAGACTTGTACTGATTCCTCTCAATGTTTTATTTTGCTAATACATCTATGCTTCCCTCTACTGATTTTGATCAGAAGAGATATCCTGTAATATATACATTTGTAGCTTTCCATTTCTTATCAATATTACCTCCATATAAGAAAGTCCTATATTTGGCTTACTATGGCAGTGGTGAGTGAGCTTTGAATGGCACAGTTCTTTTAGGGAAAAAATAGGACTTTGTTATGCAAGATACAAGGTCTGTTATCTCCCTTTTTTCACCCCTTTGTGACACTTTTCTTCAGTGTCTCTCATGTGACAGGAATCCAGTCCCTGGTGCTTGATTTTCCTGCTGTTTCTCAGACCTCATTTTTCTATGAATTCCCAGCAATGAATCTGTCTACAGAGTCTATAGTTGATGGCATTTTGCCATCTGTCACAACCCTCCATGCTCTAATAAATTAACTGTATTCGTCTGCAGATTTAAACTGGAAAACAGTGCAGAGCAGTAAACTATTTTACTGCTTTCTTCCTTCTGATCTCTGATTGCTAGTCTATAATCTACTTTGAACCTAGTGATCTGAGCATTCTTTGCTAAAAATAGTTATCTATCTTAAAGATTTGGGTTCAGTGTCAGGCTAAATAGTGAGCAGAAGATGAAAATAAATAAATAAATATCCTGCTTTAGTCTGAGGAGCTGCTCTGTAGATCTTCTCCAATGCAACAAGTGCACTCCTGTGCCCCCCTCGAGAGGAAGAATAGAAGCATATATGCATTACTAGATCCTCTAGATCCGGTGAGGGTTAATCAGTTGTCCCTTAACATCACTGTGTTGTTATGTGTATTGCACAAGACAGACAGAAAGCCTAAGGTATAAGAATGAAGATTCACTACAAATAAATTTTCATGCAAGACCCTGTTGTCCTTTTGCAGCAAGTATTTAAATATACATAGCAGTATTATTTATTGGACTTTTCTTCTGGAGGGGAAAGGAAAAAGGTAGTTCCCCCCTGAAATACATGGGGTTGGTAAAACACCTGAAAACATTAGCTATTTTGAAATATATGTATAGATGTATGCCTCTAAACAGGCTGTGAAAACTGAGAGCAAAATATCCTGCTGTGCTTCTGTAGGCACCAGGCACAGAAAAGATTCAATAGAAATAGGCTGTGTTAATCTTCTGTGCTTGGACTCTGAACTCTGACGTTCAGCTCCTCAAAACATTCATGAAACAAAGCATGTACACAGAGTGACTCTACTGAGCAGACAAAAATCAAAGCCTGAACTACAGAGGAAAAAACTTTCTCTTTTAAACCACTCTTCAACTTTTCTAGAGAACATCACTACAGGACTGGCCTAGAAAAGAAAAAAAGCAATTGGGGATTTCAGGGTGTTCAATGTCCTTGCAGTGCATGTGAGCACTACCATTAAAGGGATGCTGAAAATAAACTCCTTTAAATAACAAAACAAAAACAAAACCACAATACATTGTTAGCACTTAATAAGAATTTGTGGAGGCAGTATTTTATAGATTAGAAACTGAAATTAAATGAAATTAAATTAAAAAAAATTCATTAATGATGGAAGTAAACCAAACCTCCAACTCTGGTTTAAGTTCATGTATTTCTGTTGACTAGTGTTTCATCCAAACCAACCTTGGTTAATGTAATAGATTTGACCAACCTTGGGTAAGGTGTGGGAAATCTTGAATCTTTGGGTCACAAATGGATCGACAGTGCATGGTAGTTGTTTTACGTAAATCAAATTTTGCAGCTGTTATATGTTATAATGCTCATCCACTGTCTTACTGGGTGGATAAAGCCAATAAGCAAGCACCTTTGACTTCTTCAATTTCTTTTAAAAATGAGGGATTTCTTCCACAACTCTTTAGGCCCCTGTCTCCTTTTAGGCATACTAGTCATTTGAAGACTTTTACAGGGTTCTAGATGAGGCCTACAGTGCATTAAAGGAACACTACTTTTAAAA
Source organism: Cygnus olor (assembly GCF_009769625.2). Taxonomy (NCBI): domain Eukaryota; kingdom Metazoa; phylum Chordata; class Aves; order Anseriformes; family Anatidae; genus Cygnus; species Cygnus olor. The sequence continues at coordinate 43,611,941 of NC_049170.1, read as the reverse complement.
TGAGATGCCTACCCTTTCCTTTTGGTCTTTTAGTTTTAATATCTTTCCTCCCAACACTGATTTTAGACATTCTCTTTCTACTTTTGCATATAGACTAAACGAACAGGAAGACTGAGGGTTGGGTTGCGTTCTCTTTCACAGGTGAAAGAGAAGGGCTGCAGGATGTTACAGAGGGTAGAGAATCAGGGTGTGGGAGGGGAAGTGAGCCCAAGAGGCTTTGAAAAGATATTTTTAAAAAGAGCAGTCCTTGCTTCAATGAGTTTTAAGTCTAGCAATATGAATTAATATGTTGAAAATGAGTTACCAGCAGTAGCAGAGAGGAATTCCGGCTGAGTAAATAAATCTTTGCATCTTTGTGTAACAGTACAGAAATAGATAATAAAAAACAGCTTTGGAGGGTGGGACTGAAGGGACAACAGAGTAAATGGTGCAGGTGAATGAACACATCGTTAATTTCCAGGTGGTATTTAGTTTTCTTGTCTTCATGTATGAGTGCTATTATAAGTAGTGAAGAGAGAGAAGGGCAGACTAAGTAGCCAGGTAATGGCAGGAGAATACATATTTGCAATGGGGTTGGGAAGAACAAAATAGGGCTGTTTGGTATGATGGTAGTGCTATAACATTCTAGGTATGGGAAGGAGTATGGAAAAAGCCCAGAGCTTGAGGGTTCATGGAGAACAACAAAAGTGGAAAAAAAAAAGTCCTGAAACTACATGTAAATGCATTAAATTGAAAGAAACTTGGAAAGGTGTTGTAGTGAGGAACATGGCACAGGCAGGCAAAGCAACCTGAAACAGGCTGGGAATGAAGTCATGGAATTTTAACCAGTTGTGGGATGGCACTGTGTTTGACGAGCTGGAGAGGTATGAGCACACCTATAGAGAAAAGCAGAGAACTTGCTTCAACAGCACTAGGAACAGAAAAAAAAAAACAAACACTTGGTATGTGGTTAAAGGAGAGGGTAGGAAATGTTATTATGTGGGAGATGTGATATAGCCTGTGGTTGTCATGATCACATGAACCTAATTTAGTTTCTCCTATTGAGCATGTAACAGTAAATCTTCTGTTTTAAACCCAGGTCTCTTTGTATATATCTATGACTTGTCTAGGAGAAAGTGTAAAAATTGGTATTTTCTAGGTTTAATATTGTTACTCCTTTGGGGTCAGGCAATTCTTCTCTTCTGTTCAGCATCAGGTCTCCATTATGTAGTGCCACCTTGTTTACCCAGAAGATATCACACAACTTTGTCCAAAAATAAGTCTGTGATCAGCTGGATAAATTTTGAATGTGTATGTCAGCTATTTCCAGTGAGAGGGCCATTCAGACGAAGCAAACAGTGCTAGTTTACACAAAGGTACAGCTTTCCATAACGGATGCTTTCATTGCTAGGCATACTTGGTGCATCATCTTCTAGTGAAGTAATTAATAAAGCATCTTGGCACTTTAATATCTCTCAAAGCTCATTTCATGGCACAACTAATTTGACAGCTGTCTGAATTGCAACAATGTATGCTAATACTATGTTTTCTTAATACTGGAATTAAAGTTTGTCTTCCAAACCAAAATTACTGTTTCAATCTGTACTTTACAACACTAACTTTGGCATCAGTAGTCTGATAAATTGCTCAAAACAATTTACAATGAGTCAGAGCAGATATGATTTTCTTCACTTTGGATGAATATCAAAAGTGTTTAGAACCAAATCCAACTGCTTCATCTTGCCAGATATTACTTGGTAACACAATGTCATTTTGTAGTGACAGACCATAATTCTGTTCATATTCCAAACGCTGCCCTTTATAGGATATAGAAATGGCGCTTGAACACTGAAGTTCACTTCACAACTTACAATCTAAAATAGTATCGTAAACTCACATCACATAGAAAATCCTAGTGAAGGGTTATTTAAGGAATAGTTTCAGAAAATATGGTGTGATCTTATGCTTTTTAGATCCAGTTTGAAGCTTATATAAATTCTGATGAAAGAGTCAATCACAGAAGTTGCAAAGCAGCTGAAGTGATGGGACAAAACTCAGCTTCCAGATATTGGTATTAGGTAGTGATAATTCACATGGAAAAGATTTTCTCCAAGTACAGTATATACTAGGTTTCTGAAGTGAATTAGCAGAACTAAAGATCATTAAAAATATAAACATATAAGTCAGTTTTCAATAATATATCTTGTACTTCACAAACATGAATTCCCTGACATCTGATTTTGAGCATTTTTATTCCAGTCTTCTGCGTTGGCCAAAATACTGTGACTTTTCAAAGTGGAAATGCTCACGAAACTCTTGCAGCTCATTGACGTTATTACACCATGTAATATAGTAAACAGTTTTAAAATAATTTTTGTCTGTTACTTTTCTTCTTATCTTACCTCCCTGTTTTCTTTTAGTTTTGACTGATGTTTCAGATAAATTCAAGAGCCCTGCATGTTTGTGCTGATGACAAGAGAATGTCTATATAGGCAATTTTCTGAGTACTCTAAATATAGATGAATATAGATGACAGGATTTTATACTACTTTACCATCTCTCTTTTCAGAGATTTGAAAGAGATTTGCCTTCCATAGAGGAAATAAATGTAAAGGCAGCTGAGTCATACTTAGTCATATTAATATATTTTAAGAATCCAGTCTTCCTTTTTTTTTTTTTTTTTCCCTCTCCTCCTTCAGTCTTATCTAAGGTACTTTATCTGATTTGTTTAATTTTCTACATATGGGCATATAGGAGACAGTGACAGTCTCTTGATTGCTGCTCACTGTTCTGTTGTGTTGGTTGGTAAGTGTTTATTTGGTAATAATTACCATTCAAAATATAATTTCGTTTACGTTCAAGAAGAGTACTGGCTGACTATACTTTAGAAAAGGGCAAATATGATAAGATGATAAGGCAAAGACTATACTTTAACCAGAGGACAAATCCTTAGGGGTTGATTTCCCTTTTTAACACATTGTAATGAGATACAGGATTCCTTTTTTTTTTTTTTTAAATAACTGTGAAACCTTTGCATGTTGTTTCTTTATGCAATAAGACAGTCTTTCTCTGCTGTTGCTACATCTTGTCTTAGCTACAGCAGTTTTTATTACAGGTAATTTACAGGATAACTTAATTAAGCAGGTGGTATTTGTTAACACAAGTTGGCTGTTAATCAGAGCTAATTCTGTGCTTAAATGGACTGGAATGTCTTGCCAAGACTTGTTTCAGTCATATATAACATGAACATATAAATATCTTTTTACTGATACTACCTCAGGGCATCTTTTTTTGTACACAGTTTTACCCTGCCTCTAGTGGTGACAGCATAGCTGTCCTGCAGATCTGGGAGTTTACTCTCAAAGAAGAGGGGAGTAGCTACAGGAAATATGTACACTTACTCTTATTACAGTAACACAAGATCAGGGTTCTTTTCCAATATGTGCTTTATATACGTGAGAGTAGAAAGATTCTGTGCCTTGAACAGCTTCCTGTCTAAATAAGCATAAGTGGGAAAAATTAACTGTTATTGTCCTCACTGACAAGAACTGAATAAAAGTAGATGACTGACTAGCTTTAGGTCATGTAGGAAGCTGGTGGCAGTGCTGCTGATTGAACATAAACATCCTCAGTTCCAGTGCAGTGCTTTATCTATCAAAAAATAAGCTCTTATTTGTTAGACATCTGAGTGAGAACATCCTGCAATATAGCTTGACGTTCCTTACCCTAGAAGATATTCTCTTAGTGCTAATCTTCATCTTAACTTTTTTTTTTTTTCAAGATCCATAAAGATTTGAACTTATATTAAATTCTTGGAAGAAAGACCAAGAAGTACTTAAAGGTGGTATATACAATAACTAAAATACTCTTGGGAGTCAGTTCAGTTTTATTGCGTTTAGTCTGCTCAGCCAAGTAATATATATCCAGTTCCAGGTACTTGCTTCTTGTCTCAGTTTGTATAGTGTTGGGAGGAAATTGGCACCATAGATATTCTTTACAAGAAAGAATGATGTACGTTCCTACATAAAACAATTTTGAACAGCTCACAGAGGCTTAGAAAATGCTAGTTAATTTTCCCTTTGATTTTCTGCAGTGTTGAGGAGTAGTTCCCAGGGTATTTGTTGGCTGACATTGCAACCTAGAACATCATGGTCTGGTGTTATTTCTTGCAGACCAGTTGACAGCCTAAGTTTGGATGTGTTATAAATGTGTGAACACCTTCTGTATCTGTATATTAGTGCAACTCTCTTGTCTTTTCCCTCCAGCATAAAGCCTAAAGTCCCTTGATTATTTCTGCTGAGGTTTGCCAAGGGCTTGATAACTAAAGGAAGATGTTAAAGAAGAGGGAACAACTTTGTCTTGTTCCTGCTTCAGTGTGAAGAGACCTGTCAACACACAACTCAGCAGACACTTGGCTGTGAGGAAGGGATCCAGAAAGAGAAGCCACAGTCTGCCTCAGTGTATCACCTCACTTACACATCTTTTGCTTCTAAAATATCCCACTCAACCTGATAACACTTTCACAACATTCAAAGAGGATGATGTAGTTTTCTGCCACCAGACTTGGTAGAAGAGAAATAAGAACTTTCATTGGGTCGTCATGGGGAATTTCACAGCCAAACCGTCTAAGCATGGAGCACTACCCTCTCTGCTGTTAGCCAGGAGTTGCTAGGAAGCAGGGGCTGTACCAGTTGTATAACATTTGTTTTTGTTATGCAAATATATGAAAGAACAAGTTTAACAACTTTACATGTGTTTTACCATGTGTGTAATGCTGGGCTTCAGTCCAAGAGAAATTTGTTGGTGGATCTTGTAAGCAGGATCAGCTTGAGCAACTCTTTTTTCTTTAAAAGGAGAAAAGCACTTATACTTGCTAGTCCCATGCTTGGCCTCACCATGGGACAGGTAAAGGGTGAATGATTTTTTAAAGTTGTTACAGCCTTCTGCCTGATCTCATCTGTGTTCTTCTAATGGGCTGATCAGTGTTATCATGTCACTTAATTTATGACACAATTAGTAACAAGTGCCATATGCATGTTAGCTGAAGGACTGTGATTCTGCTTTATGAATAAAACTGGAAGTAACACAGGTCAATCTTTGTTAGGTATTGGGTTGTAGAGATTTACAAGACCTCTTGGATATATATATATATGCAAATCAGATTGCCCTTAAGACAGCAAGGATATTTTAAAATATTATCTAAATCCACTTACAGATACTGAAATCCAAGTCCTGATGCATTATTTCCGTGTTTTTACATGATGAAAGCAAGCTGTCCATGTAATTCTGAGGAAACATTGTTAGGCCACTGTATAAATCCACACTAGGTTTGATCTTGAATATTGTTTCTTGTTTCTTCTCAAATAAAATATAACTTAGAGATAAGTAACAAAGATAATCATGGGTATAATCAACTTCCATAATAAGAAGTTGTGTGCTACCACTGCTTAGCCTGGATAAAAGTTAATTAAGGGACAACATGCTGAAGTCCATAAGGCCTGACATGAGCAAGGTGGGTTGAGAAACTGTTTATTGTTCTTTCCAGTGTAAAACATAAGAAACCTCAAAGGAAACTAGGTGTTTCAAAGCAAAAATAGGCACTCCTGTGCATAATGTGTAGCTCAGTCAAGAAGCTTATCATCACAAGGTGCTGAATTTTTTTCTGGGTTCACAAAGCAGTTGACAGATTCATGGAAGAAAATCTCAGGGCTGCTCAACAGAAAGCTCTTACCTCTGCCTCAGTAAACTGCAGGAAGGTGAGGCAGTATTGTGGGTGAACATTTTATTGTTCTGCCACTCTGCTCTAGGCAGAGTGGTACTGGCTGGTGGTAGAGATGATGGTACAGCTGAGATCCAGCATGGTGTGGCTGTTTTTTCTGTTCTTGTGTTACAGAATCCATGTCACTGCTGCAGCTGAGAATTTTACCTTTTATTTATTTATTTTTTTGAGTTGAAAAGCCCTATTGTGATACAAATTTCACTTTCTAAAGAAAATACCCTTGTGAATATTGAGTCCTTTTTTTTTTTTTTTTTAATAGCTTATTATAACTTAGATAGCTGTTTTATGATTTTAAAAGAGATAATGGCAAAACTTTGAAAGGCTAATGCTAATAACTGTACAGGTACCTTTTCAAACATGCCCTTTCAAATGGTTTATTGTCATATACAACTGAAATATCACCAGTCAGGGTTGTCTGTGTCCACAGGCTGGCTCTGACAAGGCACCTAGTTGAGTTAGGCATCCACTTCTTGATGAGATCCAGGAGAATTTGGCATCTTCCTTGTCTGACCTTCTGGAAATTCTCACCTGAATGCATGTGTATGGTGCTATTTCTACAAATTAGAATCGTATTATTTGGAACACCTGTAGGAAACCTTGGCCAGATATCTTAACAAGGCAAAGATTAACATTCACCTGGCACACACATCCTGAAATAATGAATATCTCTTCCTCACAGAGATAAAGATCTGAATAGCAAACACTTTCTCCTTTTGTTTGGATTAGCTATTCACCTTTGCTTTGATTTTATGTTCTGAAAAGATAGTCCAGAACCACTTTACTCTCAATTGACTAGCTAAATATAGAGGAAAGACTAATCTTAAATCGCTTCTCCAAAAACTGAGCTCTCCCTCTGAATATGTTTCTGGATTAAATAGCTTTTTTTTCTACAAGTCCCACTAAGTCTCTTGTAGTAAATTCTTAGAGGTACAGCAGTCTGATATGACTAGCCATTGCTAGTTTTCTACATGGCCAAAAAATGTCAAGGATTTAATACTGGCAATATCTTCAGAGACCAATTCAGATACAAAATAAAAAGAATCCTGTTCCACAATTGATTTTACTGAAGTAACCATTTCCTAGGCATCATTATTGTATACAGTGGAAAATAGGTAGAGCTATTTCCTTAGTATAAAACAATTTGTGAGACCTGTCATAAAAGGCTAAGAGAATACCTTCTTTGCTTCACATCCCTTTTAACTGCCTCCATAAAAGTTAAGGAATTGCAATAAAACTTGGGTAAGCACTTTCACTATGTGAGATCTATTTGACAGTAGTTAGGAGATTATCTTGTGCTTGGTAAGTATCAATTGGAGTGTTTACACATCAGAAATTCTTTAAAATTATATTCTTTTCTATTTTTTTTAGCTTAAAAGAACTCTCTCTCTCTCTCTCTCTCTCTCTTTCTCTTTCTCTCTTCCTCATCCTTATAACAGAAAGATCTTTAAACAGTTCGCTGCCTCCTTGGCATTTCTTCATTCCGCTTTTCATTTCATGTGAAGTCTCCTGGGCTCTGACCAGTTCAAAAAGCTACTTTGTAGTTTTCTGTGGTAGATGACTGACAGTTTTGGAAACTATGCTCTTTGTCTGACAGACAAGTGCATTCACACTGCTAAGCATTTGGACTGAACTTTTAATTTAACCCTCCTGACTTCTTTTTCTCCTTCTCTCAGCATTGGCTCTATTGTATTTCCTACCATGGCAATGTAGCTTCTGTTTCTGAAGTGACTGCATTTTGTCTGGGATCCTGCATGCAGCTTTGGTGCACAGCGTGGGATCTAATGAAGATGTGGTTTGTATACGCGCTATTGCATAAAATAACCTGAGACGTTCATATCAAAACCCAGTTAAAATGTGACCCATTCCTGCAGAAATGGAGCTCGTTACTCTGGTAGCTGATACGGTGACTGGTATGGTGTCAGTCTATTTACTAATGAAAAAAATTTGCTAGTAACACTGTCAGTGTTGGTGGACTCTTAAGCAAAACAGCCAAAGTATAACTACTGCTGGAGCTTGAATAGTTCTCTTAATGTTAGCCTGCATCAAAATTGTCAAGCAGATGAGTTGCTTTGGGAAATTTTCAATATGCTCTAAATACCTTTGTAGTATCTCACATAGAGCACTGTAAATAGGTCTCATTAGTCCACATGCTTAAAATTGTACACATGCTCAGGTGCTGCCAGTCGAAAAGCAGCATAACTGTTTGGCTGGTGGATTTGTGGAGTAGATGGAAGCTGTGGGATGTTCCCATTAGGCTGTCCGTTTCCCCGACAAGTGGTGGGGAATAGATATTTGGGCACCCCATTTTGATCTGTTGGTCAGACATCTGTACCAGCCCAGGGCTAGAATCTGAACTGCTGCAGCTATCTCCATGGGATAGAAAGGGGCAAAGTATGCATGTCCTCCCAGTATACTCACGCTGTGACTTAATGCCAGAAGGCACCCCAGGGACATGCTGGCTTGTGAAGAGGTTCCTTAACTCAGATCTAGCCCCAGTGATTGTCATTTTTGGGTCACCCAAGTCCAAATAAAGAATGCTGATGCTTAATGAGGTAAAGAGGACTGTTCTTGGTCCAATGTAAGATATACTGGCAACCTGTAACCTTTTGTAAGTAATTAATTCACTTGAATAATTGGGAAATGTGAGAAGGCGGGGATCTTCTAAATTAATAGAAGTAATGAAATATTTGTGTATATAAAATAGTCTGAATTTAGTATCTTGCACAGACAGCATGCAATATTTTCATTCCAATATGAGAATTTATGGCATTTGAAAGAAATTCTCATCCATATGTCTCTCTTCTACAACACTCACTTTTGAGATACGTAGGCATTAGAATCTTAAACACTAGATTCTATCTGTGTAAATTTTATCTGTGCATCTTGCAAGTGGGTGTATAAGTGTCTTCTGAAAGTCATCATTTACAGGTCATGTCTTGCTTTGAAACCAGAAGTACTCCAATACTGTATTAGATTTTTCAAGTTCAAATGTGTAATTCACAGAACAAGATTCCAGGATGCCACAAAACCATTCAAAACCTGTCTTTACTTTGCTTCTATACACACTTGCCTAGCACAACCAGTAGACTTCAAATTTCATGTATATTCATGTTGTATCAGATACAGTTCTAGTGTAGACTACAGAATGCCTTCCGAGTGCCTGCAGTACATGTACCTCCTGTACGTCAAAAGATTACATATTTTCTTTCTGCCCATCCAGTAATGAACTACAGACTTGATTATCCTCCATTGCACCACTCCTTTACAGTCAAAGCCACTATACTTGCACTTCCTTGTACTTGCATGGTATAGAAAATGATTCTGCACTACGCTGTAATTAGACAGAAAGCCCAGTTTATCCAACAAGTCTTTTAAATACAAGTGATAAATCTTACCAGATTGTGAAATCCTGTGGTCTGTTTGAGATGCATGGGTTGGGGAAGGGAGTCAAGATATAAGACTTAAGAATTTGAGACTGTAATTTACAGCAGCCTAAGGAACACCCCTACCAAGAAAGCAGGGGCAACTCAAAGGAAATGCAAAAATCTGGAACTATGCAATATGATGCTTACATACATCCATGCAATATAATAGATACAAACTATTAACTATATTATAAATGATCATTTTATCAATATTCTGCTATATTAGCATGATATTTGTCTCCTTATACTTAGTCCTAATAAGGACTGCAAAAGCATAACAGTTTTTTGACTACAAGTGTAGTTATAGTAAGATATTTAACAAAATAACCAAGAAATGTATTTATTAATCATACAGAACAGGTGGAGGCTAGTTACTTTTTATATGCAGCTGATCTCATAAGCCTTCTGAATACAGAAAAAAATTAAGATCATTAAAGGGCTCAGACTGCTTAAAGACATCACCCTGTTTCTGTACACTGCCTATTGTAGAGTTCACACACCTCAAAAAGCATTATTACTAAATTACTTATTGATTCTGAATAAAGCATGTCAACTCCTCTGAGTCTGATTTTGTTTATGGGGTGGTTCTGAAAGGACAGTGCGATTTATGTATCTATTTATTCAAGTCAGTGGAGAAAATGTAAAATTCCATATTCCTTTCTGTAATGGTTTCAAATTCACAGATCAGTGTTTCATTTTTTTCTTTCTGCATGTACAGTTTTTTAGCTTCATCTGACCAAATGCAGAGAATGTCCATGTTTACCCTGCCTTTCTGATCTCCCAAGTGACATGAAGTATTCATTTGTTTTCTAAGCAGTATACTACAAAGACTGCAGAAGCTACTGTGGATTTGAGAAGGTTCATAGGAGTGATAATGATAGCATTTTGTAGAGTGAGACTATAATTTATTGGATGGAAAGAGTAGACATTAGAGGCAGTGTGAATTGAAGAGGATGCTGGGAAGTGCATGTATTTTTAGGAGAAGGGTATGCTCACCCACTTTCCTAGTGCTACATGGCCGGCATGTTTTCCATTAGTTAAACCATTCTGTTTCTGGCTTCCCACTTATCGTTTGATCTGCAAAGTGCTTGTGTTTATTTTTTTTAGTTCATGCTGGATTCTGTAGACTTCAAAAACAAACAAACAAACAAAAAAAATGGAGGGGATTGTTAGAAGAAGGAATGGTGAAGGAAAAAGGCTGGATGGAGAGAGTATCTCAAACAGGCAAAACTGAATGAAGTTTTATGCAGAAATTTTATGCCATTTCTTCACCTGCTGCACATGCTCACACCTTATTATTGTGAAATCTTGTCATTTCTCTCCGGTATAGTCTTCCTGAGATGGAATCTACCTCTTCTGTTCCTTTAGTCCTCTTCAATAGTCATTGATGCATTTATTTTTACCCAATAATGGAAGACGTCTCTCCCAGTTCTCTCTGTTCAGCATGTGGCTACAATTAGGCTTCATATGTCTATGTACCTGTAGCTTGTCTGACTGTTACGATAACTGCACAGACCCCTTTCTTTGTCCTTCCTAATAAACTGGCTTATACAACCTCACTGTTTTCCCCAAATCCTATAGCTGCCTCAGGTTTCTAGGCATTACATTAGGTGGAGGTTGCAGCCTCCCTTTCTGCACAGAATGCGGTAGGATGAAGCTTTTACTATGTCTTGACAGGTGGGTACCTCCTTTTACAAATGGAATGATGCTTTCTGAGCCCCATTGAGCTTGCTCTTCACCATATTTGTGGGAGTATCTGTAAGTGGAAATAGAATCTAGAGCCACATTTGTTTCTCTCAATTGACTTCAACAAGTGTTCTTTGTGCAGCTATAGTGTTTTTTGTTTTTTTTTTTTCTTTCTGGCAAAATAGTCAAGCTTTTGATCGATATTATTACACCAGGAAGACTTGAGTGATGTTTAACTATACTGTCAATATTCAGAACTAGAGAAAAAATGTAGAGCATTTTGGCTGTTTTTCATTATCTTCATATTCTTCTATTCTAGGAAAAAAATAAATAAACGAAAACCAATGAACTTCCAAAGGAAGCTGTAAGGTGTTCATATTCTACAGTGATAAGGACTTAAAAATACCCAGATAACATAAAATTATATACCTACAAACACTTCAAGAATATTTCCTAAAGTAATATTAATGACACATTAGTTTGAATGCTAATGAACTGTTGAAGATAATTTTTTATGTCATATCAACTTATATATTGCTACCATTATGCTGATCCTAATTGATTCTCTTATAGGAGTTACAGTTGCTAATTCCGTATTCATAGTATGTGAACTTCTTCATTAGCAATTATTTTATGGCTCATTTTAACTGTGAAAGGACAGTTTCATTGCATTTCCTTCTCTCTCTCTTTTTTTTTTCCCTTGTCCTCAATAACAGCAATATGGAAATTTATCACATCAGACTTCTGGAGAGCTCTCATTCTTGTCTCCCTCTCAGACCTTGCTATGTTAGTCAGGTAAATGTGATTCAGGGGTCATATTGTTAATCCCCTGTTGCAAAGCTACTCTGCACGGTGCTGCTAAGCTACAGATGTCTAAGCAGGAAGGTCTGAAATGTACTGAAATGATGTTGCTCTCAGAATTATTAGTGTTAATTTCTACATTTTCTGCAGGAAAAGATAATGTCAGCAGGACAGAAGGACCAACTGACATGCAGCCCATGAAATCTTGTGTGTCTTATTATACCCGAGTGTCTCTTTTTGGGCTCTTAAAGTTGAAATCAGGTTCATCTTCCACGTAGACTGGAAGATGCACAGCATCAGAAACATCTAAAAGTGAGCACACCAAAGTGCTCACCAAGAACTTTGTGCACCAGATTTCTTCTCCTTGAGTCATGCAGAATTCTGTGGTCAAAGCAGAGCCATGGGCTGTAGCTTGGAAATGTCCATTGTAGGTTGTTTTTTTCACTGGTGGTGGTGAGGAAAACTGTCATTTTTTGCAGCTTATGTAAACAAGTTTGTTGTAAGAGAATTATATTTGCTAGACATAATCCAGAAAGTCAGCATTCTTCTTTTTTTCCAGGGTGGATGGAAGCACTCGTTCACAGCTTTCCCTTGCTTGGTCTGAGTGGACTCGTTGCGTTTGTCATGTGTGTAGTACTAGATAGAAAGAGAGTTTGCTGATGAATGATGATGCTCTGTGCTGTCAAATTTGACTTTTTTTTTTCCTTCTGCCTACCTTTGTCTTTTCATCTATCTTCCCTTAAAGATAGAAAAATATCTGAAAGGCTTAGATGATTTTTTTTTTTGTAATGCTATTTAGAAACCAGGTTCACTAGCACATATGCGCTGAATATACCTCTGGCAAACACAAATGCATCATCCCTACTTCAGTTTATTTTCTCCAGCAAGGAGATTTTTGAAGACTTTGAGTTGAAAAGAGCAGAGCAGACAAAGCAAGGGATTGTTTTATCAATCCCTTTCATACTAGGCATGTGACATTTTTCTGAGCAGTAAGAAATTTGTTTTCAAAAGACACTGTCAAATTCACAGATTCATTGACTCTTGGTAGCAATGTAAGCTTGAGACAGTAGTGACAGGCTTTCTTCCAGGACACTGCATATCATACAAAATAAGCTTCCTTCAGCCGGAATGATATTTGAGTTACGGTAGCACCATGAAGATCAACAGCAATTTAGATCAGCCGAGCAAGAAGTATGCAGGTTTTCTGATCAGTCACATACAGCTCCTTTCAGCTATGCTCACGATACTTTCTGTAGGCAGCATCTGTGTGGTGAATCCTGCAGCTGAGCATCCCTGGCTTCTTCTTAGACCTGTTCTTCCAAGAACTGCAGAGAGCAGAATGCTGCAGCAATACTCAAGTGCTGATTTTTTTATTTCAAATTTTATTTTTTTTCCAGAAGGGGCTTATTTGGCCTTTGATTTTTTGTATAAACAATTAATAGATGGGGCAGTTTCAGGACTGTGTATGTTTTACAGCACTTGGCAAATGAGTGCCTGACTCACAGGTACAGCTGACAATTGAAGTGGTATAAAATTCTGACTACTCTTTTTATTGAGGATATATATTCACTATATATATATATCTTTATATGTATATATTTATATATATCTTTAATACAGTGAGTGGTGTATTAGCATCAGTAAGGTGACCTTCACAGGAAGAAATAGGGCAAAGAAAAATAGAAGAAATAGAGAAGAAATAGGGCAAATGTTATTATCCCAGTGTTACACAGAGTTTGCATTTGGCTGCACAAGAAGTACGTCTACACGGAGGAGCAGCCCGAGCCAGCACAGTACAGTCTGCAGAGGCTGAGAGCCTGTAGTAGGGACTGGTGCAGCTGGAGCATGTAGCACTCCATGGCTGTGTCTGTACTGCAGAACAGACCATGGTGAGGGAATGAAATCCTAGGGCTGCTGATTTTCCCTCATAGTAGATATTTGTTTTGCACCCTGGCAATGTTTTAGGTTGTGAGGACCAAGTTTGTTTTCCTCCCTCTCCAAAAACATCCTAGGATGCTTTGCACCTTTAAGGCTTCTGCTACACCACAGAGCATGCAACCTATAGACACAATTTCATGCTGATAAATGTTACTTTGAGTTGTGACATAGCCATCACATTATTCAAAATGCTCTGAACTGAGAATAATGTGCAGAGAAATAATACATCATAATAATAATACTTATGCATTCAGGCTACAGAGAAAATACATTGAACTAAAGGGAAGCCCTGGGCCAAATGTTACGTAAAATGGCCAGGCAACACAAGTCAGAGCCTTTGAGGTTCGCTTAGCAACATAAATGCAGTCTGAATCCTCAACTTAGTATATCTGAGATGGTGTAAGACACTGCCTGGTACGGTGGAGTTTGTCATCTGTAGTCATTTTCTAGCAGTCAAACAAAGGTGGATAGGTCAAGAGGGGCATGCCATGCTCATGCTGCTTCTGAAATGAATTTTTAAGATTCAAGCTGAAATATCTGCTGCGGGAGCAAGAACTGAAACTTCTGGACTCCAAGTCCTTGTGCTCCTCATCTTCAGAAAATGCTACACTGTAATACAGTAAAAGATAAAGAAAAAAAAAAAGCATCCAAAGAAGGTAAAATTTGCGATTCGTGATGACATACTATTTCTGCCTTCTCATCAATTCAGTGGGTACCTTCAATAGAACAGGACTAGTTCTGCTGTCAGGGGCCCCTGGGAACTATGACTTTATTTGCAGTAGAAGTTGGATTGAATTCTAAAGCAATAAGAAATTTAAGTCAAATGCATTACTAAAATTATGTGTTATGAATGCATGAGGGATTAAAGAGTTCAGAAATAACAATTTACTCAAGTCAGCCTTGAGGATCAAAGCTTTGGCTTCACTGCTGTCTCAAGGTGGACTTAGTACCTCATGGGATAGTTTCATGGCTCAGTGCAATGTTGATAATCTGGCATTCAAAGCTGTCAACAGCATGGATTAATAAAGCATTTACAGTATCTTTAAAGCTGTTATTGGAAGCCAACTCTCATATCCTTCCAAGTGCAGCTGTAACTGTTTTGTTTCTGAATACAGAGTTTCTAACATTTTTTTATTAAGGAAAATATCCTTGAAAAGATGGGAATAGGCGATTAAGGCCAGCAGGAAATGTATAAGGGAATTGTTGGTGGTCTAATCAGGGATTTAGTCTCCAGCAGGGGAGAAGTATTTTATAAATTAAATACAAAAGTAAATAGCATTATCATCATTTTGCAAATCAGGAACTGATTCAAAATCATTATTCATAGCCCAGGAGTTCTTGTCTTTCTTTTCTTAGCTAACTGCGTCATGCCCCTGTCTCCAACAGAAAGGCAGGAAGATGTGTATAAACTGAACTTCTTAGCCGGGATTATCTCATAAGGCAACCTTAAAATTTGGCAGCAAGTCAAAGGTTTACAGCACATCACTAAATGAAGAATGAGGACAGTTCATGGTACTGCTATCAACTCTCTCTCCATCAACTTTAGAAAACCAGAGGTCAGGGTAATTATCTCCTTGTCACTTTAGGGGTCTTAGTTTGATCGCCTCATTTGCTACAACGTGCTATGGAAGCATATTACAATGCTTGGGTAGTTTCGGCACAGTGTAGTTCCCTTGCAAACCTCCATGGGCCTTGCACAGCAAGCTCTTGGCTTGCTCTCCATTTTGCAAAGAAAGGGTCTGATGCTCTGTGTGTCTGGTTCCTCTCACTAAGTCTTCTCCAAAGTGAGAGGGAAATATCATATGGGCTTCCCCACCACGGACTTGCTGGGACTGAGTTCCAATCATTTTGAAAGCATGCTTAAGGAAATTAATACACTGTGTATTGAATAGCTATACAGGTTTGGTGCCTTGAGCAGGAGATGTCCTAGACAGACCACTGGAGTAATTGAGAGATGTATGGATAAAATATAATTGCTAACTTCTAATGTACATATGAACACTTAGACAAATTGAGAGAAAAGACAACATGGCTACCTAACTATTATGAAAAATGGTATTCATGTTTTGTACAATTATGACTATATTAAGCCTATTTCAGGTAACCAATATGCAGTTCTGAATCAGGAGAGATGAATTGGTGGTATGAACACCTAAGCTATATAATTTACTCTGATTGAAGAGGCAATACTAAAACGTGGAATTAGCAGATGCTGGATGTAGTTTTCCTCTGAATCCATTCTCTGAATGTGCTAGGTAAAAATCCCTTTATTCTAAACGCTTACATACTTTAATCCCCGGGATTTGATTTGCATCTGTGTTTTTTGTTTCTTTGAATTATTCTTCAAGTGCTGTTGCTGTAGCAATACCCAGTTCTGTGATGAAATGAAGCACATTCCAGATTCAGCTGTTAAAGTCTGTAAGGGGGCCCTTTGGCAAGATCAGACGGGGTCTTATTAAAAACACCTGATCCTTTCTGTTTAATGTTCAACACCACATTTTCTTTCTCCACAAACTCACTGGTCATAATGGGGCATGTCTCTGGGCACTCCACTAGGTGCTGTGAATTATTCACTGCCACTCTTCTCACCTCAGAACACAAAGTACGCGTTGTGTATCATGCTGGCCCTAGCACTTCCTTAAATCCACATTTTCTGAGCCATTTCCCTAATTCTATTGGCAATGAACTAGTTAAAGAAATAGTCATTCACTCAAGCTCATATGTTCTGATCCAGAATTTGATTGCAGTATGGATGCCCCTGAAAATTGAAGCGTGAACTAAGGGAAGAGGTAGATGAATTATTAAACTGCAGTATCTCAAATATGCACAATAAAAACCGGCAGTGGTCAGAGTTCAATTGGGGGCCAACTTTTTCTGCACAGTATAGTTCTGTTTCATTTGCTACAAGCACAGAAATTAAGTCTGGTTGCCAGTATAGATGCTATGCAAAACTACCTTAATACTGTGAAGTCCAACAGAATTAGCAGAGAGGGATCCTATTAAAGCTCTATCCAAAATGCCTAAACATGTGTAGTTAACATATGTTAAACTGAACACTGCTCTTACTATTATAAATGACTGCTTGCTGTCTTTGTCAGCAGAGTTGTGGCATTCATCCTGTCACAAAGAATAAGAATAAGATGACCATCTGCATTTCTGCAGAGTGATAGCTACCCAGAGTGGGTTCAATAAAAGAAAATTATGGCTTTGTGCATTGCTACAGCCAATAAATCATGAGCGGGTCTTGCATCAAGACAAAAAATGAAAAATAACGTTTTGTGGAAAGACTCTTTATAGGATACCAGCTGAGCAGGCCCTTGGATGATAATGCCCCTCCAAACAAAACAAATATCCAAAGCCAAAGATAGCAAATAGTGACATATTCACGAGGAATTGAGCATACCAGGTTGTTAGGGACACTGGTGGATATACATCAGGGGAAAACTAAAGGTTCACTGATGTTCTTTGTGTGAAACAATGGTAAAGAATGGACACAAGCTATCAGGCCATTTTCTGATCGGTTTTCATTTTCTTCAAAATAAGGCTCTTTAATGCTGGTTCAGCATATCATTCCTGTCCCCTCTCTCTGACCTGGGGTATTCTGCAGCAGCATGTTCCTTTAGCCTGAAGGACTATTCTCTGTCTCTTGCGAATCAAAGGAGGGTGAAAGTTGGCCTCAGGGACCTCTTAGAGGTGATACAGGCCTTCCTTTCTGGGTTTGAATATGCTGTATTGGAGACCTGGGTTCACTGAGCAGCCCTACCAGACACATCACTGTAGGACCTCCAATTACCTTATCTGTCAGGTAATAAAAGTCTTTCTCAGAGGTGGAGAATCCAAAATCAAAGTAAATCTAAGCAGGAGACTAGAATTTTTGGTCTCCCTAATTACTTCTTCCTAAAGGCAGCTTTTTTTTTTTTTTTTAAATTATTATTATTATTTCTTTGTTCTGATGACTTTGAATTAGTGACTGAAGATCTGGTACTTCCTTCCTGGTTATCCTGAGTAAGGGTGGATTGCATGCATGGCTTTGCAAAAGAACACAAATATGTGCCAAATGAAAATGGAGTAAATGCTGTGGAAACGGTTTCTGAGTAAAGTTTTGACTGTCATTTTATAAATATTAGATGGGGTTTAAAATGCAGCTAGATATCTTATATATCTGACTGTAATACTAAACTACATTAGTATAAATCAAAAAGAAAGATTTTTATAATTTAAAGGCTATTTGCTGCAGTTTTCTTACAGAAGTACATAAATGATGGTTTAAGGCCAAATTTTGATCTGAATTTAGTAGGAATAGCTTTAGGGGTCTCTGATGAAATCAGGAGTAATATGGATCATACATACTGTGGCTTCATATATTCAGAACTCTACTCCTATCTATCTCTTTTTCAATTTTACAGTCTCTGCCTAAATACCATGGTAATTGTGAGTAAAGAAATGCCTTCAGGTGGATTTTCCCAAAGGACTCAGCATGATGTCAATGGGAACAGTGCTTTAGAAAACCTCAGCTTGAACAAATATAGAAAAGGACAGCAATCATTGGAATTCGGTTATCTAAAGCCACTAGTAAATGCACTGTGGGGACGAAGGGGGAGAAGGAGGAAAAATACTTTTTTCGAATATGAGTTTGTTTATCGCGAATTAATAAACGTTTGGACTGTATTTATTCTCTAACGGACCACTAGATGTCAGCACATATCCAGGCTAGTGCAATTGGACCAGCAATCATCTGGTAGTAAAAAACAACCTTCCACCCTGTAACGGTGTAGGTTGGATACCGTACTATTGCTGGCTAGAAGTATTTTGTTTGACTTCTTAAGACTTTCCAGTACCCAAACTGTAGCTGTGACTATTGTAGCCATCAAAGTAGGAGGACTTCATGTACATTAATTCTTGCAATTGTTCTCGTCTTGCAAACTACATTCGCTGTCATCTGTGTTCTGTGCATTGCTCCTCAGGAAGCACTTCTCACATGGAAGTCTACCAGGTACAGCTTAAAAGGGGATGGCTAGTGCATTCGTATCCAGATTTCATGGCCAAATTCTTTTGGAAGTTGGGAAAAGAAACAGAAATCTCAGCAAAACTTCAAACGTAATCATAGCATAGTACAATGTGAAAATGATCTGTGAGATCAGGCAAAAAAACTAGTATATTCTGAATGTGCTCAACTCACCTGTGGTGCATATAAGAAATAATGAAAAAAAATTACATTATTATGCATTCAGCCTATTTAAAATGCATAGACACAGTTCACTGCTTGCATTATTTTTAAGTTAGATCAAAAGCCTTCTTGATCAATTTTGCCACACAGTAGTAATGATTAGAATTAGAATTTGGCCATATATGTTCATATGTTGTGTATTCATTACTTATATATATCTAGATCCAAATTCAAAGCAAAGAAGTGTTCTGGTAGTTTTGACAGGCAATCCATTTTTGCTAATCATCCATGGCTGCAGGACAATTGTACTTTGGAAAATCAGATGCATGAACTGAAAATTGTCACTTAAATTTATTTATTTATTTATTTATTTATTTATCCTAATACAATGGAATTCAGGGTCCTTAATTGTTCCAGCAATTCAAACAGACTTTAACAACTGCTATGAACAGGAGTTAGAGGACATCATGTCACTGCTGAATCAGGCTGCAGGGAACTGTAGCGCAACCCCTGCAGTGTTGTCAGTCCATTAGTTATGAATAAAGGGCTCCACGCTTCCCTGCATTGGAGGCACTCAGTTGAAGCATGTGTGCTTGCGGCAGTACAGCTTACTTCCCTCCAGAGACTATCAGAAATGCCCGCCGAAGGGCATTAGATGCTTCAGCTGAGCACCTGAAGTTAGCTGGGGTGAAATCAAGTCCATAATATGAAGTTGCTATGAAATGATTTGTCCTTTGGCCCATGAGTGATTTACTAGTGGTGAATTTGTATTCGGCATATTTGGCCTTCCCTGTCCCAGTCTGCCAAAGGTTTGCAGTGTATGTTTTCAGTATGCTGATGGTGAGGGGCAGAACATTCAGCAGGTTGCCAGGCTGAAGTAATTCATGTGAAGCAATCCATAATGAATGCAGTAATCCAGCTCTCCCATGATGGCTGCACTGGTCAGAGCATCAGCCTATGTAAGGACATGCAGTATTTCAGGGCTGATAAAAACCCAAGCAAGCACAGAGAGGGAGATATGCAGAGTAAGAGGAAACTTGGAGTTGAGTGAGATCAAGTCTGTTACCCTATTTTGCTCACAGAAAATGTATCCTATTGAACTATAAACTTGATTAAGTCACCCTATTCATGCCGTGCTTAAGGCAGGTTGCCTAGCAGCAGAGATCTTAGCAGGATTGAGCCACAAACAATTTCTTGCTGTCCAGGTCTCATTTGTTATTAACATTGAGAATTCATAGGAATTTCCATGCAAAAGGTAGAAGAAAACAAGGTACAATCCCTCCGGACCTCATAAAAGCAATGAAAACCTAGGTAGATTGGCTTTATTGCTCCTGGTAAATGAAGACTGCTTGGATTGCACACACCACCTCATCTTTTCCTAAGGTGAAAGGAAGGAATTGATCTGTTTGTTTAAACAGATTGCTGTAAATTCTGCCTGTTTGAGCAGGGTAAATAATGGTGAAAGGTGGTAAGAAGTTGAGGGGGAGTAACTGTTTGGTTTAAAAGTAAATTTCACTGTGACTACTTGATGTCTTCATGCCATGTGAATACCTGAGAAATCTATGAGGAGACTGGCAGAATAAATATGAATGTTGGAGTCTGTTGGAAATAGTTTGCCTGCCTGAGGTAAAATCAATGATTTTTATAACTAACCTGACTTGGCACGCTGATCTAAATTAGCACAACCGTGTACAGCTCTGTCCCCTGGCCCAAAGCTGAGGCTTATTGTCAGCAGTGCTAATGAAGTAATGACGGTATCCATTTAGGTGGTCACTGAGTAGAAAGAGGTTCAGCAAAGGGAAAGTTAGCCCTGCAGTTTTACAGTCCATTCGCTATTCCCTGTCACTTACAGAATTGGCCTAGAATGAACTGGCTAGATTTTGTCTCATCCTTGATTCTTCTTCTCAAAATTGGTCTTTCCCCATGGATGTGCTTCGCTTCTAAGGAAAGTCTTTGGCTTTGCCAAGTTCACTTGCAGACAGACAGATAATGCTATAATGCTCACAAATTTTAAGGCTGGTAAAAGGTAGGATGATCACTTTTAGTGCTAATGTGGCACCTGGAAACATTTTCAATTCTGATTGGTTTTAGGAGATAAGCTATGGTATCTGCTGGTGGAACCTTGCATATCTTCATTGCAGTCTATGCTGTGAATTAAAATCAGCAGATAATTTGGCCGAATATTTCTGTAAGCTACTGTGATGTAATACAAAATATGTCATTTCTTAGTGTGTGTTTTAGCTCATAAAATGGCAACCACCTCAAAATCCATTCAAATCTGCCCCTATGGCTGATTCAGACCTTTTACTTATTGAGGGTCTGTGACTTTTTACTTGGTAGCGCTGCCTGGTATTCACATGCTATGTTCAGCTTTGTCTCATTTTAGTGAACAATTGTTAGTTAAAAATAAAACCAAAAAAGCATCAAGCATCAGCCACTCTGCTTTGCTGCTTAGGGCAGAAAAATATCTTCCTTTCTTTCTGAGTGAAAAAGCTTGTAGCAACTGATTTCATATTCACATCTTTAATGAGATGGAAACCTCTAGTCTCCAATTTGTCCATTGGACATAAATAGAGGGTACAAGCTGCGACGGGATCTATTTTGTCCCCTTCCTGACATCAGTTTTCCTTTTATAGATCTCTGTTTACACACAGAAGGACTCAAAAAAAATTAAAAATTTTGTAGCAATTATCCATGCCGGTGGACACTGGGATTCAAAAATTAAGCTAAAATGTGCTAGAAATAAAGTACACATTTCTAACAAAGAAGATAATTCATCATTGGAAAACATTTACGTAGAATAGTGGTGGCTCCTTGACGATAGCTATTTTTTTTAATCATGATTTGATGTTTTCTTCTGAAAGGTTTGTTCTGGTTCAGTTGCACAAAATTGTTGGACTTGAAGCAGGAATTAATAAGGGAAGTGTTACGGCTTGTAATATTTTGAAGTTCATTAACTATTAGTGTGAAATCATTAGTCCATTGTTAAGAGGAAATAGTCTAATAAGAGTGTCAATGCACAGTCCTCGCCTTTTCATGCCAAAACCTTACTAAGAAATATCAAGGGAATTATGGAATCAGAGCTATATTAATTAATTATATGCTATTTTTCTGAAGTGAGAATTTCTCCATGTAGATCACATTCTTTCTATGTATGGCTTTTTGTTGTTTTATGCATCTTGCAAAGTGTCCTATTTGCTCGAAACAGAACTAGTGTCATCAAATACCCCCCATCGCCACATCTTTTTGGATAAGCCTGTTTGGGGAAGCTGTGTGCTTGCTGCTTGGTGTATCCACAACCCCCAAATCTTTGTGTGTCAGGACGGCCATGGGCTGAGAGTGCTTTCATGTACTAAAGCAACATAGGAACTCTGCAAGTTGAACGATGGTGCTAGTGTATTCCTAGTTATTAATTCTGGAGTAGTACATGTATCTTTAAATGATGAATCAGAATGAAGCTGGCTGTTAGAGTGCACTTGAAGTTAATTGAAGCCATGACTCATGCATTTGCATTTTTCTTTCCCACAAAGAATGTTTAAGACCCTTTGCTCCTTTTAAGATCTCGAAATCTGTGTCTAGCTACATATCATAGAAGCTGCTGATCACAAGGTGCTTTAATCTGGTAGTGTGCGTGTGTATTGTGATTTGAACTTCTTCAACTCAAAAACTAACCAGATTTTTGGACAGCCTGACTCTTTTGGTGTCATAGTTGGTAACCAGCCTATGGATTGTTTGTTTAAAAGACCTGTCATGGTAGGAAACAAACGTCTCAGAGATCTCAAGAGCAGACCTCTGAAGGTAGAGAACTGAACTGGTTGTTCAGTTGCTGCAAGTCCAGGTCACTCGGCTGTTCTCTGTTTGTCAAAGGGTTGGTTGCTCTTTGCTAGGAAAGGCCAAAGGTGAGATACTGGGATTGTTTAGGGTCACAAGTTATACTACATGTTGAAAAGGGTCTCCTTGCCTAAAGTCTAGTTCCTCATCATGCACACACATTGCTGAAGAAAAAGGCAACAAAAAACAATATCATTTCCTTTACTTCTCCTGTTTTATTTTTCTTGCTGAAAATCAAATAAGGATCAAGTCACAGTGAGCAAACTGGTAGACTAGTTAATGTAAATACATGCAGTAAGTGACAGTCCTGGGCTCAGGAAACTTTCAATTTAAATAGACCAGGCACTTGAAGAATAGGAAGAGAAACTATCACAGAAGAGTTACAGAATTGGTTGTATGTTACCTGGCAGTCAGGGACCAAACAGAGATCCTGTCTCCACCAGGCAGAAATGGACTGGCTTGAATTCCTGAAGTGTGAAAGCCTTGCAACAACAGATTACCTTTGTAAAATGTATCCTTCTTTATACCCTGGAAAAATAAAATCCTGTAGTATTCTGGAGTAAGAATATAATTTTCAACCAAGTTCTGCAGCTTGCTCAAATGGCCTTTTAAATTGTCCCTCCCTGCCCTGTCCCTGTCCCCCATGCTTTTATTAGCTCCTAACAGGAGCTATATAAACTAGGAATTAATTTGGCCCATTAAACATTAAAAGATTAATACTTTTCTCATTTTTCTCACAATTTAGAAGTTCATTACATTGTTGCATTACAGTCATTCCACTTAATTTTACTTTTCATGTCAATTTTCTCCCAGCATTAATTTTGACCATGTTGCAGCCTTCAGCTCAGGGCATATCTCACTGCAGTCCATTATCTGACCAGCTGAGCCTGCAGCAACAGGGAATCTTACTTAATTGGAAAGGTGCACCGATGCAGAAAAAGTACATGTAACTTCTTGCACTAGCTATACCTTTTAAAAAGTGCATAATTACAAAGATGACAAACTGTCATGTATTCTTTGATCTGAAAGATCTCCAGAAGTTGCCAGAGTCAGGAAATAGAAAGGTTGAAGCCTATAATTCCTTCCATGTTGTGTTATGGAAGAGACGTGTAAAGAATGACTGTAAGGGAAGCACCAGGTGAGAATTTTTAGAAGCTTTTCAAAGCAATCAGTGAAATCTGATTTAAGAGTACCACTTCATCCTGCACTTAACTGTGTTCTCCAGATAAACGGTATTCCAATATGTTTCACAAAGTTAAATAATACAGCTACTGAGATAAATAACAGCAGAAGTAGACAGTCACAGCAAGTTATAGGCTCGAGGAACAGCTGTTTTCAGCTGAGATTTAAAATGAAATGACAAAATCACAATGCATTATTCTATACTACAGTGACCAGAGTTTTTCAGCAGACTCCACCACACCTGAAAGCTGCCAAATAAGTAAAGCAAAGTTAATCAGACAAGAAGAGTGGTTGGTAGAGTTCGATGACCTGAACCCTACTGACACAACTTCATTTGAAACTGAAGCTGAATGACACTGTGAACTGGACTTAGCAGAAAAGACCAAGTGTAACATGACATGAATTTTCCTCTTTCTAACCTTGCTTGACTGAATGCTCTGGAGCACTTAGTTCTTCACACTCCCATCTGAAGGATCTAAGGTGAGAGTCCAGCAGTGGCCTGTCCAGTAACACAGTATGAGCTCAGGCAGTTCATTCCTGGAGTATAGTCCAAAATTTGACTATCCTTGGCAATTGGCAATTGTGAGCTCTGCCTAGTTTTATTTTCCTTGATCCTACTACCAGAGCAACTTTCCAAGCCCTCACCTGCAAGAGCAACATCTTCTAGAGATAGAAAGCAAACAGCCTGAAAAATACAGTAGAGTTGCAGTAGTTTACACCTATTAAGAAGCTGGCTAAAGCAGCTATGGCTGATCTGACTCTGTATTATTAGCTCAGATTCAAATCATAATCAAATGGAGACAATTTTAAAATTTCGAATAGTATGGGGAGAGAAAGATGGAGATATTTTCCATAATATTTTATTTGAAAAGGTCTTATAGGTATAGTAGCCAGTTGTTTAAAGATTTCACCATTCATATATCTTTTTTAATGTTCAGTTTCTTTTAAAATGAAAAGACATGCCTACACATATGTATTTGACACACTTCAGGAAGAGAGGTGATATCACTACAGTACCATTTCCCAAGCCTGAAGAAACACAAATAATGCTATAAAAGTGGCATACATTTTACCACAGTCTCTCTTTTTTATTTTTATTTTTATTTTATTTTATTGCTGGAATGTTGATTTAGTTAGATGCTTAACTGTCTTTTCCCTGTAGTACCCTTGGCATCCCGGTAACAAAGAGCCAGCTGCTTTTGCCAATTTCAATTTAACACTTGAGCAGGAGTCATGTCGTGTCCAGCATTGTCAGGGTTCACAAGGAAGAAATGGGAGTCTGTTCAGCATACATTTTAGGGATTGCCTGGCAGCTTTGGAAATTATTGGCAAAATTCACTCTGATGCTAGGAGCTTGTACATACAGATGTTGCTCATCTAAAAGGCAATTGTTAAGGTGTTACCCATAGCTTTCTCCTTTAACCACAACAAAACCCACAAGATTCACTCCACAGAAATTTGTGGGAGAAGAGCGCACTCCAGTTATGATCAGAGCTCAGTTTAGAACCTGTAAGATGCCAAACAAGAAAGACAACCTAATCTATCATGGTTTTCTTGAGACTGTCATATTGAGTCAACATGAATGACCCTGAGGGGTGCAGAATATAACATTACATATGATAACATAACATTACATTTGATGAGGATTAGATAAGAATATCAGTTTTTGTTAAACTGTGTGAGCAGCTGCTGTTAATGTCAATCTAGAAATCGGAATTTGTAAAAAGGAAAATGGCTCTCTGTTGGTCTTTTGTAAATATTCCTTCCTAGACAACACATTTGGTATTTGAGATGCTCTGTTTTGTCATTCCTGCAGTACAGCCTTACTTATTTAGGCCTAATTTGTTATTGGATTAATCTCTCTGTGGTTGAAAAGATCCATGGACTGATCTTGGTTCATCATCCTTCTTGTGCCTCTTATGTCAGATTTGAACATGAAGAAGAAATCAGTGTTCTAAAGGGATAATGACAAAAAAAGGATAATGACAAAAATACTGTGTTGCAGAGGATTTGTTTTTTTCCTTTTTAATATTAGAGCTGAAATGATGACTGTTTTCCAGAAAGTTGTTTAAAAATGCTTATAAAAGAAATGCTCTACTTGGCAAAATGATGGAATGCAATTGGAACTGAAAGGATACTTGCAAGGGAATAAAAATCACTGCAATGTTAAATGGAAATGTCTGGTGTATTTACAAGGAAAGGCATTAGCACTATGCTTTCTAACACTGCTTCTCATCGCCCAGTATCTCAAAGTCTAACTTAGGAAAGATATGAAGAAATCAAAGAGATTAGTAACCCATAAATTTTGAGGATCTAGCGGGTTTACCAGAGGAGAGAGAAAAATCTGATGTATTGCAACTAAGTGCTCTACAGGACTGGTGTAGGTGAAAGTAAGCTTTTAATAAACATCTGCCAGCAAGCACAATGTTGGAATACATGTGGTGGTAACATTTGGGAATCCATAAGTCTTTCTGGGCTGCATTCCTGTAAATTAATGGAAACAATTTTGATGTATCTGGCTGGTGAGCATTTGGCCACCCACGAAGTCATCTGCTTGAAAGCAGTGTCTTTGGTATTACTAAGTGCCTATATTTCTAAACAAGCTCTTATTAGAAGTCAGTCCAACATGGAAGTATTTAGGGGAAGAGAAGCAAAGATCTGGGGTGAAACTTGAACTACATTTTTAAGATGGACAAAAAGCACACAGATTGTTTGACACTGCTGAACTGGCAAATTGTGTGAGGTGATGAACGAAACGTAGGTGAGATCGGCTTTTACAAACCTGCAGGAGAGTGACTTTGAGGAGATACCTCCCCCCACTTTTTATTTCATTTTTTGTATCTGCGGTGGTGACAACGGTGGGAGGATATATCTTCAGAGGGCTTTGACGTTGTGGGTAATGGAGCTGAACACAGTGCTCATTGAAGCCTAGCCAAAAACACGGTTTGTCAAAGACACCCTGTTTGCAAAACAATTAAATGGATATTGAAAGCACCGTTGAGAACAATCTGTATTTTTAGCAACAGGAAAGAAGGATGGAAAACTCTGTTGCCTAGACATAATATATGTAATATACATTTCTTCTGGTACTAATTATTATTTTCTGAAACTACTGCAGTTGTATGCTACTGTGACTGAAAAGAGTTTTGTATAATGTTAACATCAGGAGATAAAGGTTCTGGTTTCAGCCTCTGCAAGAAATTAAAAATGAGTCTAATTCCAGTAGGGTTTAGCCTCACCATCAACAGTGGATTGGCTTTTTGACTGCTTTGCCCTCTTTTAAAATTGCCAGCCTGAAAAGATCAAAGAGCTTTGCAGGACTTCAGGAAGTAGACACCTACATTTATTTTTGCTGCAGTGAAAGCTGAGGTAGAAGAGCATGGTAGTCTGGTTTTTCTAAGGAGTCCACTGACTTTAATGTGTCTAGCAAGAGGGATGTCAGCATGTGAAAGAAACACTAGGTAAATGTCTTTTATGACACCAATAAGTTCATTTTCTGGATTCAGAGCAGAATATCAAAGCTTGCTTTCACAGCGTATTTTATTTTCCCCTGTATATTTTCCTCAGCAAGAAGATTGCAACCCTGTGGTACGTACATAAACAACTAAAACTAAGATCTACAATGGGTCTTTAAATGTGCCTAGATCTGATTTCACACTTACAAGGTATGGACAATTTCGTGGCCTTTTGAAGGCTGAGTGCAGAATGTGCAATCTGGAAAAATGGCTGCTGATGTGCCACAGACATTAATTGGTGAATGCGTCATCAGCGCGAGCTTGAGTTTTCATTATGTTGCTAAAAACCAGACTCTGTGAAGGGAAGCACCCTGGAAATCAACTTGTCAGCGTGCGAGGTATCCTACATCATCAAGGAGAGTTGCTGGAGCAAAGAGAGCAGGCCAGTATGATCCCAGCTCCTGCTGCTGCTTGTTGGTGGCCGCTGACGCGTGCCAGGTGACCGAATATGAATGGGCTCTGGTGGGAGGGATGGCCTTTTACTTGCAAATATTTCTTCTGCTCTTACGTTGCCCCTCAGCAATAATGGTTGGCTTTTTATAGAACATTGTCTGATTTGTTGGCAACCTTTAGGTATTTTATCGATTTAACATTTCTTCAGAGACTTAATGAAATATATGACCCACGGACAATGTGATTTTTTGAAAGCTGATGCTGAAGTGAGGGGTATATTGCCTGGTTCAAGCTCTGCTGTCTCTTGAGTTCATTAGATGTCATTTTAAATACAGTATCTATTCTGTTTGTGAACTACATTTCTTTTTCCACACTTGGTAATGGTGCTGTTTTACAGTGCATTTGGTGTGCATTTCAAACCCACTTGCTGAATTGAGTCATTTCACGGTGAAGCAAGCTGAATCCAAGAGAAATATACCTTGGCTAGGACACCGAAGTTCAGTATATCAAAACAAAGTGAGGAACAGGTTGGAGAACTCTCAGAATCCATTGTATTTATTACTTAAAAGTAATGAAGCAAAATGTAGTTGTTTGTGCCCTCTGAATGTTAATCTACCCAGCTGTTGAAAACAGTGAAAGGTGAGAACTGGCTGTAAAAGTTTTGTGTGCCGTTCATCTGGACATACGGCTAGTTGGCTGGCTACTGAATCACAAACTAATGAGCAGGCAGGACTGGGATTTGGCACACGATGGAAGCGCGTTCACTACACAAGGGTTTCTGAAACAGAAGCGCAGACCTGAGCAGCCAAGTCTGTGCTGAGACACAGGTGGGCTACCTTTGAAAGCTTCTGAGCATGCAGCAGCCTTCACGAACCATTTTATACTAGTGTCTAAATGTAGCTCTAACTCTAGGCTTCTATTTCTGAAAACTCTGGCCCAAGTCGTCAGGGATTTTTAAATTGTGCTGCAAGGGACAAAATGTGTACAAGAAAAGAGGTAATTGTATTCACTGTCCTTTGGCAGATGGCTTATAATACCAATGCGTCAGTCTGAGCATTCTTCGGCTCCTGTTCCTGTACATCTGTATCTATCAAAAGAAGATGTGATTGAAGGATCTCCTACTTTCTTCCTCCCCTTACACTTCCTTTCTCTCTCCAAGTATCCCCACAGGTATTAGCAATGCAGCTGCTGCTGTTTAGCCAGTATTGCTGCAGTCTCTGTTCCACACATTCTCCTTTCCCACTGTAGAGATGATGCAAGAAGATATTTGATAGGCTTAAGGTTTCTCCTAGTCCACTGAAAGCTTGGGCTAAGAAGCTAGCAGACAATGCAGCAAGGCAGCAACTTTCCATATCACATGGGGCATAGCTCAATGGTGGCACTGAATAAGCAGGTCAGAAAACTGGAGTCAGTGCTTGCTGGATTTGGTGGTGGAGGCAGTAACTGTTGTTGCTGGAAATGAGCACTTGATTAGCAAGAGGTGGCAATAGCTCCATGTAGAAACAGAAGGATTTCCAAAACCAATGGGGCAGTTTCACGTTAGAGCCAGCACTAGTGCAACACAGACTGAAAGCAGCAGGCCAGCTGGCCCTTCCGAATCCTGGCACAAGCTGCAAATCACAAGGTCCCCCTCTTACATAAGCAGTCCTACTGTAACACACACGGCTCATCTCTGGAGATCTCTAAATAGCCAGGACTGGAACAGCTCCCGTGTCACCCCAGGTTTCTGCTGACACATGATAAAGTTACACTGGGATAAAAATGCTGCGGTGAATCAGATTGGAGTGCAAACATTAATGCCTTATTGCATGTTTGCTTAAAACCATGTCGTAGCATGTTCTACACAAAAGCAGAGTGTAATAAAGTCTTCTTCATCTTGCTCTGTGCAGTGGCCAACTTCTGCGGCCAGTGAGAACTGCATGCATTGAATAGCTGGCCAGGGGGGACAGAATGACCAGATTTCCCCAAAGAAAGTCTGATGAAAGTCATGCTGTGGTCTGTACCCAACCCTTCAGTGCCAGCAGCAGAACTAAGACCTGTGACAGGCAGCAACCTCAAAGACCCTTCAAAGTAGCTCTGAATATGTCTGAGGACTTCTCCTAGCACAGGCACTTTGTCTCCACTTTCTAACAAATGTAGTGTCTTAGAATCGATTCTGATGTTTTATTCTTTAAAGAAGGGAGCAGCGAGGACAATAAAGTTCAATCAAGAGCATTTGTTTTATCAAGTAAATGGATAATTGTGACATTTGATGTTCATAAGAGACTATTTCTTGAACATTTGCCTAATGATCTCTCCGCTTTACAAGTTCTGTTCAGTCTAGGTTAACAGTTCACCACATAATCATGTTCAGCTCTTTGGAAACGTTTTATTATTATTGCTTTTATTAGATAGTGCATTCTCTTGGAAATGTCAAGTATGTTGTCAAATATTGTACTAATTTCAGCCTCCTTTGTAACAGCCCTGAACTTTATTAAGAAACTGCATACTGTAAGTAGGTTGTTCCAGCTACTAGCTCCATCCTAAAGGGCAATGGGATCACTTGGGTAAGAGGCTGAAGAATCTCTGTATAGTTAGAGACTCATCTTAAGGTCCCTTGTAGCCTTATTTTCTTGGATTCCTGGATCAGGCATTTATGCAATGGTATCTTTGCGTTCCAGAGGCATGTTTTTGCCAGTGAATCTGTGCCACCTAACTATAGCTGTCAGACATTTGGCATTCATCAAGCTCCCTCTGAAGTTAATGAAGGAAGAAACAAGCATCTCTTGGATGCACCCACACATCTATGATGCCTGATCTTAGGATGAGTGGAATTTCCCTTAGAAAAGACTGCCTCTTCCAGCTAGTGAAGGAAACAGAGAAATTACTTAAAATAGACCTTTCAGATCTAGCCAGCAGAAGTTAGGTAAAATTAAACCTGCCAGAAGGAAGTGTAGTTCTGTACCTGACAACTTTATCCAGGTTCCAAAAGTGATAGTACGAATTCATGGACTTGGAAGTAAAAGTACATTGTTAATGGTTCAAGAAGCTGCAAATTGCTGTTGGCAGTCATGGTACTTTGGGGCAGTCTCTACATGTTAATTTTGTTCTTGTTTTTTTTCCCAAAGCTCCCAATCCTGGCCCTTGTCAGAGAGAAGATTCTGGCAGGAAGGACGTCTGGTTACACCTGCTGTGACTGCTATCCCGTTCCTGAATTCCACCTACGTTGATTCTTCCTTAGTGTTCACTCAGGTGCAGTCACAAGGAATAGATGTTGTGTGTGTCTGGAGGATTAGTACAAGGACTGCATATCATCTGAGTGTTCCTTTCTGCTTCAAGCAGTCCATAGACAGTGTGCCAGCCCTCTACATGAAGTTGGCATTGGGTCCACAGAGTGTGAGCTGGCTTCCTGAATGGATGAGAGGGCAGAAGGCAAGCCAAAAAAAAAAGCCAGTTTTCAAAGCCTCTGACTGGAAAATGAAAGACATAGATGTATAAAGAAAGAGCAGTATTATAGATCTAGACAGACATTAATGAGCATGTGCCTTAACTATCACATCAAGGTTATAAGCTACTGCTTATGCACAAGACAAATCTAGCTCATCTAGCTCAAACACTGGCTGTTCAAACTCTGTCCTAATTACAAGATTTATGCCTTTGCGTTTATCCAAAGGGCTGATCTGAAGGAATGAAAGAGTAGTTCAGGCTCTAAGTCCCCTTGCTTCTTGTTCTCATTACCATAAAGGTACAGGTTACTGTTAGATTTGGTCAGATATTTTTATAATTAAAGATTTAAATTTTAAAAGCAAGGGGAATCTCTTACACTTTGGAACATTTGGCTGCTCCATCAAATATTGTTTGTGATCTCCATAATGAAATGAATGCAGTGGGGTGCTGGAATACTTCTAATAATTTGCCCTCAGGGTTTTCCGCACTTGATCTCCATTTTTGTTTTAAAAAATTTCTTTCCCGTGGTGCAATGTTTTACGAAGTTCTGGCAGTGTTATCTGGTAGCTCAGATATTAGTCCTGAGTCACCTACAGGATGAAGAGTCTGAGTTGTACACTACATGTGGCTGGAACTCCTCTGAATCTGCCAGCACCTCTGCCACTTTTACCAGGGTCAATAAAGAGAAACGATGGCTAATTTTGTGTATTTATGGCAGGGCACACAGAGCTTTTCATTCATTTGGAAACTGATTTTCCTCCTTTTAGGGTTTCCTGGTCTATCAGAGTGTTGAGGGCTCAAGGTTTCTGATTTATACCAAAATATCTGTAAAATACCCTGGAAAAAAATTTGTCCCACTAAATTTGGTAGGAAAAATCTCAATTGTACCCCAAGTGGAGCTACAAACATTTCTCCTCTTGCACCCCTGATTGCATAGACGCTCTTATCCTTTCCCCTCTTCCTTCTCCTGCCTTCTTTTCAAATACACTCACATTTTCATGCGGATATTTCTTCCCCTCAGCAGTCCCACAAACACTTTACATGCTCTGCCCTCCCTCAACAGGTGGGACCACTTGGTGGTGTTTTATGCTGGGGCAGCTTGCTCGCTACCCGACCTGTCCTGGCAGGAGGGGTGTCCTTCAGAGAGAGGTGAAGAAGCACTGCTGGCCTTGCATGCAGAGATCAGTCATTTCCTTGCCAGTAGAGCAGTGGCTTTAGAGCTCATTCATTGCCTGCCTACTGAGACTGACAGTTCAGATTATTGTGTACGTTCAGAGAGAGCTAGGAAGCACATAACAGGTTCCCTGTGCCTTGGAAGTTACTCATTTTATGACACTTTCTCTGCTAGATAGACATAGACTTTTTATATGAAGAAAATAAATCAGTATGTGTTTGTTTTGAGAATACAACATTGTGGAATAGATTTAACTTCATTGCAGCATTACCAACATTGATAGCAAATATCTTTAAGGCAGAACAGAAGGGAAATGCATTTCTTCTTTTTTTCTTATCTTCAGATTATTTTCTCTTCTATTTGATCCTGCTTCTATAGACGGAGAGCCTTTGTGCCAGGCACAGAGGCAACTTCAGCTCTCATCAGATTACCCAGCACTTAGCAAGACTGGATTTTAATGGGTGCTATATAGAATGGAGGGTTAACATTACTTTGTGCTCCTCCATGACAGCATTATTTTCACATTCAAATCCTTGAAAAATGTGCTTGCATGCTGACTGGGCCAAAAACTGGATCACACTTTAAGAAGATCTCTGATTCTTTTAAAAATGCCCTACTGAATGCATTGATGACGGCCATACGTCCAGCAAGGTTAGCACACCTTTTCAAATTAATGCAAAGTATGAGTCTCGCTTGAATTACAGGCATTTTATGGAGCACAGGTGCACTCCATGTTTCTTGGATACTATGTTTCTGCTCTGTTCCACCTAAGCAGTCAAACAGAATTGAAAACAAAATCCCCTGGAACACATAAAAAATATGCACATTGCTTTTATGGCTGTGGCTGTACCAAAGAGTGAAGAGGCACAGCATGAATACCCTTACCAGAAATAATCCTAAGAACGCTTGTGCAAATAGGCAGGTTTAAGAGGAATTCACAACACCCCTCTGTTTAAAAGTCTTTATTAAAACAAATATTATTCTGCTTACCTGTGACATCCCTGCAGGTTTTCAGAAGAGTATTCATATTTATCCTAACCGCTTGGGAGGAAATTCAGCTCCATTCAAGAGTCAAGAAAAGGTACAGACAACCATTTATGTCTCACTTAGAGACTTGTTTTGAAGGTTTAAGTGCAATTTTCTATACGGAGATGAATTTGATTCTCCAGTAGTTCTAAGAGTGCTGTTAAAATTGGCTATATGTCACACTGAAGGGACAGCTCATCTCATGGTCCCTGTTAAGTTCTTTTACCTGTTCTACATGTACAATACCTCTAAAACCTGGAACAAAATTGCATCTTTCTTCCTTCCCTCCTTTAATAATAAATAGACCATACTCGGTTGGTCAGAACAATTCTTAAATTTGAGAGGAATTCCACAATTATGTTGGCTAAGGCAAGAAAACAAATGAAAAAGATAGTGGAAATGACAAGAATGGTTCTGATATTGTCCAAACATGAGTACTTCAGCATTAGAAATTTGATTCAGAAAGGAAATTGGATACCACTTGCAATAACAAAAAAGAAGGGGGGGGGGGGGGTGGAGGGAGGGAAGGTGTGTGCCTTTCTTTTCTCCATTAATATCCCATATTCCAGTGGTTCTTGCTTGGAGTTTAGATAAGGAGGTTTCAAATCCAAACCAAAGCTAAAACACAACAGTGGTTCTCATGTCTTGGAACAGCCTTTGTTGCTCATCTCTAGGACACTGTATGCTGGCTACCTCCTGTGGGATCATCTTTCTGTGCAGTAATACAGAAACACACATCACAGCAGCAAAGCGAGGCCAGATAGCATTCTTTACAAGAGAGCTGGGTCCATCCAGAGTGATTCTTACTGTTCTTCTCTTGTTAAACAATTATTTGAATATGCTCCATATTAAAATTAATTTTCAAATTGAAATAAAAATAGTTAAATGTTGAGTCAGTATTTTTTTCCATTGTTTGGTTTGGTGGCTGAACCAGAAAAAAACTTGATTTTTTTTGAATTTTATTCATGACCCAAGACTGAGAAGAGCTTCAGAAGAATATGCTTTTAGCAATGTACATATTAATTATGATATGCACTAGTAAGTGCTAGAGCAGGAAGCTTTGAGCAGGTTAAATAATAGTTTAAATAGAGTATATTATGCAGACATAGCTATTTCAGCAGCAAACTCCCACCAAAGGTAAAAACCAATGTAAAACCATACAGACTTTCCATTAACAAGATATAGCTGAATCACCTTAATAGATTGTAGGGATAATAGAAATGTCCAGCAAAAAATACTTGGTAAATCATTTCCAGTTTTCCAGGAACCTGGGCACAATAAACTAGCCAAGAACTGGGCATGTTAAAATAATTAAGATAAACCAAGCTCTGAGTAGCCCTCAGCTCTGGGTTCAGTGAAAATTCTAACATTAAAGCAACAGGCTGGAGGGAGAACTACGAACATCTAAATGGCTGGTTCTTCTCTGCTGCAGCTCTAGCCCCTTTTTCGACTATGGTAATAAGAAGAAAAAACTCAGTGCCTGCAAAATGGATCTGGTGAAGATAATTATTGAAATCCAGCTGTGCTATTTCCTTTGTTCAACTTCTATTACATAGTAACTTTCTGCAAATTCCCAAGAAGTATTCCTTTTCATACACACTTTTAACTTTGGTGTAGAACTAATACTTTTCATGTTGTGTCTCTGAAAATTTGCTGAAGTAGGAAAAATTGCACAGCTTTTGCATTTCTTTTGTTCTGGGAAGGTCTCCAAAAATCTGTTCCTTAATACAGGCTAATTTCCCCCTTGCCCAGCCTCTGCCCCCAGCATTTACAACTCTCCTCTGTCTGGCAAGTCTATTATGTTTAAAATTAAACTTCTGTTAGCATTTTGGGTAGCATTTCCCAGTTGTCTTGTAAGGCTCTCTCCCATACAAGGTATTCTCTTTTTAAAGGTTGTACCAGCTATCTTAGATGAAGGTTACTATATACCAGATACACCCTCCTGGCCTCTCACCCTCAAGAAACAACTTTAAGGCCTTCTACTTGAATTGTTACCACTGCCATTTGGTTGAGTAACACGTTTTAAACGTAGCCTGTCATTTCTTTTTTCACTTCTTCCTCCCTTCTCTTTTCCTTCCCTCCCCCACCAAGTCCATTTGTGATATGTTTGTGGAGTTGTTCTTCTGCTTCATTAGAGCATTGGTTTTTTTTAGGTTAATTTATCTAATTCCCAGTCAAATGAGGACATGGTACTTGTAAATCATTTGGTTTCTCATTAATCTCTTCCAGTGTTGGCTCCAATTTTCAGCTGTCTCTCTGTTTACTATCTCTAGCGAAAAATATCCACCGTTCCCATCGCCTGTCACAAGTAATGTCATGGTTGCTGTGGATCCATTGACCTGCATAATCAACATTTTTTTTTATTAGAAATCAAAATATTTGCTGCTGCTGTAGAAAGCTGCATCTTAAGACCCATGCAAAGAAATTCAGTAAATGAAATGCAATAAACCAAAGATCTAAAGCTTACCCTGTTACTTCATGCCAAATCTTATTCATTAGGTTTTCTTTAACAATAGCTGTTGAATTTTAAGATGCTGTTTATAAGAGCAGAAATCCTGCGAGCTGCATCCTTATGCCTTGATACCTCTCTGGCAGAGATCCCACTGAGATGAGGGGAACAAGAACTTGGCTTTCATTTGTGAGATGCAAGTATCCAGCTATAGTCAAGCACACAGATAAAGAATTCTCTGCTGCTGTCCTCTACTATAAAACAGTAGTATCACATCTGACTTACAAGCTATTTACACATAGATTGGCAGGCCAGGCAGGGTGCCTGCTCACATAGCAAACTAGCAAGAAAATTTTCTCCTGAAATGAAGAAAGGCTTTTCATGGCAATAGGTTGTGCTCCCCATTGCAGATCAGCACCAAACAAGGCCTAGAGAGTAGGAAAGAGAATTAGGCTAATTCCCTTCTAAAGGGAGTGGCTGTTACTGCCCATAGCCATTGCATGGTTTATGTTTATTAGTTTTATTGTTGAGGTAGAACAGGCCTCACCCTTCATGTCCCATGGCCAAATCTGTCCTTCAGATGGATGAGAAAAGTTGACTCCTTTGTCCCCTAACATTGCTCTGTGCCATATGACAGCTTTTCAACGTGGCTTTTGTTGCATTTCAGAATTGCTTGAGGATTATTTCAGTTTAAGTCTGTATATACTTCGTGATCTTTAGATCATTAATCTCTTAATATTGATCTCATTGATATCTTACTTTCAAAAGAGACAGATTTTGCCAATAGACTCTTGTTTGGCGTCACTCATCCTGACTTTTCCCATAGGCTTTGTGCAATAGTCACAGAAAACAACTTCAATGCCACTGTTCTTTTAGTTGGCACTCAGTGACTCATCTTCCTCTAACTGTAATGGGATTTAAGGAGCATTTAATGTTCTCTGCCATGTACGGGGTAGCCACTCAGCCAAGAGAATGATAAGCATCTTAGACCTACTATAGATAGAGGTGTTAGGCTGATGGGAAGGATTAAAATGTGTACGTGTTTTGTATTTGAGATAGCAAATAACAACTACTGCCACTTTAAGAACAGAAGTCCTGTGTGGTGTAGATCAGGCCACAGTGTTCTTCATGTAGCAGCAAAGGCAAAAAATATCAGAGGAAATGGAAGGAAATTGATGAAGCTTTGTTTATAAAGTATGTACCGGTTAAATTGCTGCCCCTTGCTGATCAGTCTAATCCTTTTAATGAGGCTAGGTAAGCAAAAAGGAGGCGGTAATGATGTTGATGACTCAGAGATTTCTCTCTGTGAAAGAAAACAAGCAGAAGCTGGTTGTCTAAACAGTGCAGTGCAGTGACTCTCCAGGTGTCCTTTTCACCTGTGAAATGGTTGCTGGATGGCAAGCTAACCGAATTCAGAGGCTCATGGTGTCCCTGGGTACAAGTGCTCGAATACAAATCTATATATTGTAAGAGTGTGAGGTTTGTTATCTATCGGTCACCCTTTAGCTTGCAGTATGCATTTTTCTTAAGCCTAAATTTATGTTGGTCCTTTTTTGTTTAAAGAATGATGCAGCAGAACAGCAGCTCAGGGGCTAGGACCAGCATGCAGACATACTGGGACACAGCGCTGTGCTCTGCCTGAAGTGATTTAACCCATCTTTCCTCATGAAACTGCCCTGATCTGAGGGTAAAGGATGGTACTTCTTTTGCACCTCCTCATTCTCATTCTGGTTTGCTTAAATAATTAAAGACCTGGGGGGAGGATATACCTTGTAAACAGTGATTCCCCTGTGGAAGGTCCTGGAACACCACCCCTTCTCCATCATTGCTTTCAGTGTTTTTTGTAACATTTTATTGCAAAATGTGTAGTCACTTCTATAGACCTGGGAATGAGAACTCCCTGGGGAGAATCCTGACAACTAGGTGACAGAGTCAGGTTTCTTTCCTTCACCCAATGCACTCTAAATTTTTTATACAAAGTGAAGCAGGCTCAGCCAGAGAGATGGTGAAGACGTCTGCCTCATAAAATAGCCAGATCCTTATGATAAGAGCAGTTTTCTGGAGAGGCAAATTTGCATGCCACCAGGCAGAACATGGCTTTGAATGTGTGTTTTCTGTTGCCTCATTTGCTGAATTCACCACTAGATTGTTGTAGATAAGGGGGAGCAGTACTTCATCTGTTAGCTGTGCTTCAAAAGGCAGAAGTGACACTCTTCCTTTAGACACGCTGGTAGACCACCAGCTGGATCACCCACCAGCTGGAACACCAACTGATGGGACCCAGCAGGGCTTGCCACTTGATTGCCAAGTCATGTTAGGATTTAAGTATCTGTGTCCATGGCCAGAAGTACTTTAGATACTTGGGAAACACTCATGTTTACACTTGAGTCCCTTGAGGGACTTGGGGATTTATGTGCCAGCTGAGGAAGGAAGCAGCCAGCAGAAATTTTATGTATCTGAGCTACAGGGTTGGGTGGTATATGCAGAGACAAGTGCAATGTAGATGCCCTATCCTTTTTGTGCATCTGGTACTTAGCAGCTTTATTACTTGAACAACATGGATTTGTGCCATAGCAACATCATGCCAAGAAAACCACAGCAATGCATGTTTGGTGCCAGCTGCAAAAGTTACACAAAGAAATCTAGATGGAGAAAAGTTTAGAAAATCTGAATGTTTCCTGCAGGGGATTCTTTTTTTTTTTTTTTTCACCTGCAAGGCTTAATTAGCAAGACTCCAGATTGTAACAGCGCGGTGCTTGAAAACGTGTTGGATTGACATGCATTTTATGGGATGCTTTCATATGCAAGTTTTAATGCTATAGTAAAGTTGTTGAAAAACCTAGCAGCACTTACTCAGACAGCTCCAGCTCATGCACACTGCTTTGGATATCAGAACACATTTTTTTTTTTTTGTGGGCCACTTTGACTCCTTTTTCTTTGTATAGTCCTTGCAACAGTTTTATTTTCGGATTTGTCACTGTGGAAATCTACATGACCTTTACTATAATCTTAGGTAGTTGTAGCAGGCTCAGTACAATGTATGTTCAAATGTACAAGGCAGGTGAGAATGTCACATGAAGTGCAGAACATCTCTGTGCTTTGCCTGGGGAGCTGTTAGCGTACGATGCAAAAGAAAGCAGAACAGAGCCCAGTGCATTTCACACTGCATAGGACTAGCTGAGCACTTAGGTACTTTTTTTCCCCACTTTCTATCAACAAACTATGAAGCAAAAATGTTATTGTACCTATTTCTAGTCAACAGCGCATTTTTGCACATTAGTAAATACCATAATTCTCTTCTGCTTGTCAAGATGTGCTACCCACGAGTGTGGGGCTTCAAAGGAGGCCATTTAAAATAATAATTTTCCAATCTGTATTGGCATATACATGCCCCCTAAAAGCAAGTCATTGAGACAGCAATTTTGAAATCCTTCTCAAAAAACACGTCGCTCTCCTGATGTGTCTGTGCACTTACTGCTGGAAACCAGTTAAATCGAGGGAATATTTATAGCACCAGTGAGAGAATAAAG
This sequence comes from Cygnus olor, assembly GCF_009769625.2. Lineage (NCBI taxonomy): Eukaryota > Metazoa > Chordata > Aves > Anseriformes > Anatidae > Cygnus > Cygnus olor. Next base: position 43,572,640 of record NC_049170.1, on the reverse strand, counting down.
TTGGTCTTTTAACTGTGACAGAGCCCATTTCAGTCCTGTCAGCTGTCTTCCCATCTTAGCTGAACATCAGAAAGCAAGTGCTGTTCAATGGTGGCTTCATGCTGCTCTCTGCTGCTAGATGAATCTTCAGTCAATGTCAGTGTGAGTTGGTTATTAGACTCTTCTGTCTGTACTGGCTGCAGCTCCTGCTCTTGATCCGTGCTCTCCTGCACCTAACATCTGCTTGCCCTTGTGATTGTGTAATGTGCTCTTCCTCGTGGAAGTTTTCTAGTCCATCTCTGTGTAGGAGATTTTAAGTATATGCTAATTTTATTGTAAATTATTGACAGGATGAATACGGAAAGATCTGCTTGTTTAATCCTTTCGATACAGGAGAAATCTGATCAGATGTTTTCCATCCAGTAAGCTGCTTGTCCTGTTTTCCCCTTTGTTTGCTTCATTGTGAGTGTCTCCTGCTTGGCAAGTGGTCTAGGAAACTGAGAACGAGCTCCCTGAGTATTCATAGCTGCAAATACATGAAGGGTGCAATCAAGTTTAGGCAGCTCAGGCTGACTATTTATGTTGGTGTCTGCACTTTGGCACCGTGGTGACTATCACTAATTCCCTCCCTGCAGGTTGGGATGAGGACGCCCCTTCCTCAGACATGCTCAAGAGGGCCCAAAGAACAGCCTTTAAGGTGGTTGGATATCATTAAAATCATAAATGAACTACCTTAGCTAAATTTAATAGCAATTCTTGTTTGACCTTTCAGTTATCACGGGTTGATATTAGAATTATTTTTAGGATGTTATTATGATGATTGTCATTAGGATTAAGGGGTCCAAGCTTTTTTAATCCAGAAAAGATAACATATTTCTTTTATTTTAGATTAAGGACATCACAGATCTGTCAAATCTCATGATTGCTCAAGAGGTTCCTGCCATGGAGTCCCATCCTGTTTCTTCACCTGCCATTCCTTTGTCTTAGCCATCCACTGTATAACACCCTTCCCTTTCTCCTGCTTTGTCGAGGAGGATGTATATGACTGATGTGATCTGCAGTCTGCCTGTTGTTGGACCTGGTGCATGGGCTGTGAAGGGTCAAGGCCACAGTGCTGCCATGAAGCACAGATACACCTTCTCATGAGATCCAGTATATGAAAGAGATTTCCAGAACTTCTTCAGCAGGAGCCAGATCCACTGCTCTAACACACACTGAAGGCTTTGGCACTTGAATATTGGGAAAGAAACAGCTTGCAAATACTGATATCAGGAAGAAAAAACAAAGCAAAACAAGCCAAAATGATCTCCTTCATGATTGCTACAAGCAAACAAAATGTTTGCTATTCTAAGGAATCTGAAAGACCAATATACAGAAAACAGGCACTGCGTAAATCACAGAATTTGAGAATATTACTGACGTCCCCTCTGCAGATCCCTGTTAGTATCTATGTTGTAGAGAATATAGTTTTTATTTCCCACCTGCAAATTAATCTTGCATATACTTGTCTGACATACAAACTTAAAAAAAATAAAAAGGTTTTGATTTTTTTTTTCAGGTCCAGAGTCTGTAGCTCTACATTTGCTGGCACCCCAAGTTCCTCCAATTAGCTGCCAGAACTTAAATCCAGGCTCTTTGATTCATGACCAAGTTTCTTTTCCATTATGCCTGAGCACTGATATCCTAAATATTGATTTCTGGGAAATTGATTCTGAACTTAACAGTCTTGGCCTCTCCATCTGTGTGCACATACCCAATGGGTACCATGTCCTTATATGCTCTCAATTGCTATCTCTGTTTAGGGATTCTTGTCTGATATTTCTAGAAGTTGGAATTTGCTCTTTTGGATTCTCTTGGCAGAGAGACCTGAGCTTGGTCCTCTGCCTGCTTCCTTTGGCCTTTAGCCTTTGCAGTGGTATGTTCTTCTTTCCTGAGACCTGTCTTCATCTCAGCTGCTTGGGAGAACTCTGTGACTTTTCTCATCCTTTGCCCTCTGAGTCTGCAGAGAGTCTGATCTGATTGGGATCTGCACAGGTCACTGATATTGCGAGGAATGGGATTTCTGAGAAATCTTGCTCCTGATGTTCTTTTTTTCTGTTTCCTTTTCCAAGTACCTATCTTAACACTTTCGCTTTTCACTTGGTCTCTATTCCATATTTCATGCACTTTGTCCACTTCATAGCAATTTATCTACCTGATGATGGTGTTAAACTAATTAAAAATGTTTAGCAGATTGCTGATTCAGGTATAGTATTTTAAGAATATCATTATAGGGAACACTTTTCAAAGGAGATCAAAATAAAAAAAATTGTCCTATTATTGTTTAAAAACCAACCAAAGAAGTACACCTGTTGTACTTGGGTATAGACTGCTGAAGGTGAAAAGGTCCTTGTTAGATTAAAAATTGTGGAAAAATTTGGCCTGAGGTCATTAACGACTTCAAAATAGAACAGTTAATTTTCATTTCCCTTCCTCTTGAAAAAAAACACATACGTAATTTGGTGATCTAATCTGTGATGATGTGAACTCTCAGTAAAAGTTTTACAGATTTCCTGAGTGATAGGTGATTTTCATTGTTGGAAAAATTTGTCGTTCTGTCACACCTACGTACATATCTATTTTCTTTCAGAGAACCTTTTAAAAATAATTTCTCTTGACCAAGTTTTAATTCATAAAGTCGCAGAATGACTTGGGTTGGAAGGGACCTTAAAGATTATCTAACTTCACCCCCCCTGCCATAGGGTGTCCCCTAGGGGACACCTCCCACTAGATCAGGTTGGCCAAGGCCCCATCCAGCCTGGCCTTGAACACCTCCAGGGATGGGACATCCACAGCTTCTCTGGGCAACCTGTTCCAGTGCCTCACCACCCTCTGAGTGAAGAATTTCCTCCTAATGTCTAACCTAAATCTATCCTCTTTTAGTTTAAGTCCATTCTCCCTTGTACTATCATTATCTACTTGAGTAAAGAAACCTTCTCCATCCTTTTTATAAGACCCCTTTAAGAATTGAAAGGTTGCAATAAGCTCTTCCCAGAGCCTTCTCTTCTCCAGGCTGAACATTCCCAGCTCTCTCAGCCGTTCTTCATAGGAGAGGTGCCCCAGCCCTCTGATCATCTTTGTAGCCCTCCTCTGGAGAGCTAATTATTAAAATTGCTTCAGTCTCAGTGAGGAGACTGACTGAATCAGAGTGAGTCTCACAGATTAAGATTGAACTTCTTGGTATTTTAAGTTCCCCTGCTGCACATTAGACGATGATTACTGTGATGGTAGGATCGTAATGATAATGATTATCAACAACACTGACCAGCAAGGCAAAGAACATCTGCTATTAATAGCTAACAATTTCCATCAAAATTAAATAAACTTAGAAAAGATGTGATGATACTCCTTCTCTCCTTACTTCATTCACTTTGGATGGATTTCATATTCTGTGACTATGAATGTGTAAGTGGGGTAAGAAACCTTTGCTCCCTCAAGGAAAAAATAAAATTAAATTAAAAAAAAGACCAGATGGCACCTTTGACTTGGAAGTGTTGCCCCAGTTAGAATATTAAATAATTTCTTTTTGGACTGAAATAGTTTCTTCCTATGGAAAATGTGCACTTGCATGTTGCTACTCTGAGCCAAGTATTTTCAGGCTTTTGCCTTGAGGTACTCTGTCCTGTACAATTCCAATCATGTAGCCATAATCCTCTGCTTTGGTACAAGCCTTATTTCTCATTCCTAAAAATGCGTGTTTTTCAGCTCAGTTATAAGATGACCTAACAAATGTATCTCCTATAACCTCATCTGTTATTGGAATGGTCAATGCAACCCAGCAACAAATGTCAGAAAATTTCACTCTTTCACTTTCTGTTGCAGTGAAAAGAAACAGCAGTTCAACACGTGGTAGGTCAGAGGTGGACAGAGAAGCATAGCGCTAATTAGCATTCCCTAGGTGATTTTCATCCAGTTCATTTTTTATAGCTTGGCAGGACAGTACTGTTTTCATAGGTCTATGATCTGAAAGTCATAAGTGTCAAAATGGATCAGTGTTCTCTTCCCCTATGGCATGACTATTACCTTAATTTATTTTTTCTGCTTTTAGGAGAATAATGATAATCCAGTCACTTGGTTAAAATATAAAGGCCTCTGGGAATTCCAGGTCCCGTTTTTTTTCCTAGAAAATTCCAGTTAACATGTTTTCTGATAAGCTGATAAGTTGATAATGTCCTTGAATATTATTGTTATTATTATTTTTTAAAGTAGCATTTGATCATTTGGAGATAGGTTTCATTTATCTAGGAAAAGGTTTGAGGAAAGAGCTTATTATGGTGCAGTTTTGCGTATGACTGTCTTTGCCCCAGTCCTGCACCTTGATCTTTGCAGAGAGACTTCTCTGAATGCTCTACAGAGGCATTTGAGATCTTGGAGGATGTTTCTGCATTATGCAGTAAAACTCAACACATGGACCTCTGGGGTACCGTTGGCCTGCACTCACATGTGTAGATAGGGAGATGCTAGCCCCGTGCTCTGCAGAGTCCTCTGTCAAACAATACTGCCTAACAGCCATGTGTTATTATCAACTGCAAGACAGTTACTAGGTCACTGAAGTGGGGTGTAGTCTGAAAAGTTTGGGAGTCAGTAGTCTACAGTGCACCACACTGAAGACTTTTAACACTTTTGATTCCTAGGCCAGTTGTTCACAGAAATGGCCATGGTGTTGTCAGAGGCAAGGGGAGAGTCCGTGCACAGAGCCTGTACAGTTTAGTAATTGGTATTAAGTATTATTAAGTAGTAAGCAATCAGTAATAATTCCATCTGACAAGGGGAATTCTCCTGTCAGGCTTGTTCAGCGATGGAAACATCTATCTGTTCAGTCACCCCATGAAGGCAGATGAGGACAGAAAGGAGCTCCACTAGGAAACTGCAGAGCACAGCCCTGGTGGTGAACCTGGGCTGGATGCAGCGAGCAACATCACTGAAGGAGTAAGGAGGGGCAACCTTGCCTACAAGCCTTCTTCATCTCAAGCTAGGCTGCTAATTTACTTTCGTCACTGGTAGCTCTACTGAGACTGTGGCCAAGCAAAGGAATGTGGCAGGAGAAAACAACTTATCATGCATTTGGTGAAGCTGCTAGAACTCTGTGTTTGCTGTTCAAGCTAAGCATTTGCTAAGAAAACAGCTGCATTGTTTTAAAGTCTTACAGTCCCTTTGCTGTTTGCTACCCTTCCTCTGCCAGCAGTTACTATTCCTGCAGGAGACCTGGCAGAAAGAAATGAGTATTCATGCCTCACCCATTCCCATTCACAGTCTGGCATCTTCATGGAAACCCACCTTCTTTGGTGTTGCAAACTATCAGGCACATTGGGAGATAATGTGATTTTGTTTGAAACTTGGTAAGCAGGATTTAAACTAACACACTGTGTTTGAATTAATTTAAATTAACTTAAATTTTAAATGACTTTAAATGAGTTGAAAATCAGTTTTGGTTAAACTAACATTACTTCATCGTGAAGTTAAATCCTCTGATTCATATCTGACTACTCAGAAATGTGAGCTTTTGTGGAGATTTTTTTTTTTCTTAGCATGGAATTATGATTTTTGTTTCAGACAGGAGTAACAGTTTTTGGTACTGCGCCATCATAAATGTATGTTACTTGAATCTTTATTGCACCAGATCAAATGCTTCAATGCAAACCACAAAAATGAAATCCAAGAAAATTGCCTTCATTAAGGTATAAATGAAACCATTTGCTGTACTTACAAAGACATTCCCAACCTGCTTTTGGCATAAAACGAGTCTTTTACAACCTATCTTGGCGCACGACTCTCCTGCCTCCCAATTATGAATGCCTTCGGGTGACCAAGTAAGCAATAATTCCAGCTGCTCCTGACAGAAGAAGACACTGCTGCACTGCATTATTTTTCTGATGAATGTATATTCTCGATAAGCTGAAATAGGTTTTACATCAGCAACATCTGCAACAACGGGGATTTAGAAAGTGGGTCAGGTATATTGATGGATTGGAGAAAGCGAATGTGTAAAGGAGGGTGCGTGTGAGTATGTGTATAAATGTGGATCTACTTATGCCTTCATATTTTCCTCCAAATACCTCACTAATAGATTCAGGTCCTCTGATTGTGGTCATAGAGGGAGCTTTCAGCATAAAGCACTTTACTCAGAGCTTTAGTCACCACAGCAGGAAATCCGACTCTGTTGCAGTTAATAGTGATTTGTTTTCTTGAGTTGTATGGGACAGCATTTTTCCTTATAATTCCTAAACTAGTTCAGGGCAGGAGCTAGGTAGCACATTGATTATGACGTTTATCCTCAATACCACTCTTTACTATTGTCTTTGGAATTGCACACGTGGCGATGACGGTAGGTTGTTTGAGGCTTAAAATGTCTGAAATGAGATGAAATTTCATGAGGGAAAGGACTAAAACCAGCAAACCAAGGACTACGATCAGCTAGAGGAAAGGGTAGATGGAAAAACCGTGTTGTTTTCAGTCTGGTGTTAATATATCAGGCAACTGGGCGGGGGGATGTTTTGTGAAAACATCTGCAGTGTGAAGTTTGATTCCCTGGGGTGAGAAAGGAGATGGTGGAAGCAGCAGCAGCTGCAGTCAGACTGAGAAATCTCTGCTTTTATTGTTTATTTTAACAGCAATATCGTGCTTATGCTGTGTTGATGGCTCTGGAGACTTTCTAGTTTTACTTTCAGTGGCTGGGCAGGACAGATTTGGAGCACATTTCCTGGGAGCTATCCTTGAAGTTGGCTAATGCATAAACTGGAAAGGCCAACTGGAGGGAGCAGGGATCTGGATGGAAGCACACGAGCCATCAAATTTAGTCCTTTGCAGTAGCAGGCAGCCCTGTGATAAATGTTTAGTACAGACAAACCGACAGAAATGCTACTCTGTGTATATCCCAGGAGCCACAGAACACTTCTGACAGATCTGTGGTAACATAAAAGTACATAATACAAAAGCCTGAAACAAAAAAGCACACCATGCCACAGGACGAGAGCAGAAGAGACTGGGGGCATTACAAGTGTGTTCAGACTCTAAAGTATCAGGGAATTTGTCTGCTAAAGAAATCTGGAAGGTCCTGCAGAGTAAGCAATCCCCTGTGCTTTTGATGCAGACCAAAACCTTCCAAGCCTTCCCTGCCAATCTCCCCTGAAAGAATTTTTGGGTTCCATACATGGAGACAAGCTTAACTTGACGCCTGAGCAAGATGCAACATGATTTGGATTTATCCTACATGCCTGTTCAGATTTCTCACTGGCCTCTGTCCTCTGAGACAGGTAATGAAGTTGTCTGGCAGTAGCAGCTATGGACACAGTGATATTGAGACACACTGTGACTGACTGAAAAAAAAATATATATCTGAAAATAAGCTAACTTTTCATGTTAGTGTGTTTTCCAGTTAGTCCTTGCTTTGAGAGGAAGGAGAAAGGGCTCATTAGAGATTAGCACAAGAGTCTGGTCTGTTGGCTTGCTTCTGTGCCACCATATGTGTCTACCTTCTTTTTCATGGTTGCTGTCTCTAGTAGCAAGGATCAGATAGAAAACCTGTCCTCTCCTGTGCATTTTTTATAAATTCAAACACTCTAGGTGGGACTGCTGTCAAACTAGGCTAACTTTTAGACTCTGTATCATAGACAATGTCTCTTAAATTACCTTGTGGGGTTTCAAGGCCACTAAGGACCATATGCTTCTGGCCTTTCAGTAAAACAAAAGCATGCAGATGGGTAGATGTAAGAGAAATCAAGTGAAAGACAGTCCATTCTTTACACCAAGAAGTTATATATAGCATTCTGGAGTGGGATGCCGTGAAGAAGGGGTTGTGAAAGAGTCTATGGCATTTCAGCACACAAATCACCCATCAATCTGAACTCTGAGTTGCAACCCGTTTAAAGTCTCACATATAAATGGATGACTTGTTCCTAATAGGTGGGAAATACTTGGTTTCTAATACTTTAATGTAAGAAGAGTTCCATATTCTTTTTGGTGCCAAGTAGATTCTGGAAACCCCCTGAATGCAGTTATGTTTTTACCATTTTGCTGTAACCTTTTTATTGAATTGAATTTTTGGACTGGTAAGGGAGAAAACACTAATTAGCTCTCTCCTTTTTTGATAGCCTGCCTTATTATAAAACTAATAAGTGCCTGACTTTTATTGTTGTGAGTATTAGAATACTGAAAAAAGCCTCAGAGTAACAAAATTAAAAATGTGATATTTTTCTAATGATTCTGTGCCTGGTCAGACACTTAATGTATTTCTTCCAATAAACTTTCATTTTCTTTGTGAAACATAAAGAGTGTACACTTTGGGACACGTGAAGTTCCATTACTGCACCATTTCTTAACACTAGCCTCTGAAAAAATGGGAGCAGTAAAGTGTAGAAGATATCCAGAGCTAGACCTGTTAAGTAAACATTCCTGTTTGCTATCGATAGAGGTTTTTGCTTGAAAAATAATGGCACAATTAGTGCCATTCATTGTAGTACCGAGGATATTCAGGAATTTGTTAGACATCTGAAATGAAACTGAAGCACCCAGAAAGGATCAAAAGCCCTTATTGCCACTCCATCACTGTGAATGAAGTGAGTAACAAGGGACCAGGACTGAAAAATATATTAATGGATTAACAGAGAAGGGTAAAAAATAATAATAATTGTGTCCATTGTCCAGATACTGTAAAAAAAAAAAAAAAAAAAAAAGGCCCTAGCAGGTTATTTTGCATAATTGGAAGTAGTCTCAGACACCTATTTTTTCTGCAGTGAATCAATTTATATTAGTGGACTAAAACTATTAATTGAAAAAATCTGAACTGCAGGGATTGACCTTTGAAGAGGAATCAAATAGCTACATGATTAAGAAGAATTATCTATATCAATATAAGTAGCCCTATCTTAAAAGGCAATTAAGCATGCTGATTTGAGCTACTGATTTAGCACTTCTAAATGCCAGTCGTAACAGAATCTGTTTCAGCGATTTTGTTAGTTTTTCTATGTCTCAACTGCTACACAGACACTAAAATTCAAGCCTTTAGAGATGGATTGCTTGTGTGAAGGATGCAACACAGATGATGCAAAATGGCATGTTTTGGTTTTATGTTGCTGTTGACATTAAATGTTTGAAGGCAGTTATGATTCAGGAGGGAATGTAACTGATTTTAATGGAACACAGTTGGTTGAGGAGTATATAATTTAATGGCATCTTTATGCCTAAATGTGTTATATACCACTTTGTATTACTTTACATAAGTAGGAACTAAAAAAACATGTTAAAATGATGCATTTGCTCTTTGTTTAATTTTTATCAGTACGTATGTTTATACATTTTAGAGTTATATACTTGTCAAATATTCCCTATAGTTCAGTTTATTTGTAAAACAGTACTGGCTTCCTTCCTAAAACAAAGGTGGAAGGTCATTTTGATTTCTTTCAGTTGCACTGCTTGTACTTTGTGACTCATTTGGCTCTGCTCTTTCTGATATGGCTGTAGAATAGATTTTTGTAGCTGTATCCTTCTGTGTTGTCAAGCACAGAAGGCTACGCAGTGTTGTCATCTCTACTGTTTTGAGTACAACCGGTTGAGTGAGCAATCACAGTCTGCATTTCTTTACCTGTACAATCCAAAGAGAGCTCAAGAGAAATGATGCCTTAGCAAAGAATGCCTGAAAGGTTTGAATGGAGGATGTCTATGAAGAAAGTCAGTTCTGAATGATGAAATAATAAACAAAAATAATCTTGGAAATAATGAATCCTTCTTCCTGCTTGGGCTGTCTGAGACCAGCACACCCTATGAAAGAGGGTCCACATAACTGACAGATCCAGGACTCGGAACCATTTCTTCAAGCTGCAACTTCTGTTTTGCAGCTGACTGTAATTTTTCCTCTGATTTTCTTTCTAGAAAGAGGTCTTAAAAATATGGTGTGAATTGTTGTTTATGTTATATCAGCACCTTTCTCACGTAAGCCTGAACTAGCTTTGCTTCAGCCCTATCAGCAGAAACAGCGGGTGCTTTCAATGGGTGTCTTCTTTGGGGGAAGTGGTCTTTCTAGCCCTTAAGAAGCAGAAACAGGAGTTGCAGTCTTTCACTAAAAAAGAATATGCTTTTCTCCTACTCAAGGCCTGGGATTTCCACTTTGTGTGTGTGTGTGTGTAACAATTTTATAACACTGGCTCAGTCTCAGAACAAAATGTACTCCAGATGCAGGGCGCTACACAGGACACAGGAGATGAGAATACAGACCCAAGCTCTCTCAGTAGTGTACCAGCTAACTTACTTTCAGAAAGTCATTGGAAGTATCCTGACCTTTCTGTACACCATATTGTCCGGATGCAAGCTGTTGTCTTTAATCTAACAACAGGGACTTTTGAAAAGTTATTTAAAAGGGAAATATGCTAAGAGGAGTGAGCTGCTTAGCATAAAATATATGTTCTGAGAGGTACTTATATTTCTTGTTTATCTCCTTTGATCTTAGAAAAGGTACTTTGTCACAACCTATTTTTTTTTTCCTCACTAGAAAATAGCTGTTCAGGGAAACAACTGAAAAAAAGAAGTTACAGACATTCCAGATACGCACCATATTGTGCCCAACTCCCAGTCATCTCTGTTTCTTGACGTTTAACTTGAATTTACAGGGCCAGCTTGTTGCATACGTTGCCTATTTGTAGATGGTAATGTAGTTCAGTGCTCTGAAAGCTACATGAAAACCTGATGGATCGTGACAGATTCTCATTGCAGTTGAATGTGTGTCCATTGAAAGTAACAGGTTACTTTATGTTCTACATGGAGCCCTAGATATTAAAACTCTTTACAATTACACAATAACAGTCTTTGGCATAGCTGTGCTTTTTAACAAACAGCATACAGGGAGCCAAAAGGGCCATTTAACTCCCTCAATCCTGACTATGCTATCATGAGAGAGATGACACAGGCCAGAAGGGCCTTCTCGTTTCATGTAGCAAACACTGTCCTGATGAAGTTAGTCCTCTCCTTATTGCTGCTTCTTTTCTGCTAAAAGACAGAGAAGTATTAAGCCACCTGACTGACACTAGTTCTCTAATCTACATGTGATATTTGCATTATTTAAAACATGTTACCATTAAAAATATAATACTTTGTTCTTCGTGTGGGCTGGCGACATCTGTTTCCTTCTTGCCTTTGCCTGGTCTCTATATCCCAGCCACTATTACTGTGCCTACATACAGCAGATTTCCTTCCACCCTAGACTTTTGGCCATAACAAGTCTTAGTACAATTACAAGAAATTGTACCAGGTAACATCAGATCTTAGGATGGTTCAAAGAAGTGTTTTGTTTTTTTTTTTTTGTTTCTTTCCTAATGCAGTTTCATGATGCTCAGTGTTTGTACGTAGAATTCTACATTTGCTGTGTACAAGTGAATGTTGGAGTCATTTCATTTGCAGAACCCACAGGCTCCTTTTTTTTTTTTTCCCCCTCTAAATAACACTGCTCAGTATGGTTCAGAAATTGCCTGCTGCTTTGCATCTTTCTCAATCTTATGTGGTCCGTGACTCTTGTTTTGCAAACAAAAGTAATTCGTGTAAAATCTGTCTGGAATCAATATAAGCTTCATTCTTTTTCTGAAGTTTACAGAGACAGGAAACTCATGCATTAGCCCTCCTTACTAGATGTGGTTACATGCTCTGGAAGGCGTTGTAGACGTGTTCCACTTATACTTCAAGATATCTGTATATAATTCCAAGTGTTTCCACACAATGCCCTGCACTGTATGGAGTGTTAGACATGATGGTGTGCATTTCTTCAGCTTATATTACTTTTTGGTGGCTGCAGGTTACAAAGGACATACATCCTAATTATAGAAACAATATTAATGCCTCTCAGTTTATGCGTTGCTAATGTGAAAATGGCAGCTTTTGCCACAGATGTATTTCAGGATGGCATATACTTAACCTAGCTCAAAATTTCCTAGTTGTTCTTTTAGAAAAATACAAGAGTTTTTGTTGTTGTTGAAGTAACAAACATGCAAGCTAATTTGTGTGGAAAATCAAGTATATAGGATATTTTGAAGAAAAAAGTTTTCCGATACTTCAAAATGTAAGGGTGGAGAGTTTGTCCCTTCTCCACCTCATCTCCCCTACTGTTGTACTCTGCAGAGTTCATTCTCTCAGGAGTGTCTAGTGAATCAAGCTTGATTTAAACATATTTATAAAATATCTTGGAAAAGAGCCACCATGGAAGAGTCTAACTGATGCAGCTGACTCTCATGAGTCAAACCTTGTATTTTTCCTAATTGCACCTTCAACTTTTGTTATCTTCATACATGGATTTTATCTGCTGACTTCCAAGATAAACCAAGGATCTGTTCTGCCAGCACATATAATACCCCGTGACAGCCTTGTGTATGGTAGCACTCTGGCTACAGCACTGTGTAGCTCCACGTGGGCCGTGTGCAAAATACCCAGCCTTGAGGAAGAGTCTGCGGCTTGCATTGTGCTACTTTTGCTACTCCATTAGCAATATCCAGGATCGCTAGTTTAAAGATAGCTCATACATGCCCACACTAGCTGCAGGGACTGCAGTAGAGCTGTATCTGGTGTTTCCCTAATTTTTCTCTGTCCCTCTTTTTTGATCCTGTTTCTCTTTTGATGCTTGAAGAAGCATGTTAACACATTTGCACGTCAAAAAAAAAAAAAAAGGTAGCTATGTGTATTCTGGTACCTTTGTTTATTAAACACATCAAGTACAAATACATAAGGATGAAAACACCTTTCTTTTATTAGTCTTTTTTCCCTAGGCTTCTCTGCCTGGAACACAATGAAACAGGCAAATACAAATTATATGGCTATCAAAGATTTTGATAATGCTATAAACAATAAGAATGAAGCTTGTAGGTTTTTCTTTGTAATCAATGAGATCTTGAGATGAAATTAGAGCCTGAAATTTGAAATAACCTCATTTATTTGTTACAATACTTGAACGTGATTTCCTTATTGCTTCTGCTCACTCTTTTGTCTGCCTGATTCAAATAGCACACAGAAGCCCTGCTCTAATCGGTTGATCGTCCTATTTTTAATTTGCAGGAGTGATTTAATCCCTCTGAATTACAGAAGGGGCAAGTGACTTCATAAACCTGAGTAATGAGATTTGTTAAGCATTATTTTATCATGAGGATCTTTGCTAGAGAACATATCTACCCCAGGAAAATATCTAATTAAAACACAGTGGATGAAGCATTGTGTTGATTCCCAAGTCCTGCAAGGTTCCTCCTGCTATGAGGTGTTACATTCCTTTGCCTCCCACCAAAGTCAGCATTAGCAAAGGGATATGGGATGACCTGGTTTGCCATCACTGATTACAGGAGAATGTACAAGATGCACAAGTTCTTCAAAAATAGTATTACAATTTTAAGATCAAGCATCTTAGGTAGCCTACACTTTAATAATGTATGGTGCAAGGCTTCTTTTATTAAACATGGGAATAATAACAGTTAGATCTGTAATTGTTATTGTGTTGAATCAACAAAAGCCAGTCCTGAAAGTTTGCATGTTCAAGGATTATAAATAGCTGCGTTTAGATTTCACTACATTTTTTTTTCCAAGAAAATATAGACATGATTTATTAAATTTAAATACACAACATGGGTATCTAAACTGGGTCTATGAAACCACAAAAGACTTCCACCAATTTGAGTGAGCTTCCACCTGAGCAGCAAGTGAGGGTAAAGCTGGTGACATGGGGTTGCCATAGTCCAGCCCAGGCCTGCGGTGGAATGATGGGCTGTCCTCACAGTGCCTCCGATTCTTTTAGGCTGCTATTGTCTCTTACTCACCCTGCCCCTGGGACCAACTGCAGAGACAGCAGCTAGTTCTGCCATTTGATAGCTCCTTGCCCTGCCTCCTAAGAACGTAGAGGCTATTGCTGTTTAAGAAGTGTTCCCTGTGCTTTCCTCCACCTGGACTCTTCATAGCATGTGTGACCTTTGGATAGCTGAAGATGCATGCTACGTCTGAAAGAAGATGTGGCCTATGTGTCTCAAGGGAATGACATTTGATCACCTCTGCTATGCCAAGTAAAATCTCCAGAAAGTGTCCTGTAGTGATATTTTGCTGCTTGAATTCACTATTCCTACTGCTGGCTCTGTTGTCTTTGCTGATGCCTTTAGGGTCCAAGCCTCACCTATTGATGTTTTGTTGTTTCAAGTCTTGCTGTTCTGAACAATGTGTTTTGCCAGCCAGCTAATGTAATAGTGCTCCTTTGAAGGCATCAGATGCTGCAACTTGAGAGTCTAACTACTTCTTCACTTTACTGCATAGAATGATCAGTCTTCACCTTTGGCTGGCCTCCAGTAGCACAGCAACATTATGCCTCTAGGCATCGAAAAGGTAATGAATGCCCTTCAACCTCTTAATCCTTTTTCTTTCCCGTCTCAGTTACCTGCACCGGACTACTAATGTTTGAGTTCCATAGGTGATGTGGATACCAATAGAGGTAGCCATGACACTTCAATTATTAATGCCCTAGGATCTGATTTTTGGAAGCTCAGTGATCCTGCAGCTTTTGTTTACATCATTTAGAGTTGGGAATACTTTGTAATTCTAAAAATGGAGTCCACATTTTCTCCTGGTGAAAAGACAGAAAAAGAGGTAAGATGCTACTTTATGTAGCTTGCAGGCTAGACTTGCAAAAGTATCTGGTTATTTTGAAAGCTTCTATCTTTAACACTTTGTAAAGGGCCTGCATTTTTCTGAATAATATACAGAAATTGGAAATATCCATAGAGTGCTAAAGTTTGCATACCAAAATTAGACACTTAAACATCTCTGAGACCTTTTTGAACAATATTGTTTTCTTGTTTGGAAAAACTGTGGTTTGGATTTTAGGGTAGCAGAACTGAAAAAAAATGTACACGGTAAGTCCAAAATGAATTATCTCTCTCCCACTTTATTCTTTCTTCCATCAGTGAGGAATGTATTGTTGTTCCACTGTTTTGTTTTAACTATCTGTTCAGGGCTTTCAGTTTTCTGTGTAGGTTAGAGGAGGTTCTGTACTTGATGAAAAGGTTGTGTCTCCATGTAACAAACTTCAGGGAGAGGGGAAGATGATGAGAACAGAAAGGGCATTGAGGTAAATGTTGCCATATCAACTTTGTGAACAGAAGAGAGAAGATGCAGGTTCACATCCTAGCAAATACAACAATTTAAGAAGAATGTTAGTTCATTAATGTTTAAGCATAGTTCTCAATAGTTTATGTGCAACACAGTTCAGTTGTGTGGTCCTGGCTGCTTTCAGAGAGCTAGGTAGTACTTGTCAGTGTCAAACCTTTTAGTCTTCATTGCATACCACAGCTCATTATGGCGGATCATAGCTTCAGGTGAAGTAACTCGAGTCATTTATGCACAAGCTGGGCAAGAAACATATAAATATTTAAAACTGATGTATATTTACTAGTGTAATATTGCATATAGAATTAGTTGTCTGGTTTGTCTGCCAGAGTTTCAAAGCTTGCAGTTTAATTGTCATGCTATCTTAATCTGACGGCCTGTTTTTAACGGATTCATTCTTCTGTCCCTTCAGCTTCTCCTTAAGCTCTTCTGAGCTCCTTTGTGACCCAGATGAATTGAAACCTTGTCAGCTTAGTGCACTGACAAATGAAAACAGGTGACTAACGTTGATTGTCTTTTGATATTTCATACTCTGCTTGCCAAGAATGCCTCAAGTCCTGTGATCATCTTAAATCCTACACACTGTTTTTCACACAGACTGATTGCAGTCAGTTGATAAAGAATATCATCTTGAGCAGACGCTCACCAGTAGCCACCTCTTCTTATATTTACTTAGTATAACAAGAAACAATGAAGACCACAAAGGACCACTTAGTTATATGGTCCAATCTCCTCTGTCTCCTATGTCATTAAATTTCATAAACATACAAGCACTGAGGGCAGTAACCTGCACTTGGCTAAAACCTGTCTTCCAGAAAGGCATCTTGTCCTGGTTGGAAGACATAAAAACATTAAAAAAATTTTGTTGCCCTCGTTAGCTTGTTCCAGTGACATACTGTCAATTTAAGAAGAAAAATAGAGTGCTTCATTTGAATTTATCTGACTTCAGCTTCTATCGCAGCTTCTTGTTATGCCATTCTCCACTAGATTAAAGAGCCCTTCAGACTCCTGTATTTTTCCTCCATAGAGGTACTTAAATGCTGTAATCAAGTCAATCTTTTTGATCTGATAAACAGATTGAGCTGTTTAAGTTTGACTTAACAGCATTTTTCTTCAATTCTCAGATCCCATTTTCAGCACTTAATCTGCCTCCTCTGTAATTTTTCAGTATTTTTTTTTCCAAAACATGGACAGGAACACAGCATACAAGATTGGTCTCATCAGTGATATATCCAGAGATAAAACTATCTCCTTACTTCCTACTCCCCTGATGCAGATTAATCCTTCGTTACACTGTCAGAGTGAGGATTTATGATGAGTTGGTGACTACAAGCCCTAAATCATTTTCAGCAAGTGCAGTCTCCCTTCAACACACAGCACCTACAATCCTTCACGTTTATTATAGGGATTTACTAACTATAAGTGTACTTTATTGGATTAGGCCCAGTTTGCCATTTAATTCAGATTATTTCACCTGGCTACATAGTCCTTATTACCCTTACAATTTCTCTCATCTTTACGCCATTTTCTGATGTGACCACCTTTTCACAGAAACATTCCCATTTGATGAAGGTTCCTTACTGTCAGCTACTTTTTGTAATCAGTCATTTAGGCAAGTCTTAGTCAATTTAGCGTGTACTTTAATGATATCATGGGGTACTATATTTTCTTTCATACTGTCATAAAAGCCTAAAATCATCAATATGCACTCACCCAAATGAGCAATCTCATCAAAGAATAAATTTAGAAAAGTTTGATGAGACCTGGTCTTCATGAAAAAGACTGGATTTATTTCTGTTCCTTTCTTTGAGACCTTTTTAAATTAAATCTGTTATTCATATTACTATTGAGGGTTCTGATGTTGGCCTGTATTTTCTTGTCACTTGTCCTTTTCTGACTACTGGTATAACATTAGCACCCCTTTGGAATTTCCCAAGTATTCCAAAGTCTATTAAAACACCAGCAGGGGAGTAAAAATTATCCAAGTTTGGTGGTAAGAGAGTGGTCATGGCTCCTATCTTTCTTAATTACTAGCAGGCTTGAGCAGTTCTTCATAGTCCCTCGGAGATCCATGTACTTGTTTCTGTTGTAGTACCAAAGTATTTTCTAAACATACATTTCCTGTATCAGCAAAACAAACAAACAAACAAACAAAACACTTAGGAACATTTACTGAAGGGCCAATATCACCATTTTTCTTATTTCTAATGCACTTAAAATGTTTCATTTGGCTTTAGCTCTTACAACCACAGATTCTTTCTATTAACTTCCCTTATCAATTTTTGATATTGTAACTTGTATTTTATATCAACTGTAATTTATATAATTTCTCTTTGTTTTTCATTTTATTTCTGACTGCCACCTTTGAACTTGTAAGGGAAAGTTACTGCCTTCTGTGATTGCAAAATCATAGTGTTTTGGACATTTAATAGAGACTTTAAGAGTCCCTCTCTTGGTGTTCTCACTACTTTTTTTTGCCGTGTCAGTTCCCCTCACTGTTCATCTCAGCTTGAGGAAATTAGCTCTTTTGAAGCAGCAGAAATACACAGTTTTGATTGGGGTTGTCCTTCACTTACCCACAGTGAATGTAATCAGGCCAAGATCACTTGTTCCCAGGCAACTACTAACTTTTAATTTAGTGATATCTACCATTTCTATCTATCACAATGAGATTCAAATACTTATCTCTTGCAGTGTAGGATATCCATAGGGCTACAAAATTACCTTCTACAACTTGTAGAAGTTATTAATGACTTGGTATGGGCTGCAGTTGAATCTAGACAAGGGGTACATTTGTTTTCTCACAGAGAAGGAAAACAAGGATACTACAAGTGAATAAATGTTTAATTCACGCCTGAATATTTCAGTAGCTTCCAAAAATCTTTGCCAAACTTGAATCAGGCCTGAATTTTAATGAAAAATGGGCTTTGGGGGGCTCTGGTAGTTAATTTTTTGACATTTTCAGACCTTCTTGTGACTACAGCGCTAACACCTTTTGTCAAAAACAAAGTTCTTTTTGCATATATTATATATAATGGTAGTAGTTATCAGGAACTAAAGGGATTAGAATTAGGAATGCATGTATAGCATTGAATAGGGTTCGTGCCCTGGAATAAACTGAAATAATGAGGTCAGCCACAATTCACATAGAGGCCTGAAAATAGCTTTTGATGGCTGTCGATGCCACGCCAGAGGTTTGATTAGCCACGGTGCGTAAGCACAATTGTGCAGGCTTGGCAGCAAAACCAGCTTCCCTGGGAGGGCCTGACTGCGCCAGCACCACCGCTCACCCACCCGGATGGTTTCTCCTCTGGGGGCCAGGCTCTCTGAAAGGAATTCAGTCACAAGCAGCAGCAATCTCCTTCCTTCAGGAAGAACAGCTCATAGACATTAAAAACTCCTCCATTCTACCTATTGCAGCTTCTCTAGTGCAAGCTGTCATAGAGGAGTCAACCAGGGCCTAAGACTGATATTAGTATGTTTTAATTGTATTATAACTCTTAATATTTAATTCAAGCATTTCTCAGGTTGACTCAAGTAGAGGTAGGTGCGAGTGCTTCAGCAGAGCTTTTTTACCTCAGCCAGAAAGGTCAAACCAACCGAAACTAACTTTAATTCTCCTTCCTCACCGCCACGCAGGGACTCAGCCCACCACATTTCGGGTCGAGTCCCCTGACACCCCCAAAACACCCATTCTCATTTTACTAAAAACCAAAATAACACACGACAAAGCCCCGCTGGGCACCGGGGTGGGTTCAGGTTGAGGCGCAGGCGGCTCTGTGCCACCGCTCCCCTTCCAGGCACCAAACGGGAGCTCGGCACCGATCCCCTGAGGGCCGCAGCTGCCCCGGGGGGGCCGTTACCCCGCCGCCATCTTCTGCCCCCCCGGCGAAGGCGGTGGCTGGCGGCGGGCCAGCGGCGCTGCGGGTATTAATAGGCGGCCCGCAGGCAACCGGGCCGGCCGGGGCAGGGCTGGGCTGGGCGGTCAGGGTGAGTGTGGGGGTGAAGCTCCGGTCCCGGCTGCAGCGAGGCGCAGGAGGGCTCGGCGCGGAGGCGGCTCCCAGCGAGATGGAGGGTAAACGCCGCGGGGCTGCAGCCGCCCTGTCTTCCCCCTCCCCTCTCCTTTCGCTTCGGTGGGGCGGCGGGGGCGAGCCGGGCTCGCTGCGCCCTCCCGGCCTCGGCCGGGGGGCTGCAAGGTGCGAGGGGGTCGGGGCTTCGTGCACGGCTCCCGAGGGGCCAGGAGCTTCCCCGGGGTGCGTGGGGAAGAGCAGCCAGCCAGGCTGCCTGTTGCATCTCTCCCTCTAACCTCCCCTTGTTGAGGTGCTGCAGAGATGCATCCAAATGCTTTAGGAAGGTATAATGCTTGCAACGATTGCTGTAAAAGCGTTGCATTACAGTATATTTGTTGAAATAAATTGTCTTTAAAGAGTTGTGCTTTTTTATTATTATTATTATTTTTTTTTTTTTTTAGGCACCAGAATAAAACAGGCATGGCAATACGGTGATTTGCTTTGGAGCAAATGGTCTCAGGAAGGGAGAAGTTAATCCCATTTTATAAATGTATTAGCAAGTTAAATTGCTTGCCTGTATTAGCAGGAAGATCTAACATTATTATGTAACGAAAAATAAAAGTTGGCCATATGTTAATGGAAGTTGGGAGTGACCTATGGCTACCACAATAATGAGATTTCTGGAAGAACTTGGAAAATAAGCGGCTAAACAGTGGTACACCCCAGCTGCAGATATGCCATTATTTGCAAGGTTAAAACACAAGGAATTCCTTGGTAGCATAGAAACTTGTTGCTAAGCCAGAAAACAGTACAAGTGTTTGTAGGTGGCTGTGTCCTCTCCTGCAAGATCAATGCTCTTAAGAGGTTGTCTATCGCAAATTGGGAATCTCCTATGAAAACAGTCAAGAAAGCTCGGGACCTACTATGTTTCTTTTAGTTTTATGCTAAGCATGGATGAGACTTTAAAAGAACAACAACAACAACAAAATTAACTCCCAAGTCGAAATAGTCTCCTAGTATAATTCCCAAAAGTTTAGTGTCTTGCATTTGTGGTCGATGTAAATCACCAGAACTCTATTGGTGGAAAATCTCCTAATAAAATATTTGAAAGAAAACTGCAGAAACTTAGTATTTAAGAGTGATAATTTCCTTTTGCTTAATTTGCTGTAAGTGAACGAGCTTTGTAACGTTGCATGACAATTTTCTTACGCACTAAGGTATATGCTAAAGTGCACAGTAATGTAAGCCTGTACTGTGCACGTAGCAGTGCTGTGTGAATGGCAGCAGCTCCAAAAGTGCCTTCCAGTACCATTCATATTAATATCCTCTGATGACACAACACCAAAGATAAGCTTCTGGTGGTCAGAGATCCCAGTATGCCTTTCAGTTCAGTAACAGTGCAAATATTGCCCAAAGTAAGCTACCAAAAATCTTAATTTCCTTCCAAAACAAACAGCTTATGTTGGTAAGAGTGTAGCGATAATCAAATCCCCACCCTTACTGCAGATTTTTCAGTCTTTTATTACCTTCCTTGTTAGTAGTACCTATAACTGCTGCATGCTCTCCCTCATCAGAAATGCTTTATTCTCCCCTTTGCCTTGGTGACTTGCTGTGTTTTGTGCCAGGCTCGGTCTGGTGAATAAAACCCATGTTGGTGGGGTGGTGAAGGAAGTTGGGCTGGTCTGTGGCCACTGCTGGGGATGTTTCCTGTACCCTTGTTCCTGAACTCAGGTGATTTGGGAAAAGGTTTTGCTCCTGTTATCCTGAGCTGTTGGAGAAGTGAGGATCTTTGGTTCTTGTGATGCTAAAGTCTGTTGCTTGCTTTTTTTCTAGCAAGCATGAACCTGCACTTAACTGCCCAGCAAGATCTGTGGTTTATGTGCAGTCGTTCTTCTTTTGGTACCAATTTATGTACTGTTAGCTGGATCTCACTAAATCTGCACGGAAAAACATCTGGGATAAAAAGACTGAAGGGCACATGCCTGTTGCAGCAGTAGCGCTGGGTTTGTTTTGTGCTACTAGAGCAGCTGGCGAAGGGACACAGTTGCAGTGGAGCCATGAGACATGGATGTGTTTTCCCCCTGCACAGAGTTATCCTTGCTCTGGTTGTGAACGTAGTGGGACTGCTCTTGGGGAGTGACATTGATTTTAACACCCTTAGTGTACCTGAAATTTTGTGCTTGTGAGGTTTGTCTTGGATGTTGCTGATTGAGCCTCATTTCTCTCTGACTTTATCAGCACTATCCGCAAGGGCAGCCTTACTGACTGCACAGGGATGAGTAAGAGGACTCTAGGCTATGCCTCCCCTAACACACAAAATGGCAAAGCCCCTTGTTTAAGCAGGGACCAAGCTGCAAATCCCCACTCCTAGCTAGCTGCAGAAGCAGATCCTGACTGCATGTATCCTGCAGTCATTTGGCATCAGTGTAGCTTTCTCCATGACAAAACAACCTTAGAAAGCCTGGAGCATTCTGTATTTGGGGAGGAGAAAAAAAAAATAATCACAAAACAACCATGAGGTGTTCCCTTGTGGGGCATAAAGGCTGAGTCTATTAAACAGAGTCTCAAGCAAGTTGTTACTAGTTCATCAAGTACAGCAAATAGAGTCAGAGCTGGAAACCACAAGAGGAAGGGAGCAGACAGCATTTGTGTAATATGCTGCCTTTTAACTTCTGAGTTGCTGGCTTCTCAGTGTGTGTATATGGTATGTTTGGGGTGTTACATGATTTGAGTCTGCCAGCAGAATGGGGAGATGCGTCAGCAAACATTTATTTCATGTAAGACGTTGCCATCTCAAGCAGGTGTAATGTGAAGCATGGTAGAATGCTAGGGTGACTTTAAGGCTCTGGTAATGTGACACTAGAGGTAGTATTTTAGTCAGAGCAGAGGGATAGGGTCTCTCCTGGCCCTGGAGATCTGCTCTGGTAAAAAAGATACTAGGATCTTTGTGAATGTCACTTTGTGAGATGAAGGGAAACATAAGTTTGCAAGAAATAAAGTTAGTATCAAGTAAAGCAATTCAGCATGAGTAAAATTAGTAAGAATGTTATTGGCAGTTAATGTTTAGCAAAGAAGCTTAAATTGATATTTGAGAAGTTCCAAAAATAGTTTTTCTTTCGTCATTAAGGCATCTTTTAAGTTGTTATTTATACAAACAAAAATAACCACTTTTTAATGCATTGGAGGAATCTTATTCATACTGATTTGGCTATTATTGCCTATTAGACAGTTTAGATTTCATGTGCCTTAATTTCCCTGGCCTTAATTGTTTCAAGTGGCCTGCTTCTGTCAAGGCCATTTGTATTTCCATAAGCATTTACCACATGTGCAAATGTGAAAAATGGACATGTGGAAATACATCCCTTTGTATTTGTCTCTTTTCTCTCTCTTTCCCCCCCCCCCCCCCCCCATGTGGTCAGATTCAGGCTAGTCAGTCCTGATTTTCATCCCAAATGAGTACAGAAATCACCTCTTTAGGCTTAGCAAAACTCAAAAGCTAACTTTCTTCTAACTCTTTTCACTTTGTCTTGTCACAAACTGTAGGGGTTATTGGAGGTAATTGTAAAGCATTGGTGACTCAAGGAGACCCACCAGGCCATGGATAAATTGAGGCCATTCCCCCTCTTTTTTTCTCTTCCCTCTATGCACACAAGTCATCTTATTTTATGGGGTTTATACACGGGCAATGAGCGAATAATAAATTTAAAAGGCAAATGGTTGTTTTGTGACATGTCAGTGGAGGTTCCTTCTGTTGATGGTTATTGTTGAAAAGCATAGGATTAGTCAAAGGATGTTACGCAGTGATTTTCATCTGGTTCAAATGTATGTATGTCCATCTCTATTGCTATTTCTTTAGTATATATGGTCTTGATTTTTCCTAATGAAGAGCTTGCTGAGCATTGGCAAATAGAGTTGTCTTTAAAGAATAAGTCACTGGACCAGAGTTTTTTTTTTTCAGTGCCACAAATATGATGAGGAAAGCAGTTCTTAGAGACCAAGTTCTTTTGTCAGGGAAGTAGCAACAATTCTAGTTTGTTAAATCTAGATCGTTTGGAATAATTTTCAGCTCTAAGGCTTGGATTCCTTGGTCCTTTGTCACATCTCACCTTATGCAAGTTGAAAAGCCTCACAAATATGATCTTATCCATTGGCAAATGTCAGGGTCTCAACAAGAAAGGTTGTCTCTTAAGCTGCTTGGCATTGCTCCCCTAGTTACACTGCAAGACAGCTTGTGTCTATTGAGCTTCTTAAACTTATTTTTCTCAAGCTGACCTAAAGTGGAAGGACAAGACATCCTGTGACAGTAGAACTACCAGAGGTTTGACTTGGTGGTAATCTAGCCTATAGTCAACGCTGAGCCGGCCTTGCAACATGTGTGGTGAAAACTACTTCCGTTTTTGCACAAGATGCACTCAAATCAGTTTTAGAAAATCTAAAACTGCCACCAAACTGTTGTGAAGCACTTGACCACATATGATAACAGGCAGAGCATATAACCAGGCTGGGGCGTCTGGCTTGCAGAGGTGGTGATCTCCCCTTCGCTGGGGATGCCAACTAAGGAAACTTCCCTGGCACTGAGTGGCTCTCTGGAGTTTGGAAGGTAAGCCAAGGATAAAATTAGCATTAGCATGGAATAGTGATTAATCTTCGCAGATTAGTAACTACAGTGTAATGCTTGTTGCTAGACAATTGAATTGACGCCTTAATAGATTTCTCTAATAAAGTTGCTCTGCTGAACTGACCTGACTGGTGTATGTTGTTACCCAGAACAATCCCGGCATATGGTCACAACATGTACTGTACTGTTTGGGGACTATTGAGCCCACTTTGATGCTGAGATATCATGTCAAAAAGCTGTGACACTTGTCTGAAAGTCAGAAATTGCTATCGTGCTGTTGCTGTATGCTTTTCTTCTGTACTGCATTTGCCTTTAGGGAATTGTCAGCATATACAATGGAAAGTTAAAGAGAAAGTAAATATTATCACCAACTTGCATAAGCAGGACCAGTGGGTCTGTGACCTGGAGTACTTTGGGTTGGTCTGAACAGGGAAAGAGTAGCGAACTAAAATGTAAATTTATAGCACAGTAAGTACTCTGCCGAAAGAACAGGTCTACACGAGGCAGCTTGCTCTGTTTTGAAAGAGGCTTGGACTACTTTGCTATACATAAGATACTAAATATGAAGGTCTACATAGGAGATGGTTCAGAGGACCTGGTGGGCTGGAAAGTTACATCCTGATTCACAATGTATTAGCTTCCCCATGTTAGTAAATAAGGGTGTATCTCAGAGCAATGTTGTAGACATAAATTAGTGATCAGTTATTGATATATTTTTTTTTGGTAGGAAACAAAATGTGGAAGTGTTTATGATATTAAAAAGAAATGGGGGGGGGGGGGGGAAGTTTTGACTGCAAATTGAATGTGGAGGTAAAACTTCCTAAAAATAAATTTACTCTTCATCAGTTTTTACATTTAACTTGCATTGAATCCCAGACAACTCAGTTTTTAGTAAATTACTGCTTTCTTAGTTGAATTTTCAAAGACTGGCATTAAAAATTGTTTATGTTATGACTAAAAATATAGTTCTTGCATGAAATTACAGGCTGTCATACGCTCTTTTAAATCAAGTTGCAGGACTTCCATTTGAGAAAAAATAAATAAATAACCCTTCTATTTTCACTTCAATCTTTTCCAGTGGGAAGCAAAGAAATCTCCTGGATTCTTTACATTCAGTGTGGGTCACACACACATTAGTCATTTGCATTCATACTCATCTAGCTGACATTGTAACCCTGTATCCCATGCACGGTGCCCGGGCCTGACTTGGATGTTGCAAAAATAGTCACTTCCCCACAGAAAAAGGAAAGGGCATGAAAAGTTCCGTATTAATAAACAACTTCTAATTAAAATAAAGGCTGTTTAATGTATTGGATGCTCTCTACTCTGTTGACAGGTGTTAGAATTTTGAAAATGTGAGCTGAGAGAATTTTGTTGGGGTCAGGGAGTTAGGATTTCTATTTTATAGCTGGCATCTGCCATTCCCCAGCTTGGATCAAGGTGAATTCCAACTAGATGCTGCCTTTTTTTCTTAATTGGAAATAATACAGCATGAATCATTCCTTCAGTTACTTGGTTGAGGCATTGAAATGTCATTATTTAATATTAACATCTCTTCCTGAGGTTTGCCTGCATAAAGATTCCCAATTCTTGTTTCTTTTGTCTGCTTCTTTTAATTTTTGTTGTAGTGTGTCCTTGGGGTACTGTTGTGTACAGCAAGCACTGGGCATGCAGCAGCTGGGTGCAATGTTATGAGCATTCACCTAATAGCAGTGCCCACACAGGGCCCTGGAAGCATCTCTGAAAGCAGGACCTGGCTCCTAGCTTGGACCTGTGTTTCTGGTGAGACGTCCATTGCTGGTGCTCCTCTCCAGGATTCCCTCTAATTTCACAGCCTTTCCTTTAGGAATGGGAAGTTCAGGCATGGGGTGGAGAATAAGACTCGTTTGTTGTGGTGATGCCATTCAGTGCTTACAGTGTGCTCAAAGAGTCTGCTGAGCGGCCTTTGAGTCCAGACACAGGTGCTTTTGTCTTCCTTGGGCCCTGCTCTATAAAGGTCATTTCTGCACATTCATGGTTAGAGGATTCCTGCGCAGGCAGCTGTTGCAGACCCTCAAGATGGAAACACCCAAATTGTTCCCTGTCCACAGGCTGTGTCTGTAAACCTACCATACAGGAAGACGACATGCTGGGGCAATGAGCCCTGTCGTACCAGTGCATACATGCGTTTTCATGTGGGTCTTTCCCAGGGCACCAAGTCAACTTGTATACTGGATTCTAGAAAGCTGCATCTCTCTTATGTGCCAGCAGACCCGAGAAATCAGTTTGCTAAGAAACAATGCATCTGCCTTAAAACTGGAATGACTTTATTTCAGTCCTAGAGATATCCATAGCAGTGATTAAAGAAGTATCTGTATAGATTACTTATGCCAAGGGATTCTAGTATTTGCATAATGAGACAAATTTGCATTTTAATATTCTGATACATGATACAGCACCGTAATAATATATTAAATGTGGTGGTATGGAGTCCCAATGGTGAAGTTCACTTGTTTTCTTTTGCTTGACACAGTGAAAGAAAAGACTGACATCTTTTGAGTGAAGAACCACGGATAGATGATGCAGGATGAAAAATGTAAAATCTGTTTCTGATTGATGCTGGCAGTTGTTACTGCATTTGTTACAAAGCAGAAGCTAGTCTTTGGTTAAAGTCAGCCTTTTTCATTCACTTGAACAGCCAGTGGTACCAGTAGTGTAAAATGAATAGGATTTGGCTCTTGCATTCAAGCACAAGCCAGTCGTTCACAACCACCCCCTTCTCTTGTGTCTCCTCCTTGTGAGCAGTAAAGCTTTCTGAGCATTTTGTATTACTCCCCCAAATGTTGTCAGAATGTGCCAACTGCAGGGCTACAATTCCTTTTTGCAGTGCAAGCATGTAGCAGAGAAAGTTCCTATATGTTTACAGAAACACAGGCAGCTTTTTAAGTACTTGGTGGTTCTTACATATTGATAGGGCAACATCTGAAAAATATTTATTTTTCTGTGCATTATTTCAGCTCTAAGTAATTTATTTTTTGCTGGGAAAATAATATTGATCATAAAAATGAAATGTTAGTGGGAAATCCTTAAGCTTCTGTAATAGAATATTTCATTTAGGATGAAAAATCAGAATTATGAGCTTGATTCTGCTTTTGGTGAAGCCAGTGGTTAAATCACCAATTACCATAAATTGGAGCAGTATCAAGTCTTCTTTTGTGCAGGAGGATATCTCGAACAGTCAATAATCCTTAATTTCTGATTTAAGACACTTCCATTTGGTAAAGTTTTTGATCTCTTTCAAGCCTGGAGCTATTTGGCAGAAATTGCATTTGATACACTTCCTGGAAGTCTGTTTTCTGAGTCTGCTTAGGAGTCTGTTTCTGTAATCTTAAATGAAAAAGATATATTTGTTGCTGCCACAAGCAATATAGATTGTTTGCATACCATGTTGTTCATAAACAACAAAAAAGGTACATATGGGCTCCACATGGAACAGATGACTGGCTGCATTCCTTTAATGCAATAAGGTGTGTTTGAGACAAAGATATGCAAATGGACTAAAATATTTCAAAAATGTTTTTTGTTTTTTTTTTAAGCATTTTCTTTTTATTTGAAAAAGAGACACCATAAATTATCAGCTCAGAAGGATAGTGTGAATGTTTCTTAGACTGGATGCTATACTTGGAGAAGGCATGTCATTTCACTTGAGTAATGTGACATGAAAAGTGAAACTTGAATGTTTCTTGGTAACCATAAATTGGTCATGGGATCCCTTTAAAATGCGGTTAAAAAGAAAAGCAATTTAAACATTAGGCTCTGTTCTGGAAATTTGGACTTGTATCATCCACTTGGTTTGCCTCTTCAAGGTCTTTGCTGCGACTAAAAGGAGACAAGTTCATTTTTGAGCAAAGAGGAGTTTAAGATTCTCATTAGAACTCTGGAAATCAGATGGTTATAAGTAGAGGATTAAGTATCATAGGATTTGCAGTAAAATCATGAGTATATATATCCAACAGTAGTTTGCAGAACCTGAATACCTTTAGCTCAGAAAATGTGTATGCTTGCACCCAATTTAGCTGCTGATTTGTGAAACAGTTGTTTCTATTACATTCCATTAGTAATCTTATACTATGTTGTAGGGCACAATTTAGCTCAGCAAATTCAGATTGAAATGGTGATTACCATTTTCTCACTATTTTTTGTTTAATAGCTGCAAGGTGTATTATTTCATGGACTATAATGTGGGCTAAGTCCCCAGCTCTTTACTAGAGCCTTACACAGGTAAATTGCTGTTGAAATCAAGGCTCTTTTCCCTCCCTTCTTTCTGACCCCTCTGCTTTGCCTTTCTCTTTCAAAGACTGTGCCTGAGGCCCAACACAGATGTGTTGGGTGTTAGGAGTGGGCTATCACCCACTTTCCAGAGGATGTCTTCCTCCTCAGGCTCCACAGAGTATCTTTTGGAGACTAAAACTGTGTGTAAAGGTTAATAGACTTGCTTAACATACAGAGCTGTTGTTAGACCCATCATCCTAAGGACCTGGCAGAAAAAAAGTAACCTAAAGTTCAGTGTTTCCTTTGCAATGATCTTTGAGGAATTCTATGAAAAGTCATGGAAGCACTGGTAATTGCTTGTCTGTGCAAACGTGTCAAAACTGGTGCTGATGGAGTTACCAAAAAAAAAAGCCTTTACACAGCTCTGGTTTTAGCAGAGACTGGAGAGTGCAGCAGAGGAAGAAGAGGAGTTAGTGAGCTCTCTTGCTCCAACATCTTTGGGAGATTTCTGGAGAAAAAAAAAAAGAGAAGTACTAGTGTCTGTGCTCTGCAAGAGATGATAATCTCCCACATAGTTTTTTTCAGATCTTATCCTCTTTTTCATAGAAACAAAACACCATTGACATACATGGAGATGGTAGCATCTGAACATGAGCCAGCAGTATGCCTGGGTGGCCAAAAAGACCAATGGCATCCTGGTCTGCATCAGAAATCGTGTAGTCAGCAGGACCAGGGAAGTGATCATCCCTTGGCACACAGCACTGGTGAGACTGCACCTCCAGTAATGTGTTCAGGTTTGGGCCCCTCACTAAGAAGGATATTGAGTTGCTTGAGTGTGTGCAGAGAAGAGCAATGAAGCTGGTGAAGGGACTAGAAACCAAGCATTACGAGGAGTGACTGAGGGAACTGGGGTTGTTTAGTCTGGAGAAGAGGAGGCTGAGGGGAGATCTCATCGCTTTCTACAACTAGGCTGCAGTGAGGAGGGTGTCAAGCTCTTTTCTCAGGTGACCAGGGATAGAACATGAGGAAGCAGTCTCAAGTTGCACCAGAGAAGGTTTAGACTGGACATGGGGAATAATTTCTTCATGGAAAGGGTGGTCAGCCATTAGAATGGACTTCCCAGGGCAGTGATGGGGTCCTTGTCCCTGGAGATATTTAAGATACTTGTGGATGTGACACGAAGGGACATAGTTTAGTGATGGGAATTGGTAGGGCAGGTTGATGGTTGAACTTGATGATCTTGGAGTTTTTTTCCAACCTAAATACTTCTGTGATCTCCAGGAGATGGGGAGACGTGAGTTTTTCTGTGTTTATATTAAGTTCTGGTTAGTACTGTGTGGAGCTGTTTGTACATAAAAGATTGGAATTTTAATCCAAAAATAGTCCCTGTTCTGTATGCCTGAAGACCTGGTCTCTTCCCATTCCTTAATACATGATGTTTTGGCTCTTGTAAATTTGGCCTACTAGCTTGTGTTTTCAGAGAGGGACCTCTAAGACTTTGAAGCTGCAATTTCTATACAACGCTCCTGCTGTGGTATGCTGGGAATCATGAGGTTCAGAACTGAGCTCTCTGATGTAGAGGATTTTCCCTCTTGGCTTGATGAAGATGGAATATTGTTTACCTGCTAGTTCTGTATCTTTCCCACAAGAACATATACGCCTCTTCTAGAACAATGTGCAAAGGTTCTATTCATCAAAATACTGCTCCTTTGGATTAAAAATAGAAGCAACTTTGGAAATAATTTGGTGTATCATTTATGTCATCAGTTATGGGAAGCCTGAGGTTCCATCTTATGCTAGAATTTGATTTCATTTGTAATTGTCCTGGTTTCAGTTAGGAAAACCACCGGGTTAAACCACAACAGTAATATCTGTCCTAACAAGTGAAAGTCAACTGAATAGCTACTCTGAGTTATCATGGGAGTGACAGGGTTTCTTTCAACCAATGGGCCCTGAAGATCTCCACCTTTCCAGGCAACATTGTTCTTCTATATCCTCCTGGAGGTGAGACACTGTAATGATGATAAGCATGATGAGTGTCAGACTGTCCTGAAATCTTCTGGAAACTCGGTTGTTTGTTTAGACCTGTGAAAAAGCTCCCTTCCATCTGCGCTTTGCAACTGGAGGAAAAAGCAAAGCAGATGGTAAAATTGTTTTGGGCATAAAATTTTCTCCTACATACATCCTTACCCCCATCCAACATCTTCACTGGAGCTTTGGCTCAAAAAGACCATCCAAGGCAATGCTGTCTGGCTTCATGGATTGTAGCTATTCTATGGCAAGCTCATACAGATTCTGTCTGTAACCCAGGTAATTCAGATGTGGTAGTTACCGCTTCTCCTTTCAGTGCTATACTGTTTCAAATGTCTGTTCTCTTGGTATCTCCTACTGTCTCACTTTCGTCTTTATCCTCACGTTGATTAAAAGTGGAGTCCTGATCTCGGCGTATGAAATCAATACATGAAATAGATACGTGGTTGCCTCTGTTGTCCAGTGTTGTATAAGCAACTTGGATGTGCTTTCAGAAGTAATGTAAAGGAGGGAGTAGTCATGTGTTTATGCAACACATCAGGAGAGTACGTCTCATGGATAAAGGTGAGGGAGGTGATCACCATTGGAGAAGTGAATACACAGGATAATACAGCAAGTTAACAGGTGGCTGAGGTCACTTAATAAGATAAGGACAGAAAAGAGAAGAGCAGGTGTGTAATATTGATAGGAATCTCAAAAGGTTTTGTCTTTGTGGAGGTGGGGTCAGTGAAACTTTGCAAAAGACATGGAGGACTCTGCGATAGAACTGGCTGGTGGGAAGGGTCAGCATAAAAATGTGGGAAATTACATCATGGAAAAAAGGGGGAGCTTGAGGGCTGATGTGCCGGGAGGTCTTTTCAGCTAAGAAAAGTGCTTATTATCTCACTTTATTTCTGTTTATCCAGCTGTATCATGTTCTAGGACAGAACTGTATTTTCCTCCCAGTTTGGAAAGTGCTTTGCATGCTTTTGTATGCCACAGAAAGCAGCAGATACATAGTAATAGCCAGCTGTATGGTATGTAGTACCAGTCTAGGTGTAAAGTAACACAAGCAATTTGCTTGTGATGTTTCCAAAGATGTTTCCACCAACATCTAGGATTTTTGTACATGTGGAAAGGCCATGTGATTTTTTTCTTACATTCACTAAATAATCAGCAATGAACAAATATTTTGTAGTGTATGATTTAGTTGCCCAGGCCTTGTCTAATACAGAGCTTTTTGTCTTACAGTTGGTATTTGCAAACAGGATGTGCTCCAGAAGAAAAAGAATGCTGTCTTGGTGGATGGGGTCATCTTAAATGGTCCAATAATGGACTCAAAAGCAGGAGAGAAGTTTGTGGAAGAGGCCTGTAAGATTATAATGGAAGAAGTGATCCAGAAAGCTAATGACGTCACGGAAAAGGTAAAGCCTTTACTGGGTTGTTGAAAAGTTGTAGCAGCGGTAATGAATAATAAATCATTTTTTTCTAAGCTGCATTTTACTGCACTTTAAGGAGCCTCAAACTTGCTTCTATGTTATGCCTTTAAAGTCAGAAATAAAAAGATAGCCTTCCAAATTAAAAAAAAAAAAAAGTCATAGTATAAAACCTTTCAATAACATAGCTAACATATGTATTTGCCAGAAAATGATATATATTTTTTTTTTATCTCAGAGTGCAATGGTCACTTTCTTTGACAGGACAAATGGGTGCAGTGTTTTCCCTGTTTGGGGTACAGGGAGTTATTTATTTGCACCTCGGGGGCGCTGGTGTTAGAGAAGAAGGAATAATGGATGCTGTATCACTGTGGAAGGGCAACATTATCAGGTTGCTCTGGGTTTCACAGGACCCATGCTTTAAGAGGGTGTATTGGAAGAGAAGCTGCAAATGAAGCATGCTTGCCTTTGGGCATGTGCTGACTGCTCTCACCCCTCAGCAGAACAGCATCTGAAAGAGCTATGATTGCAAATCCTTAGCTAAAGGCAGAATTTGACCTGTAGGCCTCTTGTTCCTAGTGAGGATACATGAGCCATGAACAAGAGAGGTGGGTTTTTAGACTAGTGGATGACTTTTCGCATCCCAGCGTTCCAAGAGGCACACCTTTTCCTCCTTCCAGCTTTCCCCACTCTAATTTTTATGGTCAAGGTATGTCTGAGACACAAAAAAACCTGAGATCCCATGAGACCAGCTTAGCAGACATACTGTCTGGTGGTGTGCTGCACTCCAACGGGCAGTTCTGGAAAACAGTGCTGAACACAGTGCTTACCTGGTACCTTTATGAGTTCCTTTTAGCTAACCTGTTCACTGCTGTTGTCTCCCTCCTACCTATCATTAGGTTTGTGAATGGCGGTCCCCGGAAACACTGAAGAAGATTCTTGATCTGGAAATGAGAGACACTGGAGAATCTCATCAGAAACTCTTGCAACTCTGCCAGGATGTTATACAATACAGCGTAAAAACCAGTAGGAATGCAATTTCTAGTGTTGTCTAGTTTTGTTGTATGCTAACCTAGGAAGACAGGATAATGCTTATAAAGTTCTGTTATCTTCCAGAAAAATTAGGGATTTAAATATTTGCTTTCTACTTGCCTCTACAAGCATGCAAATATTTGGGTGGATTTCAGTCATTTGGCTGAATGCTAGTCACCATAGGTGTCTATGATTTACTAAAAGGTATAATCAAAGGAAGCTAATCAAAAGCTAATTCCTGTAATGCTGTTGTTGTTCATGGTAGATTCTGTCCTTTTGAAGTCTTGTGAAAATTGCCTAGACAGGTATGATATAACAGTCTAACAAAGTAGATAGGAGAAAAACCTTTGTATGTAATTTCATGATGAGTGGAGTCACCCTTGCACAAATAAGGATGTGTTCTTAGTGATGATTATCCTGCATTTACTATTGCTTTCTATGGAGCAATAGTCTTATAGGATGTTAATTTGCTGATAGGCAGTAATTCCTGTTCCAGACGCTGTGAGAAGAAGAGCCTGCAGTGTTTTAGAGACAGTGCATGACATCTCTGCAAGATTAGTTCTCTACAGCTAACCTTTCGGCAGCATGTGAAGTACAATTCAATCTTAGCAAAAAAGGGATGAATAACATCTGTTCAGGAAATAGTGCGCTGTATCAGAAGCTCAGGATTTCAGATGTGGCACATCTTAGAATGTATATTGGAAAGTGAGAAGGATGTATGATATAATAGCTGTGCATTTCCAGGGCACATTCCCTGCTACAGTCACTATTGCTACAGTAAGTAAAACCATAAAATAATTTTGAAGGTGAACCTATGCCTTTGAAAACCATAGAAAAATACTAGTACTGATCTAAAGGGACAGTGCACTAATAATATGCAGATATCATTACTGAGTTAATGGAAGGCATTCTGTTTATCTCACTTTTGTAAATTGACTTCAAATTTTCATTTGTTGCACTGTCACTTTGGGAAGAATATTAAATATGAAAAAATTGCTGTGCAAATAGTTTTTAATCTAAGTATGAACATTTATTGAAGCCTCAGCTCTAATATGTGTAGAGCCATACAGTTTACCTGATTTTGCATGTAGAAGTACTATGCAGTGGATTAAAATTTAGGTGGTGACTCCATTGCCAAAATGACTTGCTAATATATTCAGCAATAATGTAGTTTTTTTTTTTCTCATAATTTAGTTATATCTCAGTGTTTTGAGGCAGGTAAACAATTCCTCTCAACTTCTCATTCTAAGTCTGCAGCAAGGTTTTCCAGACTGTTACACTGCCTCCCTATATCAACATTGAGTCTCTGGTGGGAGCACAGGTACAGCTGCCTGGGATCGGCAGGCTCCTATATTCTACTGCTTAGCAAAATGTCTCTGAATGTCCATCGTAGCCTCTAGAGAACGCTGTTAAAGGCCACCGTGCATACTCTGTTGTCAGTCACTTCTTTTTTGATTTATAAAACTTGTGAATAACCCACATTCATTCTGCGCACTATTTGCGTCTCTCAAACCTTGTTTTGGGACCTGAAAAGGCTTGTGAATTTTACTTTCAAAGGTTTGTCTAAACTGAAAAAAGGACAGTATGTCCATAAAATACTGAGAGAATGATGGAAAGAACTGTGATTTGCAGTGATCAGCATTCAGTTGAGAGAGCCTGTGATATATTCTCTTTTCATGTACGTTCTGTCACTGCTTGCTTTTCATCTATATTTTCAGGTCATCCAAGATTTTTCAATCAGCTGTATGCTGGAATAGATTATTACTCATTAGTGGCTCGTTTCATTACCGAAGCATTGAACCCAAGTGTGTAAGTGTAGCTTTTTGTACTCTTTATGATGAATCTAGCACGCTTCTTGAAGTAACAGCTTCCTCCCCCACCCGCGCGTCATTTTCTGTTTTCAGTGTTTTTCAGTGTTACAGAGGAGGAGGTAGGAATTGTGCAGGAATTTGGGAAAGAATACAGTCTGGATTGGCTGAATAGCTCACCAGAAAGTTGGCTGAGCTGATGATTTTCCTAGTTTGTGAATTGGGGCATAAGAAGAGAGATCTTTTTTCCAACACTTTTAAACCTGGACTTCTTTTTTCTTACTTAGTGCATAAAAATATAAAAATGAATTAATCAAACTTACTCAGTTGTTTGCTTCCTTTGAAGCACACTGCACAGAGCTGAATGCAAATGATTACCTGTCTACTATTTACTTGCAGATATAAAGCCTAAACAAAAATGTGATTGCTGCTTGCAATAGATCATTATAGCTGAAGTTTAAGCATTGTGACCTATGTTAAAATCAAACTCTGTTGTATTACTTTGAGAGTGGAACTGTCAATGTGATGCTGTCAGGAACTAAACAATTGCTCTGCTGTGTCAGATCCATAGTGTTTTTAGTTTAGAATTTTACTGCTGATGGTGGTCAGCTTCTGATAAAAGAAACCTCTAATTTTTGCAAGATTCTGTAGCCTGAGTTGTGTAATCTTAACGTCAATCATTATGCTTTTATTTTTGTTCAGATACACATATGAAGTATCCCCTGTGTTTCTGTTAGTGGAAGAGACAGTCATCAAGAAAATGATTGAGTTCATAGGCTGGGAAGAAGGTGATGGCATATTTAATCCAGGTAAGAACAATTCAGATTTTCAGGATGAGCAATGATAAATCATCTAATACAGTAATTCAGTGGACATTTAATTTGTGTAGGGTATTTGAAAAAGCGTGCAAAATCCAGTGGTACGCAGATGAAACGATTACGTCCAGGCTCATCTTAGGTGTTTCTAGTAATATGTGAATCCGATCAGCATCTGAATGAAAACTGTTCTAAATATAATTGTGTGGAAATGAATTGCTTGCAACTGAAGCCCTTCCTGAACTTCATAACAACAATACCAACAGCTTAACTGGACTGAGTCACTGGTTGACAGACAGAGCTGATGTAGTTGCTAGACACCAACCAGTGGTGCCTGGAGTCACTGAAGTGTGTATCCTGGGTATCACATGTGGGAGCCAGTTTGTTTTAGTGGGTTTGTCATGAGTTCAATTTCTTTTGAGTTTTGGTAGTTTTTTGAAATGTTACGAATAGGCCAATCAAACAAATATTTCTTAAGCTTCTTGATAGGCCACAGTTTTCAAATGTTCTGAAAAGCAGCGTTCCAATCCCATATATGGAAATAATTAAGTGTAATGATATTATTCTACAGATCATTCAAATACTAAGTTATGTTGGATGTGAAGCTTTCACATCTAAGTTGGGGGTGGGAAAATAAATTAAATGAGGAAATGAATTTAGTGTCAACCCTTCAAAAACAAAACAACAAGGCCAGGAATTCTGTCCTACGTGCAAGTAGTAGAAAAATAAATAAAATAAAATCCCCTGGAACATCTGTGGAAAAAATGTATTAATATGGATTTTTTGTCAGATTTGATGTGTGCTTTTAGTAGAATCCTTGCTTTTAATGCAGAATTGCTTAATTCAAACTTACCAAGATACTACCAATAGCTAAACAAATTGTACTTTTTAACGCTAGTTTATGTAAGGTTTTTCTTATTTTGTATTTGTTCTTTTAAGTAAATAAAACCTGTCCAAATCATACCTTGCAGATCTTTCAGATCCGACTCACTGTGGATTTTTTTATTTTTTCTCCTCATAATACTCTGGCTGCCTGACAGATCTAGGCTCTGTTAGGTACAGCCACAGTTGAGCTCAGTATAGGCAGCTGAGTTGGTGCTGCTTTGGTGTATATCAGAAGGCCCTGTTGCAGGGTATTCTCTGCCAGGGAGGGCCGTTTAAGTACAGTTCTTACTTCTTTAGGAAATACCTCCAATGAGGATTCAAACCAGCTGTTTCCATTCATGCTGAAGAGCCCACAGTTCTTATATCTGTAGGTTTTTGGGGAGGAATTAAGTTATTATGGGTGCATACTAACTCTGGTTTATTTTCTGCCTAATAGGTCAAGCACTCAGACACCGGAAATGTGCTAGAATTATGGTTAATATGATACTTGTATTTCTCTTTTGGCAGGTGGCTCTGTTTCTAATATGTATGCTATGAACTTAGCAAGATACAAGTTTTGTCCTGAGATAAAAGAAAAAGGGCTTTCAGGTTTGCCAAGACTAGTCCTGTTCACTTCGGAAGAGGTAAAAACAAACAAAAAAGCTTTTGTATTCATTTTAGAGCTTCTAACAATGAACTTTATTTTTCAATGGCTGCAAAATTATATTTGCCTATCTGATGGAGCCCTGGTGCAATGAGTTTGTTATCAGCAAATGATATGAAATATTGAAGCTATATGGAGAAGTCGGATGATAAATTTCCCTGCAGAAGCTCTCTTGTCAGACCACAACAACAAATGCTTGTGTTCTTGGGAACAGCTGATAAAAGAAAAGGTTGTACCTGGGGCAAACCTGAAGATGAATGAATGTGGGATGTTATGGAAGTCTGCAGCTTTTGATTTCCCACAGCATAAAGTCTGGCAGGAACCATGTGTAGGTTTCAAATGTCAAAGCTTTTTCTTGCAAGTTTAATTTGTACTGAGCTGAGCACTCATGAACCTGTGAAATGGCTCTCTGCAGCTCCCACTATACCCTGTATCTGAACACAGATTCTCTGTGGTAGGAAACCAAACCTACCATAAAGTATTTCGGCAAACCCTGCTGGATCTTTAGACAGTTCTTTT
The DNA here is from genome assembly GCF_009769625.2 of Cygnus olor. NCBI lineage: Eukaryota > Metazoa > Chordata > Aves > Anseriformes > Anatidae > Cygnus > Cygnus olor. The sequence continues at coordinate 43,535,487 of NC_049170.1, read as the reverse complement.
TTTAAATAATGAAAAAATGTGGCAAGTCTAAAGGTTTTTGAGTAATATCTGCCCTTGGGAAATAGAGTTATGTTCATACATTTATTCTGAAGGTAAATTATTTTTTTTAAAGGCTGTTTTCTCTCACCTGTCCCTCCAATTTTAAGTTTATGATTGGATTAGTGCAGCAGTATTATTACAGACTCCACTGTATAAAATTCCCAGTGGTAGTGAGGACCTTGTTGTATTAGGAAGTATATAGTTACTGACATAATTTTAGCTCTTAAGTTTTCTATGCCCCAAACAGTTTGCAGGGTAAGTAGGCAAGAGATGCTTATATTGAAGAGGCCTGAGGGACACAAGCATTGTGTAAGTTGCCCAAGACAACACATTTTGAAAATGAATCCAAATGTTCTAAATAAAAATGTTTTAAAGTTGTGTTTTTTGTCAATTTTTTTTCTGAAAAATGTGTATATGAAAGTGACATGCCAGTTCATGCTTAATTCATCACATTTCATCTTCAAAATAGCTCAAGAGGAAAAAATGAGGTTGAGGTTGAAACCCTTTATTTTAATGCTTCTGAAATGAAGCACGGAGAATTTTCATCATGAACTAACACTTGATTTAATTGCAAAACTTAAATAAAAGTACACTCTACAAACAAATTTAGTTTACTTGGGTATTTTTGCTTTACCGGGAAGATGAAAACCATAAAACACAGAATTGACCAGAAAAAATAAATTGTTAAATTACTTGTGAGGCAATGGTCTTGATCTGTTATACTTTGCTTGATTCACAAAAGCATGTTGTCTTTAGTACTCAGTAATCGTTTGCTATAACACTGCCGTTTTAAGCAGCTAGATATTGTGACTGTTGTCTAAGATCTCTAGTATTTATTCTTCATTATGAGGGAGGAGATGTACATATTCCTGTATCCTTATTTTAGATTCATCTGTACTGAGTCCAAGTTATGTTACCTTTTGGAAGTTAGCTTAGTTCAGATACGTTGTATTATTGCAATTATATTTAATAAATGGCCAACACTGAAAAGTATGCAAGTACTCATATCACTCTTCAATTATTATTTGCTTTTATCTTGAGGTTTCTTTTGTTTAGCATTTTACTGTTGTTCTTCAGAAGTACCTGGAGGGCATAGACCTGTTTTTCACTGTGCAAGCAAGTGATTAAAAAAAAGATTCTGGAAAAGTTACATCCGGTGTTTAGCTTTAAAAGTGGGTAAGGCAAATAGTGTTGACGTGGGGAAGCCATGAGGCTGTAATAAACTGAGAGTATTGATAAGGAGTTAAAACACAAACATACTGTCAACTCAAGGCACTCATGTTGTTTCAGGGCTTGACTTCAACACTGTGTTGAAATGAAATGATTTTTGCCTTGAGTTGCCAAGTCCCACAGTTCCAGTCTGGCACTTGGCAGACTGAAAGAGTTGCCTTGCTGTAGAGCAGGGGAATGCATGGACTTGTCACTTAGCCCCAGGTCACAGAAAATTAACTATGTATTCTGTGTATGTTTGTGGATAATCTGAAGGTGTATGTTTAATGTGTGGCCCACTGAAGGTCCTCAAAAGCTCTGTTTGGCCTTCAACAACAATGTTGCTCGTTCCTGCAAGTAAAATGCTAAGCTACTTAAAATTGTGGCCAAATAATGTGACCATGCTACTACTCCATAGTTCTTTTGCTGGACAATTACAGTGATTCCTCTTGAGATAGCATTAGCAGTAGAGAAATTAATTCCCACTTTCTTGAGGCATGATTAGTGTTTCTGTAACACCTGAACACAGCTGTAGTTGTAGAACACAGCCCACATTTTGATTATTTTTCACTATTTGAATTCCATTTCAACTTTTTTTTCTAACCCAAGCACTTCTTACATTGATCTGAAAGGTAGGAATTTGCAAACTTTGAGGCAATTGGGGGTACAAGTGTATGTGTAAACAGTTGAAACATACATGCTGATATGAGCAATTTTTTGGATGTAATGAAACCAAATTCCTCCCCAATGCAACTTGATCATGAAAGTAATAAAGTGGGAGAACACAACATTAACGGACCATGTTGTCCCCTGTTGAAATTACAACAGGCAAAAATGAGTAATAAAACAGTCTCATAAAAATGTAATTGCTTTATGCAATCATGTTTCTAGGAAACTCTTCAAAATCAAGAAAATCCAAATCTATCTTCTGTTTTAATGAACACAGTGGCAAAGTACCTTATCTTCGCAAATGTTATTAGGAAAAGAAAACTGCCTAGCTGTAGTTAAAAGACTACAGGAGCACATCTTAAATGCACTGTTTTGGTTTGATCTTGTGCCTAAAGGCATTCACTTCTCACTCCTCATGGCTACCGATTGAATATGTCCAAACAAAACCACAGAAGACACAGCAAGAGAAATCTGAACTCATAGTATTAAAAATTATTACTTGATATTATGTATATAATCTAGGTACAAATAATATCTTTTATCTGGGTATTCCTTTCTCTTTGGAAAGGGCACTATGAACAAATGAACTAGTTGATGCTGTGACTAGAGCTGCCAAATGTTCTCTGGTGTGTGTATATATATATATATATTGACGTGGAGTAATTTAGTGTGGTAGTATCGGTTATGATAGTGAAAAAAGGAAATTCTTGTATGTATTCAAACAATATAACTGAAAGATTATTCATCAAAGGAAGTATATTCCAAGTCTGCGTTGTAATATGTCTTGTCCCTTTTCTGTCCTACTGTAGACCTACCAAATTTTTTCAGGTCTTCAGTAGGACAAAAGGAGGAACAGAAGCATTTGAGAAACAGTGTATCTTGCAACCTGTTTTGTTTTGGTATTCCCTTTATTCTGCTCCCTCCTTCTGCTCTTTGGTATAATCTCTGATGTGCTCAAGCCTCCTATCTTTCTCCCATACCATTTTTTATATTAAAATACTTGATTTAATGATTGCTTCTTTACTAGTACGCTGATTTTGCAGACCTATAGCTTTCTGAATGTGAAGCAGTCTTATTATACCAAGTGGTTCATACCTTTCATTTGAACCAAATGGACAGAAATCAGTGATAGAGGCTTGTATTTTAAATTATTCACTAAGTTGTTGAAAGCATCTCCAAACTTCTACTGAGCAACACAGCTACAATCATTATTGCCATTATCGACATAATTTAAGATTAATCATCTTCCTATGTATCTTGTTACTCTTGTAAAAGTTTAAATAAATGAGTCCTAAAGGCTTTGTGGATGTGTCATGTTACAAAACCAGGAGTTCTTAGAACTACCAGATGGTATCAGGTAGTATTTTTGTATGCCTGTATTTAAAAAGTGGGCGATGATGGGGGAAAACCTTTTTGTCAAAAAGAAAAAGAGGCCTTTGAGATCATCTGTCTCATCAAAATCAGCATGACAGGCTTTAATACCTCTAATATATTCATACCCACACATTAAAATATTGTACATTTTTCATAATTATGTTCTGCTGTAACTGCATTTATGTGAACTCTCTGGAAGAAAAGGGAATTAATTATCCACCTGGCTTCACCTCCTGTATGAAAAGCAACAATTCTAGACATCTTCACAGTTGCTGGAATATGGGTTATTTAACTCTTCAGTAATAGTGTTAAAAAAAAAACAAAACTTTTTTTTTTTTTGAGCAATGATAATCCAAGGCTTGGGTGATTTTTATTCTGAGAAGAGAACTGTATAGTCCTATGAGATGCTGATATTCTCAAAACTGACTCCACTGACATGAGTGGGTAGGCATTTGTCATGCTGCAGGTTGTTCAGAGTAGTTTTGATATTTAATAATGAGTTCAGATTAAGAAGGTTATTGCATTTTGAATTCCCAGGCAACTCTTGAAGATGGATTAAGCTGTGTGAGATCAGCATACTATTATTTTGGAATAAGACAAAATTCTCTTATGCTGGAACAACAGTATCCACAACAGAGCAGGTCTTAGCTTATAAGGGTGAATGTTGGAAAGATGGTAACATAAAACCTTGACAATTTGTTTAACAGAAAAAAAGTGTACAAAGTACACACAAAGGGTGGACAGTGAGCACAAGTATCCTTTTCACATGAGTCATTTTACCTCTTTCTGATTGAATAAAAACCAATTTCTAACATCCTTTGGTCAGGTGAAGGGACATCTTTTACAGTCACATTACAGGCTTCATACACTAATGCCCTTTATTCAGTGCAAAGTGAGAAGTGCACCGTGTGTTTGTGTACTCATTTGCATTCCTTTACAGACATTTCTGTGATGAGACCTAGCTAAAATTCTTTGCTGAAATAATAATTAGTGGAAACGTAGATAGGTCCAAACTGGAACTTCTTGCAAAATCCATGTTGATTTATGTGCTAAGTCCCATGTAGATTCTGCTTGCTTTCATAATGGCTTCCAAGATCCAAATTTACATGGACAACGTTGGTCTAAACACCAAGATTCTCAGTTCTTTTTCCAGAGATAGGAATTTGAAAGCTTTGGAAGTCCTGACTGTACCACCTCTAAAAAGTCGGTAGGTCCTGGGACTTGAACTCCTTGAGTCTATGAGAACAGAATTGCTGGATCAGACCAAAGGTCAGTTTAGCATAGCATCCTGTCTCTGGCAGTGGCCAACAGCTGATGCTGAGAAAGTATATTGAAAAATTGGAATTATGAAGTGGTATAGGCTTTAGGCATTGCTATATACATCCTAATTAAGAGTACAGTTTACAAGGAGTGGTGCTTTTGGACTTTCAGACCTATAGGTTGCCTCTAGGCTGTTGAGTTCAATAGCCTTTGGACCTTTCTTCTTGTGCATTTGCCTTTTATACCTATTGATACTCTTAATTCTGTTCAATTAAAACAATTAATTCTTTCCTGATGACATTACAACCTTTTTATTTTTCATTCTAATGGAGAATCGGCTTAAAAAAATGTGTATGTAATAGAGCTTTTTATTTTTAAGCTCGCATTTGAAACACAGATTATTTATTTTCCTGCTCTTTAGTGTGACATTAATTGTGAAGTATGATATGTCTTTTTGCTGCATAGCTTTGTCAATTTGCTTTTTGTGTTAGATTATACTATTGTCATGACTGTTATATGCTGATATTAAATTAATTTCAGTGTCGCCAATTCCTATACTAAGGATTTTTTCATTCTTTTTACTTGTTTACTCACTCTCTTTTGCATGCTCTTTCTTTTACAGTGTCATTACTCCATGAAGAAGGCAGCCTCTTTTCTGGGTATTGGTACAGAGAATGTTTACTTCATCAAAACAGATGAAAGGTAAGCAAGCAAAAGCCATGGCTGTGATCTCTGAGTCTTTTAAAATGCAGTAGTGCTATACTAACCAACCTATTTGAATGTAACTGAAAAAGTTTTAAATCTGTGTCCCTTAGAGGTAAGATGATACCTGAGGAACTGGAGAAACAAGTCCAGCGGGCCAGGAAAGAGGTGAGAGGGGGAGAGAAAGCATGAAGGAGAGAGGAGTGCATGCAGACTGTGTGCTTGTGTCTGAGTGAAAGGAAGGAAAACTAAGAGTGAGTGAAATCTTAAAAATAGGACAGTTGATGTACCAGTGTTTTTCTTACAGGTGTAATCCAGCTGCCCCAAACTTGTGGAGCAAGCCAAGGCTCTTAGGTGTTACACTGTTCTGGGGAGTAAAATTCCACAGGGTGTTTACTATTAATGAAAACCCTAAGTACAATGCTGCTCTGAAGTATTTAGCACATTTCTTCTATACCTAGGATTTATTTTGCCCTTAATCCTTTTTCAAATGAAATGAATGCAGTATCTGCTTTCCTTAAAAGGCAAATGAAAACTGTAGGTTTTTCTGTTATTACAGCAGCTATTGCTTTAGTCTCTGCAGTAAGCAAGAGCTATAAGATAAGGCTTTTAGTCTCTGAAACTATCATACATGCTGAAAATGCTAAATTTTGTCCTTTCTAGTGCTGCAGGAAGAGTGTAGAGATTCCATTCTGCCTCTTTTCCCACAGGGACTTGGCCAAGCAGAAAGTGAAAGAGCACCATTTGGAAATGTACTGATGTGTGTATTTGGACAACATTAACATACATTCCCATGTTCTGTAAGATAGCACTTACTATAGTCAATACAATTTACTTTAGAGAACTTGGAGGACTAAATGTGACTTAAAAGGCACATTGCATCTTCTTTTGACTTGATTAGGTCACCTCATTTCCAGTTGGTGCGTGACAACAGTAGGATTCAGAGCTCAGCCCTTAGTCCATGATCTGGGAATACTAATCAGCTAGTGCAACGTCGATAGTGTGGACATTGACTACCATGAGGTCCTACTTTGGGAACTATTGTGGCTGACAGAAAAGGCATGGCAGTGCTGTTGTGTTATGCACTGGTGTGGTCACAATAGCTTTCACTAAAACGTTCCTTAGATACATCTGCCGAACAACCATCTCCCCTTGGAGTTTCATGTTAGGTATAATAACTAATGATATATGGTGTCCCTAATTACTTAGGAAACTCTTGCTTACCTCTCTTTGTACTTTGCCTTATCCATGGAAGACAATCTGTACTTCACTCATTGGAGTGATCCACGGGAAAAAAAAGAACTGAAATATGAAGCAAGAGAAAGCAAGCAGGAGAATGAGATCTGTGCTCTGCAAAAACAGATATTTTGTTTGTTGGTGTAATAAATTTGGTTGTTATTTAAAAAAGATTACCTGGCATTTATGTTAATAATAAAAAAGTCAGCCTCAGTACAGTACTCTGCAATTTAAAATCAATGTTCTGTATTAAAATGCTCCACTTACAGGAGTGTTACCTTTGAGAAACACTTACCATTTCACTTGCCTTTTAATGGAAGTTAAAGGCATCCTGGAAGTTTTCCATCTCACCTGAGCTTCAGTAACTGTGTCCTTGATAAAGTGCTATTTTATAACTTTTTACAGAAGGACACTTCAGTGAATTACAGTGTTATTCTAATGACTCTTAAACAACAGAGGATGCATTCGTAGAATCACAGAACCATGGAATGATAGCATTCACTAGTGATAGGAGCACAAAATGTTCACTGACTGTGAACAGCAAGAGTCTTAGACTTGTTTTTTGAGGATCTAGTCAAGAAAATCTATTTAATTTTATTGGCAAAAAGAATAAAAACATGATTCTCTTCTTTGCAGAAAGGTGTAATGGTAACAATAATCTTTTGAATTTGTAGAGATCCTAGACTTGTCCCCCTATTCAGTCATGTTACCTTCTGGCAGCTGAGGAAGCTTTGTCATTGTGATGTAGCTGTGGGAGAAAAATGGTGAGAATACTAACAGAAACTGTTAAGTGTAGCAGATAAGTCTTTGCTTCACTCAAAAGTGTTTCGTACTTGAGCTTCAGGCTGGTTTGTAAGTTTGATTGACTTTTTTTTTGTAGTTTATAGTAAGAATGACCATGCAGTGAATTACAGGCTGGTAATTCTTTCTGAATATATGGTATGAATTTAAATTTATTCCAAGGCTATTTTTCACTGCTTTAGCAATTTGTAAGGAAATTTAAAAAAAAAAAAAATCATAATTGTGCACCATCCTAACAGTCCTCTACACTGTTAAAGAAATATAAAACCGTCAGAATGCAGAAGTGAATCAAGCCTGCCTGTCTCTGTAGTAGATTTTAAAAGTAGCAACACTTAAAAAAGAGGACAGCTAAGGAGATCAGATTTCAGCTGAACTGAAGCTATATAAAAGACTTGCACGTAGAGTTTGATTTTTCAGCTGGTGTCTGATTTCAGTGAAGCTACAGTATGTTACATCAGCATAGAGACTTATATTGAGAGATTTAATTCACTGCAAATGAATCCAGGGATCCAAGATTATTCAATTTAGTAACAACTTTAGTGCCTCTTCAGTAGCTGCATTGTCATGCTGCAGACTAAATGCTGAAACAAGCAGAACAGTAACTTCAGCATGTGTTTACCAGCACGTGAGATTGGTCAGTCATTGCTAGGGCTGACACTGTCAATGTCATAAAGTCACTCCAAACCCTACCAATTCTTTTCATTACTTTGGTTTCTGCTCCTGTGTACACTCAGGCATATACATTTGAAAGGGTAGGTGCAAGCTGGTATATTTGACCTGCTCTGCTATTGTAATTGCACACCTGGTATTGGTTGAATGGGAAAGCAATGAGCAAAGCCATTAAAGCCATAATGGATGTCTTGTGATAATTGTCTAAGGCTGCAACCTGACAACACTCAGAATTGCACTTGGCTGTAGACCAGGCATTTGGGTCAGGTAGCGATAACTGTCCCAGTTGTGGTGTATGCCAGTGCTACCCAAGGCAAATCATGTTCCCTAACTGAAGGTTCCTCTTCCCTCAGCAAAGAGCCATAGGCATTGTAGAGGGAATGCAGGTGGAGTCCCTAGAGGGGTGAGTCATGTCCCTGACGGGTAGCCTGCTGGCTGAACTAATAGCTTGATTTGTGTTTGGCAGAGTGGCAGCAAATATAGTAGTAAAATGGGGGAGGCTGAGAAATGAAAATCAGTGTACAAAGAGATGTCAAATATCCAGAGTGCTTTCATCTTGACAAAACTAGCATCTGTCAAAACAGTCTGAAGCTGGTGAAGTCTGCCCTGTGATGGTGTTAGCTGGAAATGCCTTTTTTTTTTTTTTTTTTTTAAATAGTCAGCACTTTTAAATGCAGTAACTTCTACATAAGGCTCTCAGTGCTGGGAAACTAAAATGTAGACTGTCACATTTCTGTCCTACTTTCCAAGACCTTGTTATACTTCAACTCTCCAAATATACTGGAGGAAATGAGCAGTGTGAATGACAATTTTTTGTTTTGAATCCTATTGCAGGGGTCAGCACCATTTCTTGTCTGTGCTACTGCAGGCACAACAGTACTGGGAGCATTTGATCCTCTGGATGAAATTGCTGATATCTGTGAAAAGCATGGCCTCTGGCTTCATGTAGACGTGAGTTTGTATACTGTGTAGTTTTTGCTAGCATTGTTGTTTTTTTTTTTAATAATTGATATTTTTCTTTGACTGTTAATGTTTCTGTGTAATAGTAAGTTGCGCTTTAATATATATATATACTTTTTGCATAGAGAGCAGAAATACTTCCTGATTTGTCTCTGTTCCATGGGCTGAAAAACAGCAAATAATTTGCTTGTGACAAGCAGTCAAAACTTTCTTGTCATTGTCAGGTTATATTTCAAAATGATTTTAAAATCAATTTCCTGTTCCTTCTTGCTACTGCAAAAGTGCTTCAAGGATGATTATATACAACTAGAATTTCAGATTATTTCCACAGTCTATTAGAGAATGGACATGTTAGAATTGTGGTGCATGGTTCATACGGGTTAAAATAAAGGTATGCTTCTGGCTCAACCGACAATAAATTATTCCGTTTCATATTTACAGGTTAGTTTCCTGTAGGTCCCCTGAAGTTTTCCTAAATGGTTCAAAAATTTTTCTTGACTTTTATTTTCTTTATAATTTTAGCTTTGGCTTTAAAAATCCATTCATGAGCCTTTTTGGAATAATCACTGAGTCCTTTTATTACCTGGACTAGTTAGCTGTAAATGTATTTTTCTAAAACTAGGTCTCTTCATATTTTCTAAAACCAGATTCTCTTTATAGTGATAATGCCACAAACCCAGAATGGCTGTGCAAAAATCCATGGAACAATGAGATAATCTGGAGCAACATTAATAGAGATTTTTAGACCTGCTTTAAATTTTTAAAGTGTTTGTTTAATGTTGAGTATTTAAAGAAAAATCACATAGACAAGGATGTGTGTTTCAAATAAAAATGGCTCAGACACTAATAAATAAAGTTTCTGTGTGTGTGATTCAAAATTTCATTTTCTTGGAGGCAAAAATGCAAAATTCAGCCCTAGTATTTAAAGTGCCTGCAGAACTTCCTCGTGGCTGTATGCTGGTGAGGATGACCCAGCAGATGTTCAGCAGGAGTGTAACATTCACATTAGGTGCTAGTGTCTTGTACATCCGTTTGCAGTGTATTTAAAGTCTGTGTTGGATCTGAGGTTTGCTGAATAGACACTGCTGGAGCCATCTCCAACAACTGTAGGAGGATGATGAATAGTCTCCTAACCCATTCCCTGCAGCTGAATAACTTTGGTTGGGTGGGATGAACCTGGGCAGTACTCTGAACTATATTTCATAAGCAGTTGCTAGTGTTTTGTAAATAATTACATTTCTTCTTCCAACTTTACCTCATGTTAAGCTAGGGTAAAAATGTCAGTGAATATCTTAAAGTTAATTTTCTGTTTTCACAGTGACTGTAGCTGTCAGATATTAATTGATTGCTGGTAGAATAACAAATGTACAATCATAAATTGGGTAGTTTTTGGTCTAGAAGACTAATCTTTCTATTAAGATGTGATTCATGTTATGAACCTCTCAATGAATTCTCAACCTTGATTGGTTCTTAGGAGTTCTATCAGTACATTTTCCATTTTTTTCTTTCACCCTCTGTTGAACTGTCAAAAGTTGAGTGCATGGATGTTTTATTTTCGTTTAAAGTTTCTGACTATTTATATGAGAGCAGGGTATGCGGAAGAGACTGGAACCTTTGCGTGTAAGTGATATCAGGCATATGTATATATAAAAATGTGATATGGTAAAATGAGCAGACTGTAATTCATAATGTGACCTTTTTATCTCACTGCACCATTAAAAATAGGTTTACCGGAATAATAATGGGAAAAGTACAGTGAGATCAGAAGTAGTGTATAAGAAACATAGCGAAGAGTTCGATTTTTTTTCTTTGCCTTAAAGCATGCCTACCTACTTCTAGCCTTATAGGCAATAACAGTGTTTGAAATCTTTGAGGATCTGCATTCCTCTGAAAGGTCTGGTTTCCAGCTGAATGATTCTTACAGCAAGTGAGTACTACTTTTTGGGCCTGCTGTAGCTTAGGAGGAAAAAAAAATACAGTACTATTAAAACAATCATTTAAAAACATGGAAAGCTGTAATTTAGGGCTAACATTGGTGGGAATCAGTATTATTTACTGCAAATGATCTCAAGAACAGTTTATACAGTTATTACATGAAAGTCTGTGATGTTACTTCCAGTTTTACACTGATGTATCTCATTTCAGAATATTTTCTGATACCAAAAATTGATACGTTTGCCTTAGGGAGGCTTTTCATTAAGTGTGAAATGATAAAGCTCGTGATTTGTAAGAAGGGTGAATGTGAGAACATCAACATAAAATTAGCAGGCTTCAGGAAGTTAAATTTCATTGGAGTCAGAAATTGCAGATAAGTTCTCACATGGAGACAAAGCTGAAGAGGAAAAGGGGCATAAGGAGAAAGTTGCTTCAAGACAATACCAATAAGATGAAACTATCTCAGCAGTCAAGCCACTCAACAGCCGGTGCAGTAACCATATTTTGTGCACATTACAGTATTAATACACTGGTTATGGCAATCAAACCTTCTTTCTCTAGTCTTGTGCAAGGAGGAGAAGCAGTTCACTTTACTGTGTCTTGCCAATAACTCATAGGAAATTCTCATCAGAAAGCCTGCCAAGCTGCAACAGTGGCAGTGAGTGAAAACCTGGCTGGAAAATCATACTTGGAGAGCAGTTATCAGTGGTTCACTGCTGAAAGGGGAGAATATTTTGAGTAGAAATCAGGAGAGATCTATCCTAGGTTAGAAGTTACCCAGTAATTTCATTAATAACTTGGATGAAAAAAAATCCACTGACTAAATTTGAAGATGACATGAAGATGACACAAAACTGCAAGAATTAGTGGGAGGACGGGATTAGAAGATGGAGATCTTGACAGTTTAAAGAAAAAAGTGGAAAAACTAGGCTGTAGTTTAATAAAGATAGTGCTCTAGGTTTAAGCTCCAATAATCAGCTGCACAAACATCTGGGAAATGTTGGCTAGACAGCAGATCCCCAGAAAAAGATGCGGGGTTTGCAGTGCATCACAGATCATCAGTCTTAAGCCTTTGCAGTTGGGATAAACATCTTGACAGCTTCTTTGACTAAAGATACATAAAATAATTCTTTCAGCTTGGTGCTTCATCTGCCTTATCCGGACTGTATCCAAATAAAAAGCTGCATATCAAGGAAGTTAAGGACCTACAGGATAAAGATTAGAAAGGAGTAGAGCAGTGAAGATAAATGGAATCATATCTAGAAGTTATGACCAATGAAGAAAGATTAAAAGCAGTGATGTTACTTAAACTAGAAAAAGTAAAGAGACTGTATGCAATGCTCTACAGATACTTTAAAAGCTGCTACAAGGAGAAAAGAAAGAATGTGTTTTCAATGGCCACTGCAGATACGACAAGGGGTAACACTGTCTAGGACTGACGTTTCAATCTGTAGGGTTGTTATTGTTAAACACAAATCAGGTGGCTAAGTTTTGCAGCCTCCATCATTAGAGCTATTTAAAAACAGACAAAGCCAGTGATTCTTGCTATCCTTAGGTGCCTTCTCATTCACATTTGGTTTTTGCCAGCCCTGTGTCTCTAAGCACTTGGTCTGTGAACTGAGTAAAGAAGCACGGAGCACAAATTCATCTTGTGGTACTGTGGCTCCAGGAGAGATTGGGAGGTGGTAGAGATGCCTGGACCTATTGTACCTCTCTTCAAGATACCTAGCAATAGTTTTTAAAATGAAGGTAGACAGAAGTACCAATAGTGCTGTGTAGGCAGCAATTGCACCTTATCTTTCACTTTGATATCAATCCCAAAATGTGTGTGTTCATTGGTTAATAATCTCTACAAATGTTTGACAAGAATGATATAGGTATGGCTGATCCTGCCTTTGGGGGTGGCACACAGGTGAGATGAACACTTGAGTGCCTTTCTAGTCCTATTTTTTCAGAATAGTGTGAAATGTCAATTATTCCAATACTGACAGCTTTGGATACAAATTTTTAAAAGATTTATTGTCTGCCAGTGCATTGCTTATGAATTGTAAAAATTGGGGAATAATTTAATGACTACTTTGACTATATTATAGAATGAGAAGAGCAAAATCTGGCTATAAAGAGGAAGATCAAGTTGATTGTCCTTCAGTAACATGGCTAGTTTGAGCTAGCTGGGGAATCCAGTTTCAAGTCATGGTTCTGCCATGGGCTTACTGTGAAATTTGAGGCAAATAATTTCCTTTCTTAGGTTCCAGATGTAGATTGAGCAGCAGCCTTTTTCTCAGCACGAATGTTGTGAGCATGACAACATAAAATATGATGTGGTGTTTGTGTACTGCATTAATGAGAATGATAAGTGTTAGGACAAGTTTTTAATGGTTCATTTCCATTGTGAGTTTTTACTATTCCTGTCTCCCAGAAATAGCAGATTTTTTTCCTAATATATGGCCTATGAAGCAAAAACTGGTGCTAAATTCATAGATCAGCTCTCACAGCTGTTTTGTTTGTTTTCAAGAAAAAAACATAAACAACTCCCCACACCTTCCACCTCCCCCCCCAAACCAAACCAAAACAACAACAACAAAAAAACCCACAACCAACAACCAGAACACCTAAACCCCAAAGGCAAGCAAGCATGATTTCACTGTCCTTAGATCAGGAATCTTCACAGCAGTGATTTCTTCCTCAGTAATCCAAAATATATGAACCTTTTCTATGATATCCTGAGTCCAGGTGTTTTTGGACTGATGCCTCTTCTGCGTCTCTGAGGAGCCTTGCTCATTTCACAGGGAACTGTCTTTTGTGGATTCTGTCTCTATGAATGCTGAAAAACCTTTTTTCATATTTAATAATATTTTCTCAAATGCAATGTGTGACATGTATTCTGTTTTTGTTGTGTGCTCTCGCCGCACCACCCTGACCCCATGGATAAACATTGCTTGAGAAATGAAGATTTACTGCAGCTAGTGGGTGATGTCTGGTCCTTGCTGAATTCATAGACGAGTCACCTTCCCTAATTTAAGGCGACCAAAAGTCAAACTTGTGTAATTTATGCTTATTGTCTGCTCTCCTTTTGTAGTGCATGGAGAGAGACATCTGCAGGAGGTGTCACTCAGAGACAGGTATCTAAAATAGATAAGAGGATACTTGATAAAGAATGTCAGTAGAAAGCTGCTCACTACAGAGAATGCCTCACTGATGCTTCGACCACACAGCTAGGTCTTAGATGACCTGAGATGGATGTGGTGAATGCTACACCGTTTTAACATCAGTGAGATTGCTGGTCACAGAAATGCTGCTATTACCTACTCACTGACTTCACTTTTTGTATCAAAACTCCACGGAGTATCTGAGCCTGGGCTTTGTAATTGGCAGAGATTATCATTCTCTTTCTTTGTGAGAATTTCTCACAAAGGAAACAGTTAGGAGGAGGAATGTGTACGAAGTGGATCTTTTGACTCTCATTGCTTAGATTTAGACTGGAGGAATGGAACCACCTTTTATGGCCTGGTTATGCAGAAGCCCTTCAATTCATGCCATTGCTTACACAGAAGTGAAAATGTAGCTTGTGGTTCACATAATGACACAAACTCTTGGCTCCTCTATTTTAGGCATGGTCTCAGGCAACCACCTTTGTTTTGGTAGATGATGCTAAAAGCAAAATTTAGTCCACTGACCATGTAGTAAACTAAATTTCTAATGAGATAAAAACAGTGTCAGTAATCATTGATTGAAGCATTATCAGAGAGCACCAAGAACTTTATACAAATAACATTGTCTTGGCTTTGTAATTTTTCCAATAGGCTTCTTGGGGTGGCTCGGCTTTGATATCAAGGAAGCATTGCAGACTTCTTCATGGCATCCACAGGTAAGTCAGTTTTAGTTTATGGGCACACTTACAGGGACTGAGATGGACAAGCCTCCATGAGAGCAGTATTTTTTAGAGTGCGTATTGTCATTAATTGGAGAGATTGCTAAACTTATGCGTATGTGGAAAAATTGGAAAAACTGATTTATCTGCTTGGATTGCATTTGGGCATTTTCGCCTCTCGTACCAATGATTATAGGTGCAATTCCTATGCCCTCTCCCCTTTCTCCTTTTATGAATTTTGTAGGGCTGATTCTGTTGCTTGGAATCCCCATAAAATGCTGTTGGCTGGAATCCAGTGCTGTGCTCTTCTGGTGAAAGACAACTCTGTAAGTCCTTTTGTCTTTTTTTTTTTTTTTCTTTCTCATTTTTTTAATGCGGTAGACTGTCGTTGCTGTAATGGGGAGGATAAGGGGAAGATGGGGGAGATAAGAAAACAGCTGAGTTAGTTTTACTACACTGTGGTGCAAAAGCTGTATGACACTGTTTTGAATTTCACCAAGAAATTAGTAAAGGGTGACTAAGAGTAGGGCCAAACTGATCCAAGTCACTATACACATCAATGGTCAAAGTCTGCAGCTGGTACCCTTCCTAGTTTGCTTCTGTACATGATTTACATTCAGAATTGATTATTTTGTCACCTGGGTCTCTAGCAGTTTATACATGAAGATCATCCAAGTCCCCAGAATAGCTGCCATCCACTGGGACTGTAACAGCACTGCATCTCTGTTTAAAGAATGCCATGTAGGCAGAGCTACTCTTTACATCACCTTGCATGGGTGTACCAAGGTGAGAAAGGAGTTGAAGTGCATGCAGCCAAAGATGCTGAGCCTTCTTTCCTCACTGTACTCATTTTTTTCCTCATTACTGGGATGATTGGGACTTTCCAAAAAACATGGGTAGTGAAAAAATCTAGCAAGCAAACAACAAAGCTCTGATGTCAAGTGGCACAAAAGAGGCTTGAGTCTGCATTGTGATTGAAGTCCCTGTTTATATCTTTACGGAATTCTTCTATCTTAATAAAGAATCTAGTAAGAGGTTAATTATTTAAAGCACCATTGCAGACTCAGCCCTGCAAAAGCTTACGTCCATTATCTAGCGTCAGGGTGAGTTTTATCTTAGTTCATCAATGACTGAATATTGTGAGGATATGGAGTCCCTGAGGTTTGCATCACTGTTTTGTGGCCATGGCTTGTAAATCGCTTTTATAAGTCTCTGTCAAAACAGCTGATGGATTCCATTCAGCTGTTAGTGGTTAGCTGTCCGTGTAGCTGTTTACTAACTCCTGGTAGTAAGAACTAATGAGGACTGAAGAGCGTAGATGCTAATCAGTGCTCCCTTGGAGCAGATCACTCCAAATCGTGGGTGAGACGTGGCAGGGTAGCAAGGAGAAGTGTGCTTCCTCGTTTCCTTAGACTAGAGTCTGTGGGATTAAAGAGGATTACAGATTCCAGAACTACCTGTCCATCATTTTACCTTTATTCCAGGATGAAAAACAAGCAGAATGAATTTATTGACTAAGGTTAATGTAGTCTCTAAATTGCAGGTTTGGGAAGAATTCAGTGCTGTGTTTGTAACTAATTAGGCCCAGTACGTAGATGTAGCCTCAGGTAATGATTAGACTACTTTTGCTGCATACTGGAAACTTCTCCGGAAGAGAGAGGAAAGAAACAGAGAGGAATGAAATATTCTAGCTGCCTTGGCATTTAGAGTCACTTTACAAACACTGTTCCAACTTCAGGGCTCTTGCTCCTTCCATGGAGAGTGATGGCTGGTAGAGCAATCCTATTCCACTTCCAGACCACAGCTATGCAATGTTGTGCCAGAAATACTTGTAGAGAACAATGCTAGGAAGTTGATCAGTAATATTTTTGTGTTTTCACCTCTCATACAACCAGATCCAGTTGTACAGTGAGACATGTTCTAGAAAATAGAACACTTTTCTGCATGGGGAGGAGAGGGTGTTTTAGTCAGGGTTTAATTCCTAGAAAACTGGCACTTACGCATTTTATGTTTGTGTCAGTGCAGACCTTATGCAAACAGAAACATGTCCAAACTTGGGTACTTTCTTTAGCTTTTTGAAAAAGGTAGAATATAAGTCTTTAAGGAAAAAAAAAATCAAATAAATATTTATGACACTTTACTGGAAGAGCCTTGCTTTACTTTAATCCCCAGATCCTTCTCCTCTGCACAGCTTTCCAGTCACTCTGCCCCAAGCTTGTAGTACTGCATGGGGTTGCTGTGACCAAAGTGCAGGACCAGGCACTTAGCCATGTTGAACCTCATCCCATTGGCCTCTGCCCATTGATCCAACCTGTCCAGATCCCTCTGCAGGGTGAAGCCATTTGGTTTGGCATTGCCAATAGTCTTAAGACATTGCAGCTACATTTTTAGAATATAACGCTGTATTTATCTATTATTTTTCAAATCTGTATAGGAAAATATTTAAACTGCAGAGAAGTGCTGATAAAAGGCAGTCTTCTCGCCTTGATGAAACTAAATCAGAATGGTTTCCGAAGAAGGTAGAGATAGAAGAGAGAAATATGTGTTTGTCTTGATTAGAAGGGAGAAATGTTTTCACCAAAGGGAAAGAGAGATTGGTTAATCCTCTGAAAAAGCTCAGATCAATTACAATAGCTTTTCAGTGCTTAAATCACTCAAGAAATGCACAGCTATCCCTTCCTCACTGCCATGCACTGAGTAACTTTCATCACTTTTGTGATGAGAGACTTACTCAGAACATACTTGTATTGCTCTGATGTGAATTGCAATGACAGTTTAAACACACAGCTAGAGGGACTGATACTCTCAAAACTTTAGTAAGTGAACTTTGTTCTTGAATGTTCTTAAAATGCTATGAATCAGTTTCAGGTCATACATTTTCTCTTAAAACCACAGACCTGTTCCAATTTGTCCCTTCTGTAATCCATGTAAACATGATTACTGTCACTGTATGCATGGGGAACTAATATTTATCACAAATGCCAAAGTTCTATGATTCTTCAGATCTTTAAGTGCAGCGCTAGGTTAGGTAATTAGAAATCAGTTCTAGGAAACCAACAGAATTTTAACTAATAAAGTTAAAAATAAAATCTAAAAGAATGTAGCTAATGAATTCCTCGTTTAGCGCAGAGCATTATTGATTGATCACGGTAAACATACCTACAGTGTAATCTCTTCCTCATCATTAGCAGTGTTACAAAGATATCTACTTCACTAATTTCTTTCCAGAGCAGCTGCAGGAAACAAACTTGCTTTCTATTTGGGGTTAGTACTACTGAGAGCTCCTTCTCATCTCTTGAAATGAATTACAGGGATGGCCTTTTGTAATACACTGCTTTTGAGAATTTTCAAGTATGCCATTCAAAAGATCATCCTTTTTGCTTCAGATGAAGCAAATCAAGAAGATGTTTGTCTTGGGAGGAAAAAGCTGTTCATGTTTTGTTAACAAAATTCAAATTCATTTAGTAATGGAAATGGAAGGAGATCAGGAGACTTGCTGTAGATAAGTCTGTTCAATGAGAAAAAAGGTGTTTTGAATTATGTACTGCAAGAAACTGGAGCTTGTCTATATTTGTTTTAGTATCAATAATTATTCATTTATTTGCCATTAATTATTACACATAACAACTATCTGTAGACTTAATCAAAACCAAAAGTTGTTTGAAACTTCATAGTGGACCAGGGCCTTTATGAAAATAGTATTTCCATTTTCTGAAACTTTAACAGCCTCAATATAAGGCAGAGCATTACCGTTAGCTTCTGATCAAAGGACAGAAACAGATAAAAGATACCAAAGGAAGAATCACAAATTTGCAAATGAGACGGTTCTAATGAAATGTTTGCAATTTTTCTGAGATGCTGGAGCAGTTCAGTTACTATGTGGACAGTCATCAGGATCATCTTGGGACTGATAATATTGAGTTAGAAAGCATATTTTTCATTTTTTTTCTACTTCATTTCACTGGGAAAACTGAGATGACATCTTATGTTCTCAGCTTGTTTGAGTCTATTACTTTCAAGACACTAGAGATCAAGGAGTAATTGCTTTCTTGAGCAGAAAATTTATCTTGGATTTTTTCTTTTTGTTTTCCTCAGCCCCACAGCCTATCCTGCAACTTTTCCCTTTTCCTTCCTCCCTTTGTTCTCCACCTTGCTTTTTGCACTGGTCTGGAATATTCCCTTTCCCTTGCACAACATGTGATTTTCATTTCTTTTCCTGTCTGCTCTAGTGATGTGCTGGGGGACATTGCTGTACTTGCCTCTGGAGATTGACAGTAGGCAATATCTTCAACAGGATTTCTTGAGCGTGTTGCGTTATCAGTAAGATGAACAGATGGAAAAGGATCATCAAAGCAGCATATTTTGTCAGCTTTGGATGCACCAGGAGAGTAGGAGAGTACTTGTGTTTTTGTTTGTTTGTTTGTTTTTTAGATGAAAGATCTCAGGAATTTGAATTCACTCAGATATTGAACTATTTGTTCTTGCTGGGTTTTCACTCTAGAACATTTGTCTGACTCTTTCTGTAATAATACTGAGTTAAGATTTCTTGTGACAAACAAAAGTTATTTCTCAGATGACAGATATTAGAGGAGCTAATACCCTGTGGTGTCCACTACCATGCAGCTGTATCACATTCTGATAATGCAGAAGATAATCCCACATTGACTGGCCCTGCTATACACTCACTGCAGAAACATGATGCAAAACTTTAACAGTGATAAACAAAGCAATTAACTTCAATTTGGGGGTGTTGCTTTCTTTTTTGTTTGCTTTCTTTTCTTTCTCTCTCTCTTTTTGTTTTTTAGTTTTAAATTTTATTTTTTTTATTTAAAGATTGAGGTACAGAGGTCTAAATAAGCATGACACAATGTCTTGACAAATAGATTCCCTCTCCTGTTGGGTGACTGGTTAGCCAGAGAACACAAAGCTGTACAAAAGCAGTGAAGGATGGATGTGTCAGTGCTTGACTTTTCTTCAGTTTCCAGTGTCATCTTTTTACCTTTTTTTTTTTTTTCTCTGAAAAAGCTAGAAAATGTTGTGAGAATCTGAGGTGCTGCAAAAATACTAGGCCCAGCCCTGTCTTTCCAGCTAATGCTACAGTGAGCTGCAGCAGCACATTATAATTCTGAGCAGCCACTGTCCCTTTTTTCCCAAGCTGTCACACAAACTGTCCTCTCACAAGGCTGAATGTGCTGGTCCTGGGGCTAGAGAGTTCATACTGAATTTGCTGTCCTTTTTGCAAACCAGGGGTATTACAATAGGATTGACAAATCCCTGCAGAAGTAGTGGAGAAGCTTTCTTCAAGGTTGTTTTTCTCCTTTTGTGCTTTACAAATAGGTGTTCATGGTATCGTTTCTTTCCATTTTTTTTTTCATTTTCTTTTTTAAAATATTGACAGAGGGAATTGAAAAGGCTAGGAGAGAGGGAAACTTTATCCTGTGCATGCCAGTGGACTATTTCTCATTTTCATGTGTTCTTTGGATTACTTGTCTTGAAGTCTTTTTCTCTCTTTTACTACCAGTTCTAAAGTTACCAGCAGTGTACTATAACATCGATTAAAAACAGTACCTCTGTTGCAGGAATATCATACTTTCACTAAGAGAGATGTCAGATCCTGTCTGCCATTTCAAAGTCAAAGTTGCAGCAGATGCAGAAAAATGGCTGACGTGAAAAACATGTTCAGTTGGGTCTAAACTGAAGAAATAAATTGTTATTTGCTAGAGTAGTTTAGCATCTTTCACCATGTTGTGTGCTTCTGTTCCTTGGTCTTTGCTGTATGGAAGACTTCTGGTTCAACTGTCACTTAAATATATATTTGCAGATCTGAATCAGATGCTGTAGCCATGTTTTGAAACTCATCTGAATTTCTATTCTAGTATCACCTTACAGATTTTCTTTTCTCACCCTCTTTTAAGATCCCTGACAAACCCACAACCTGTCCTGTCTCCTGGGCCCCTTGAAGGACCACCCTCATCTCTGCTCTTGTAACTTCCTTTCTGCTTGCCCTTGTCTCTACTTCTTATTCTTCAGCCAATGGCCAGTCCTGTGTCTCTTTTCCTCCACCGCACCTTTAAACCTTTAACAGCCTCTCTGCTTTCTATTTCCCAGCTTTGTTCTTTGCTGGAATATGCCACTGTACTCATTGATTTTCTTGTTTTCTGCCGGTCGTTTCTGCCCAGACAATCTCTTAGAAGTTGGAGGCTGGAGATTGCTGAATAAAAATAATTTCATTACAAAATCATAGTTAGGGTGCACTAAAGTACTTTTCTGAGGTTTGTTTTCAAATGTTAAAATTGTCAGAACTGTGAATGGAGACAAAACATGGGGTTATGTCAACCTGTCGGTGGTGTTTCCACTAAAACAGTCAGATAATACATGCTAAATCTTCAGAAGCTCTCTACTGGTAAAAGCAAAACACTTGGGTTTGGGGCTGAAATATTCTTTACCCACAACTAACTGTGCTGTGTGTGAAGTCTTTTGTCGGAGGAAAGAAGAAATAGACTGAGCTGTTTGTGAACTTCCTGGAAACTTCACAGTCTGTTCTTCCAACCTACAGACTGTAGCAGTGGACACGGGCTTCCTCTTCTCCTCCTTAGTAACCACTCACATGGTTTCTTGAGATTTGAGGCAGAATTGCTCTTCAACCTGCAGCTCTTCAGTGACACTATGAAGTAAATCATCAGAAAATAAAAAAAAATTCTGTGTGGTCAGTGCTAACTTTACTGGGTTCTTCTAGGGTTCTTAAACAACACTGTAAGCTGTGAATGGTGTCCTGCACATCCAGTTCTCTTTTACTAAAAAACACAGGAAAAAAGACAGGAAAAAAGGCTTTGGCTTCTGAAGATAAAAAGGTTTAATAATGGCTATCAGCAATCTAAGCCTCTGTTGTGTTTCTGATAGGGCCTCCTGAAGAAGTGTTACTCTGCCAAGGCTGCGTACCTGTTCCAGCAGGACAAGTTCTACGATGTCAGCTATGACACTGGTGACAAGTCCATTCAGTGCAGCAGGCGTCCGGATGCATTCAAATTCTGGCTGATGTGGAAGGCACTGGGAACCACAGGCCTCGAGGAGAGAGTGAACAGGGCACTGGCTTTGGCTAGGTACCTCCTCACAATTTTGAAGATGTCTAGTCTGTGTTATTGACTGTTTGAAATGTTGACAGTGCTCACACTTTTATCTTGGAACAGACCAAACTGTTACTTTTTCCCCCCTTTCCTTTCTGTATTATAGAAGAAAAAAACTACTAGCAGTAGCAATAATAACTAGTGTTATTAAATTTGCTGCAATATTTAATAGTAATTGCTACTTGTAGCAATAAGCATAGATGTCAGTTAAAAAAAAAAAGTCTGAATTCGACTATTGATATAGTTTGTTTAACATTCATGTTATCTGAACCATATGTAGGACAGCATCTACCAGCATCCCCTCCCTCTTCTAACTCTTAAATGTATGTTCTGGTATTAATGTAAAACAGGCACCATGTGCCAGGTTCTGAGCTGTGTCTAGCAAGAAGTGATTTTTGCATTCTTGTGTCCACTTCATTCCTCATGACTGAGAAAACACAGAAAGGCATTGTTGTGGGGAAACTCATACAAGGACACTGTTAATGTTAGGGTGTAGTAGAGCTATACGAAGATAAAGGCAGGTTGCTCGGAGGTGATGTATGTTTATTTTTTCTTCACAGGTTTGCTGAAATTCTTAATGCTTTTAGTATGTTCCGTTAGGGACTGAAGCATGTCTTTTTTCTGGTGTTTTTTCTCCTTTTTCAATTTTTACTGTCTTTTTGGTCTTGCAGCACATGGTTTCACAAGTGAATTCCACAAAATTCTTGCTAGAAGGTGTTTCTAAAGTGACAATGATGTCTCAGTTTCTGGAAATAAACTTCCATACACAAGTTTTGTTTTCTAATAGAAAAGATGATCTTGAAATAAGATAATGTCCCATTAGAAACAATTCAATTGAAGTATCACAATTGTTCAGAATTTATTCAAGATAAAACTGCATTGACATCTTCGCTCACTCCTGGGCTAGCTGCACACTACTATAATGCAAATCAATAATATTTAAAAACAGTCACCCGTATCGTATTGGCATTATATTTTTGATATGAACTACCAAGTTTAAAAGAACTGAATGTTTACTGAAAATTAAAGGAATGGTCTCACTTTAACAAAGTCACTTTAAAGAAAAAGTTGAAACATCTATGACATAAAACCAGAGTGGATTAGAAATGGAAAAAAAAAAAAAAAAAAGAAAGAAGCAAACCCAGAAAATCCCAAATGAGCTCTGGCCTTATTCTCTATTTCTTCAAAGCCACTCATTATTCGACAGATTATGTGTTCTTAAAATCTTCTGGTTAGATTGCACCTTGTTTTTCCTCCTGAGCATTTTACTGGTCTGTGTCTGTACAGACTATGTAATTCATTCCACTATCAGTAGGAGAATTCAGCCTTATCAAGGTCACTGGCCAAGGTCATCTAACTGAACGTAGTGATTAATGACCTTTCTGGGATCGATATTTTCTTTGAATGTTAGGATTCAGCTTCTAAGCTGAATTTGTTTCTAAGGTCTGACTGTTTTTTTTTTTCCTTGTTTGAAGAAGAAGATTAATTCTTTGTCATTATCTGATGAAGTGTATTCTTTACAGTAGCTGCATTGCTATCTTGAATTTGCATGGACATGGGCACTTTGCAGCTTAGACATCAGGTTTACTGGGCACTATGCCAGGTCTCTTAACTACTCAACAGCTGTGCAGCCTTTCCCCTCTTTTGTTACAGTAGGTTTTCCTTTGATGTTGCAAAGATAGTATTTCAATGTTCCTGAATACAGACCTGGGTTAATTCTGGAACTGGTGCATTGGCTATACAATTTGAGAGCAAGATTTTTTTCCATGGATAGGCAGAGCTGCAAAGGCTTTAGGGTAATTGCAGTCATGCATTTCTGTTGCATCAAACTTTGCTTATTGGCTATTCCATCAATTTCTTCTTGGTTTAGAGGTGAATCATGTTTCCAACATGGTAGATAGCCCTAATATATTAGATATAATTATCCACCTCTTCACTTTATGCTTCAGTATCTTTGCAGTTTTTATGCCTGATCACTCTGTTGACAACACCTACTTTTAACAGACATACATCCATGTTTGCTGCAGTTCCCCACCCCTCACTTTCTGCAAGGCTTAATCGTAGCAAATAGCACTTCTCTGTGCACTCCAGTCCTCACTGAGACTCGAGCCCTTCTGACATTCTGCAAACGTGACATGATAATAAAACTCCTCTGTCAACTGTGGGAAGATGCACAGAGTAAATTACTCCACTGCCATCAAATGGTCCTGGCAAGATAAATCATGGGTGATGGATTTTTCTAATGGCTGCCTTCTTAGACCATTGGCAGTGTAGTTAGGAACATGATTAACGGTGTTGTGAGCTTGACCAGCATCAGATATCCTATGTCAGACAGTGGTATAAGAAAAAAGGTGCTTGTGGTAAGAGAGCAGGGTGTTATGAAATGAAAAGTAGCTCTAACACACTTTAAGACCTCAAAAAAAATAAGTGTTCATACTTAGATCCCTTCAAAGAGTTTTTTTTTTTCTTTTTTTCTTTTTTTTTTTTTTTTCAGGATTTAATTAAAAAATGGTTTGAAGGCCACTGCTTTGTGAATGGCCTGCTGATTATGATAGATGTTAGTTTTATGACACACACAAGAATCTCCTAATCAACAGAATGGAAGCACTGAACTTGTTTTTGCTTAAATTCACCTATGGAAACAGGTTCCCTCCCCAGTTATGTCTATCCTCCTGCATGCCTTTCAGTATGCCTTGCTTTCAACCTAAACAGTAGCCTGGGAATTAACAGCCAGGTAACAAACAACAACACACAGTAGGATTTAAATGGTCATGGCAGACAAGATCCAGATCCTTGATTTATTGCAGTGAAGAGCAGCACCTCAGCAGTGCGCAGTTTGGTGCAACTCATAGAGCTGTGCTGTTGGGAACTGGCACTTTATCACAGCAATCATTTTACTGGGACGTGTGCTAAGAGGTAATGAGTCACATGCACAATACTTGTTAATGATAAACGATGTGGCAACTCCCCATGCTCTGTTTTGAAAAAATTAGACCATCTAGGGTATTGTTTACTGCCTCCCTAGCCAACCAGTTTCTGCAGCATGTCTGCGGAATCTCAGGCTTTGTGGATACAGCTGTGCTAGTGGTGTCCCTGTGAAGGCAGATTTCAGGCATGTGAATAGGACCAAGGGGGGTTATTCTAACAGTATTTTTCTTCCTCTAGGAGTGAATAAAAGAATTATTTGTGTGATGACCAATAAGGCAGCTGCAGGCAGGAAAGTGCTAAATTAATGAAACAAAAGAGCATATTTATACAAAATCTGTAGTTTAACTGCCTCTGTTTTATTACTGTTAGACAGCAATACCTTTGTGTAGAAGACTAAAATTCTGTTGACATGGGAATCCTGTATGAGTTTGAGGTAATTTCTTTGGAGATTTCATTGGGAAGGCTTTGAGAGGGCAAGTAATGAGAAGAGCCATAGCTATGACAAACTGTCCTCTTTGCTTCAAAATTCTGGAGTGACATCTGCTAGTGGCAAAGTTGAGGTCATGTTTTAAATAATTTATGTAAATTGGTGCTGTTTGGATCCAAAGTTTGGATTCAAATCCATCTTCTTATTGAAGGCTTTTTTTTTTTTTTTCTCCATACTGACAGGTGAATGATAAAAGAAATATTTATTTTAGTGCACTGTTAGCATAGGATGCCCAGGGATTATTGTGCATCAGCAGAGGCTCACTGAAGGGAAATGTGCACTGTTTTGTAAAATATGGAACAAGGACAGTAGCAGGAAAACTGATGGTCTTTTGAAGTACGTGGAAACTTAAGTTCTGGGCCAAATCGTAGGATCCTGGTGACAATGGTAATAATGTAAGAAATGTCAGGGTGACCATGAAATAAGATGGCAGCACAGCATCAGAACTTGAGGAAAAGAGATTGAGGAATTAATTTGTAGAGAACAACATCAATAGAAATTTGCATGAGGAAAGTTCACAGCCTGATGTAAATAGCATCAGTTTGTGCCATGTGGCTCCACAGAAAATCTGTGCCTGAGGACAGAATTTGGCCTCTTCTCAGTACTCCTTGGCTGGCTGTAGCCTTCATTTGTTTCCAGGAGCTGATAGCTACTGTATTTTCACAGCAGGTAGAAATGAGGTTTAACTCTGTGGTTTCTTCAAGTGGGGTGGGGAAATAAAATAATAATAAAAAAAAGATGTTTGTGTTCAAGGCCTATTTTGTTGTTGCTTCTAAGTATTGTATTGTTCAATGTTATAAAACCCTGTGTTTTTAATTACAGATATCTAGTGGAGGAAATTAAGAAAAGAGAGGGATTTCAGCTTCTTCTGGAGGTAAGTGAAAATGGAATTTAACTTTTTTTTTTCTTTCTGTTGTTTGGCTTTTTTCTTTTTAGCCAAATGCCATTTTGTATTTGAAGTGTATAACTTAATAAGTTGTGATGCACAGATGTGCTTGAACACATAGTATGTTCTGTATTCCCTACCACCAGTCCACCCATTTTCATAGCTTCTGGGCCTGTATTGCCTTAGGGTGTATAAATGGAGCATTTTCTTGTGAAAGAGAAGAGTCTGATTGCAAAAAGGCAGTGCCTGCCAGACTTACAGATAAGACCAAATGCTGAAAGAAGAATCAGAATACCTTGATCCTAAAATGAACTTTTCATCATTCAAGTCCATGTTTTTTCCTTAATTCTATTTCTATATCCATCTTCCTAAAAACTACCAAAAAGTTGTGGTTTTCATCCATCTTTGCTAAACCTGTCAGCTTATTCTCTTATGATGGTCTTGCTTAGGAGAGTGTGAGCAGGGCTAAAGATCTCAATTTTTGCTCCTATCCCCAGCAATCTTTGGTAAGTGAGGTTAATATCTCGGGAGGCATTGAAAAGATCTGTCATTTTTAGAATGTGTAAGCGTGTGAAAGATAGCTGGGTGAGTACCACGGGGGGGAAGAGAGCACATGGAGAACAACAAATGTAATGATGCAGATTTGGTTTACATTTATTGATCCAATAAGCATACCAGGTTAGGCTGGAATTAATATGAAATTTAAAAACTCTTTTGTACCACTTGTAAAACTTTTCTGTTTACCTTTTGAAACCTGCTAATTTGAAAGTGCATACAGGGAAACTTTACGTGAAGAGTGCTGGGTAGCAGCATATGATGGGCTTCCTGAAGTGGCAAGTTCATTAAAAAGATAACCCTTCTCTATCGTGTAGAGCTTAGCATAGAGGGTAGATCCACCTTAGGTGTGAAAGATGTTGGTGAGAGCAGAGACTGTTGTTTGGTTCCTGCAGGAAAAGGACACTTGGACTGAGAATAGGATTGGAAGGAGCGCTATAGTATGAGCTATGAGAAGGATGTTGAGGAAGGGTTAAAAAAAAAAATTTCAGGAGTACAGGAGGACAAGCAGTGAGAATTTAAAGAAAGACTGCTGGTAGGCAGCTAGGCCCCGGTAAGTGAGTCCTTTATGAAAGGAAGTTGGACTTCGGACAAGAAGCTTGGAAGATGATCCTCAGATACATGCAGTGAAAGTCCTGTAATGAGAACTACTCTACAGCCTGGAAATGCCACTTGTGCATGTGTCATCTTGAACTCCTCTGTGGTATAATTGCTTACCTGCTTGGATGAGAGCTGTGAGAAGATGACAAGTAATAGTGAAGCATGGCTGGGGGTAGTTATTTCTTTCTAGGATGAATGGTATTTTCAGAGGGGGATGAAGTTATCTGATGTGTGAAAGGAAACTGAGACAATCAAGGAGGCAATATAGGCAGTGGCAATATGATAATATACACCATCTGTTTAGTCCTGCTATCTGATTTTAAACAGCTTTAAAATAAACCCTCCAACAGTCAACTAGTGCTTGCATTCATGAGGAAATCGCTGCCTTTTCAGGGTCTGTGTTTGTGTGTACTCAATGCATGCTCTTTGGGGAAAGAAATGGGACTTAAGCACTGAGCTTTATTTGATTCAATGACAGCAGGTGGCAGGTTTGCAGTTCTGTTCCAGCTGACAACGATATTCTCCTTGATGATTAAATTGTATTTAATGCATTCTTTGAAGTGAGGCGGAAAATGGTATGAGCAGTTCTCAGTGCCTTTTCATGAAAGAACATGTCTCAGCTGGTGGGCTCTCCTCATTCAGGAACTACCTCAATTGTAAGAGCAGCCGCATTCACAGTGGGGCAAAGAGATGGTGTGACCCAGCTATCAAGCTGCCTTTTAACTTCTTTTTTTTTGTTCAGCCATACTAATGAGGATGGTGTGTGTGTTGGGGGGGTGGGGGCGTATTAGTTGATAATCTGTGTTGTAATTTAGACCCCAGGTAAATATACTGCATTGAAAACAAGGTAGGTCAACATTAACTGAGTGTTGTTATGGGTAGTATTGGGTGGGACTGGAAAACACATCTATTCATCATGCTATTGCTATCTGTACAGGTAAAAAATAAAATATAATTTATTCCAAATTAGCAGGAAATGTAGGCAGATCCTGGGTTGGTCTGCTGGAACATTTTCTCAATCATGTACAAAATAGAAACTTCATAAAACAAAATGCTTTATTTTATAATGCATGATGAACATCCATTCTTCTTGTCAGGAGGCTTGCAGCTAACTCTCCACTGAGTTTAAAGGCAAAATTGCTCAGGAGGGAAGCAGAGATGTGGAGTCTTTGCTCAAAAGGCCTGCTTAGATTTTGAACAAGATATTTTCAGGCATGTATCATACAAAGCATCCTGAGATTCTTATAAAACGTGAGATCTGAGAAAGCCAGCACTAACTCCAGAACTACATAGTGGGCTATATGATATAAAAGGAGAGTAGTCATTCAGTAGAAAAAATGACTAGGTGAGCAAATGTTAAATAGTACCAAAAATAATGAGGTTGTATGTTTTGTGTAAAATGCATCACAGGAAATTTCCATTTTGAAAAGAATATTAAAAAAAATGTATTTTTCTCTTTAAACTTCCTTCGGTTTTGAAATCTATGTTAGCTCTCTACGCCTCTCTTACACTTTTTTTTTTTCCAAACCAAATTTTTTATTAACCAAGGCAAAAGAAGAAATAAAGAAGGAACCCCAGCAGGCTTCCTTTTTTTCTGGCAGGAGGGAGGCAAGTGGACAATGTTAAAACTATTTCTTGTTTCAGAAAAGGGAAACAAAATGTGCGTTGGAGAAGGAAGTCTTGATTAAAAAGGTGTAAACTCCTTCTGCCCCCCCGATCCCCCAAATAAAGCACAACTTGTTGATGAGCTGCAATATATATCCCTCTTTCATTTGTTATATTTCATAAGCAATCACTTGTTCTCTTGTTTAGCCGGAGTATGCAAATATTTGCTTTTGGTACATTCCACCGAGTTTAAGAAAAATGGAGGACGGACCTGAATTTTGGCAGAAGCTACACGAGGTGAGTGTCACATGAACGGTGTTATCTGTAGCTTACTGATGTATCTATATAAGCATGTGAAATAGCCCCTGGCTTTTCCAGACATTAACCCATCAGTGGAATGGTGATTTAATCCTCAAATAGATGTTGCTAGGATTTTTAAGTTTGTTCTCTATTTAGACAAAGCAATTTTTTTTTTTCTAAATGCAAAAAGATGCAGACATTTCCAAGTATTCAGCTTACTATCAAAGCTGTTACCAGATGGCAGAACTGAGAGAAGATGAACAGTCTTGTCTGCATCTCTTGTCTAGACAGAGTATTCATTACCTATTTCAGACACTTAACATTGTCCTTGGAACTTGTCTGGCATTACTGTAGAAAAGGCAGGTGAGGAAGTGCTTAAGAATACATTTCTGATGTTAAACAACCTATAAATGAAAACAGAAATACAATTGGAAAAACTTCAGTGATGAGATTTTGGTAACTCTGCCATTCATAAACATCTTGAAAAAAGTAGCAGTGAAATTTTGAAGTAACTAACTGGGAATCAGTTGTTAAAAATTAATTAGGAAACAATAGACACTGGTATTAATAAAGCTAATTGCTCGCTCCTCCCTGTAGCAACTTCAATATTCTGCATTTATTTTTTTCCCTGGAATTTCTTACTAGAAATTTAAACTAGAAGATAGATGTGTATACCATAGACAGACAAACATGCATACTTCCTATAGAGGCTGCTTTTCTTCCAGCAGCTTTTCCTTCACAGGAATTGCTTTCAATTTATAGTGGATGCTGTTGTCTTTTTGGGGTAAGGTCTTCCTTAAACCTGTCTGTGTTGTTTTGGAAAGTATATTTAGCCCTTGCAGTACAAAGTTATGCATAACCACAGTGTGAATTCACCATATTTTCACAAAACATGAATGGATTGTGATCCTTTTTCCTCTTGTTAAAGTGGAAGGCATACATATACATAGCTCCTGTACCCATGGAGGCCTGAGGATTAGAAAAGGGTGAAGTGGGAAGGCATAGAAGAAATAATGCTGCACCTACCACCTTTGATTTATGTATGCAAGTGAGAGGACTGAGGAGGGAATGGGTGAGGCACAATGAATGTCTTTGAACACATACTGTGTGTGAGTGAGTGGATTTTTGAGTTCCTGGTTCCTTGCTGGTGCTTCCAGTCAGAGGGTGGGGAATAGATGCCTAGCTTTATTGTATGTACTGATACTGACAGATTCCTAGCGGGAGTTTTGTGAGGGAGAGCTTGTGTGCAGATTCTCCCAAGAACTGAGCACCACTGCAGATCTCAAACATTCTTTTCATTGGCAGTGTGATATATTCGTGATTCTTAGTGCCTCTGATGAAGCACTAAGAAAACCAAAATCCTAAATTATAACCTATTTCTCTCTCCCTCCTCAAACTACCGCACAAAAACAAACAAAAATAAAACAAATGAACAAAACCCAACCAGCCAAAACAAAACAGACCAGAACTCCTTAGCAAAGCAAGACACTGAATGCCATAAATTTCTCTACCAGGATGATGAGAGGGGAAGAGAGGAAATAAATGAAGAGTGCTAGTTGCATTGATTTAGGCACTGCTAGGAATTTGTTGGACATCACAGAACTGAGCTCGTTACAGAACTAGAGGATGTTATTTCACCTCCCTGATACTTGGCAGAGACAGGTCTGGGGTTGCTTTGCTTTTTGGATGCTAGGGTCCAGTTTGGGGCACAACATGCATCAGTGAGCAGAGAAGATGACAGCACTGGGTCACACAAAATAAAGCTGACTTGACTTTTCTAGCTAATGTCAATTTATTCTGTAAGATTGCTGTTGCAAACACCATAGTCATTATATTAATATTACATTAATCAGTACAGATACATAGGCATGAAGGAATGCACCCTTACTAGCAATGTGTAAGTGATTAGAAGATGCAGCCTGGAGATATTTTCGCATTGTGCCATCAGCAGGCAGATGAGGATGTGTACACTTTCCTGACCGCAAGTGCTTCCTAAGTCTTCCCACTTTCACAAAAAATAGCGTTAAAATGCTTTAGTTCGCAACCTGTCTTTCCACACAACATTTTAACATCACAATTTTTCTGTTATCCAGAAATCAATCTTCCTTTTTGTTGACCTGTATATCTGACAATAATTAAGGAAACGTATGTCTTAAAACTCCCTTGAGCAAGTGATTGATTTTATTAAACCGCTTGTTCAACAATATTTTTTAGAATAACATGCTGTCATCTAAGGTTAGTTATGTGAGCGTTAGTGCTGGTGAAAGTTGATAAGCCAATATCCCTGATCTTGAGCCCTCAGCTTTCTGAAGAATTTGCACAGTCCTATGCAAAGTAACCCCAAAGGTTTTCTGCTGTCCTGGCTCTTCTCCAGATTTCATGGCCCACTTTATGTGGAAATGTCAGGGCTGACTGGATGACTGGATCACAGTGTGATACCTGATTCTAATGTCAAGTCTTCTAGCTGTCCTACATAGACTGTGTCTATCTGAAGGTGATTTTTTGTTTTTGGTAGGTTT
The DNA here is from genome assembly GCF_009769625.2 of Cygnus olor. Lineage (NCBI taxonomy): Eukaryota > Metazoa > Chordata > Aves > Anseriformes > Anatidae > Cygnus > Cygnus olor. The sequence continues at coordinate 43,503,758 of NC_049170.1, read as the reverse complement.
TTTCTTTCTTTGTCTTAAATGAGGGGGCCTTGGACTTTAGGTCTGCCCTCTTCAGAGTCTCCATCATGTAAAATGGAAAGGTGATGGGCAAGAGTGGCATGGATGATTTGCAACAGCCACGAGCTGATCATGTCAGTCACCACCTAAACACTTGAGAGAACGAGAAACAATATGGTGTTAGGAAAGTAACAACCAGTACAAATGGTACATTATCCTGTTACCCAGTGAAATAGGGAATTCTGTGTACACCCGTGGTCTTACAGGATTTTCATCACTTAGAATTACAGCAGGAGTTAGCAGTACAGTGAAGCTGGTTCTTTTTTACAGTACAGCAAGGCACTGGATGCAGGTGGGTGGTCCAAGGTAGTTCATACCCAGAATATTTTGCAGTACTCAGTATGTAGCTCGATGTAACCCTTGCAATGCAAAGTGGCTTTCAATGTCATTGTTTAAGTGAAGAGGGATTTCTTCTTGTAGAAAACATATGAATGGCACTCTGTGGTAATTGGGGAGCTACTGTTCAATTCAACTAGACATTTGTAAGTGTGGTTGTTTTGTCGTTGCAAAATCGAGGCAGTTACTGCTGACCTGGAACGACGTAAGTTCATGGGATGAAGGAGCCAGACTTGGAATTGCTTTGTTAGTGCTCTATGTGCCCCCTAGTGGTGTTTTTTGCTCCTTTCCCCTTTATGAAACGCGGTAAGATTTACTTTGTTTACTGCTGAGGACAATGAACGTGTCACTTAGTCGCAGTGAGATAAGCATGACTGGAAATTATAAAACAGAAGTGGAAGTGAGAGAAATAAAAATTTTCAGCCCAGACAATTCCAATACTCATATTTTATCCATAATTGCAAATACCTTTGCATATTCCTACTTGTAACAATCTTCTCTTCAAAAATTCAAAGGTTCAGAAATTCATCTCATGCTGGAATGTCTCCAGGTGATGCAGAACCAGCTGATTATTAGTAATACTGTCTCTGAAAGGCTTTCTGGAGGCATGGGGTGTGCTAGGGCACAAAGAAGAGTTTGGAGGGATAAGTCTGGAACTATTACCATCCTATTGCTAACCCAGCCAGCCAGCCATGTCTTATATGTTCTGGATCAACTTGTAGTCTGCTCAGACTCATTGTGGTCTAGAGGATTAAGAAGGAGATGCATAAATAGCTCTCTTTAACAGAGCCCTCTTCTACTGAGCCTACTGGAGCCTGGCCTTGCCAAAAAGTCTGGAGCATAAAAGTAGGTAGACTGCTACATGTTGAATATTGCTCAGTAAAGAAAGCAAGCGGTACTTATTGCAAAGTATTGAAGTTTTCAAAATGGGGGGTTAAAAAACTTTCAGTAGGTTCCTGGTCCATCTTTTACACTTTACTAAACTTTACCTGCTCTGTAGTTCTAAACAACATATATTGGAATATTGGTTTTCCAATGGTTCAGGAAAGCTTTTGTACATTGTTAATTTCAATTACTGAAAATTATAGCATCTCAGTCTTGTTTTTTTTTTTTTTATTTTTATTTTTTATTTTTTGCCCTTTTGTGGATTTTTGGCCAAAGAATGCAAAACTTATTGGTAATGTTAGAAGGCTCAGGATACAATTTCATAATAAAACCTCTATAGCCTGGAACGTCATTTTGGCCCCTCCCCTCTCCCACTTAGTAAAAGGTAACGTTATCCCTACCTTTACCCCCACTTAAGAATATGATGTCTGCTAACTGAAGGTATATTTGTAAAATAGCCTGTCATGCTGACTGGTGTTTTGATACATTTATATAATGAGAGGTTTCATATCAAAGCAGTAATATAAGGAGGTTGAAGTGGTGTTGCCTTGGCAACCTCTGAATCTTGTGGTCTTTGTGGTATAAATCAAACGCTAATCAAGGACCCGATTCAATATTCTCTATATATTCAAAATGTCTATTGACTATGGTAATAGGGTTGAATGGGAAGGGAAAACAACACCTTCAACAAATTGCATTAATAAAGTTTGCCCTCTATATATTGTAACATTATATATTGTAACAACTAGAGAAAAATGGCATAGATTATTACCATGGCATTAAATGCAGAGGGTCCAGTTTGATGCACAAGAAAGGTTCCTAAAATGTCACTGCAGCTATATTTCCACTTATGTTTTGTATGCAAGATGTTGTCAGTAAAATGCCTGGCATCCTTGCATACAATACTTTGAGTTATTCTTACATTTGAACAACAAGGTACTTGTTATTTTTTATAAATATAATTTTTATGTAATTTTTATGGTAACAAGTATACTTACTGACTGTAGCTTCTAGCTCTCTTTGACACAAGTTTCTTTGGAGAGCCACTTCAAATGACAGGGAAATCAATGGTAAAATTTACACAGAAGTATATGGGAGTTAAATTGGCTAAATCATTGTGAGTGACAGCTCTGGAGATGTTCATCAGTCATTTGTGAACACTGTATGCTGATCTAATTGTTTCTGATCCCTTGTATTTTCTTGTTGCATTGAACTAATGTAATCATATAGAAATGCATTTGGACAAGAATAGAGAGAAAAAGAATGGGTTGCTTTTTTTTTTTTTTTCTCAAACGTATGTTAAGGGATGGTACCATGACTTTTTTGCCTTCTCTCAAAGCCACCCACAAATCTGTTGTGGACTTCAAGAAAAAAGACTCTACAAGTAGAAGAGATTGCTTTGGCAGGTTTAAAGGTCTAAAAAGAAATACCCTGCAGAGGGGTAGATGATCATTTCAAAGAACCAGATGGGGATCTTCCAGAGAGGTTGTCTGAGGAATCTTGGTTTGTAAGGGAAATCCTCATAGTCAAAAATTCCAGCTTCATCCTCTATGACTTGAGGCATATACTCAACGAGGAGGTGGCACAGCTTCCCTCCAACTTCAACACAGAGAAGGGGAAGTCCCAGATCATGACTTAAGCAACCTAAAGTCAAATCCACCCTTTGGAAAGAGTTGTCTCTCTTCATTGTTCAAGAGAGGAAATTTGTTATTCGAGAGAGGAAATGCCGGGATCCCAGAATGGATGCCTTAGTTCATAGACACAAATAAGAAGAATGCAGTACTAAGTCGTGAGTATGTGGTATGCTGTTTTAGGCCTCCATTTCACCAGCTCTTGAAGAGAAGAGCTGCAAAATTTCCTAATTCAATAGGCCCAGCTGAATTCTCTATTTTATGTTCAGGGGAGGCAGAACGGCAGCATTCTTGGAGAGGTGAGAGCAGGAGTCCCAACTGAGTCAGGGCTGCAGGCGAGGACCTCAGGGAGAGAGGTGCAGTAAGCCCTGAAACCACAAATTGAGTAATACAGTAATAAGCAGGACTTATGTTTTAGTATGACTATTTCTCAGGAGAGAATGGTGCTCAGAAAATCAATAATAAAATGTCACTTGTTAAAGTAACAGCATCTCTTATTTTGCATCTAATCGTACATAATATACAGTAGTAGATGAATAAAATCTTTGTAGTTTAGCTGCATATAAATTATTGTTATTGTTAAGCAGAGAGATTTACGCTCTGATAAATGAGAAGAAACAATACAATGGACTGAAATAGTACAGGCAAATTATAGCACTGTATTAGTACCTTGTTAATGAGGGATTTGCACACTTCCCTTTTCATATGTATTTTCTGCAGTTTTATATAACTCAGCAGTACAAAAGTATTTGCAGCTGTTAAAAAAGAGATTTAGCATGACTTTAAGTGTCTCATCTGTAGATATGAATTGCAAGAACATAAAATAAATATACCTTTAAAAAATAATTCAAAATATAATACTTTGTTTTCTGACTGGCAATCTGCACATACCTGGAGTTTGTGGCTTTGCTCTATGTTATATTTATTCATGCTTGAGTACTGAAGTAGTAGCACTAGACTAAGGGGCCAGATTCACTGCTAAAGTCTCTTATCAGTAGAATTAGAGATCAATGCTTTTAAAATTAACAGTGCCCATCTCATGTTAGACATGGATGCTTACAGCACTCCAGTATGTACGTTACTTTGGTGGAATTGTACACCTGCTTAACTTTCAGCCTGCATGCAATGGCTTGTGAGACTGTTGACCAGCTCTCAAACTTGCTCTTCGTGGTGTAGGCTGGCATATCAAATGTGTGTATAGGAAATAGAAAGAAGGTATATTTGTATGAATGCATTGTATCCTACAGTAGAGGTAATAAGACAAGGCAAAGATGTGAATTGCTTCCAGCCCGTGCTTTCTACAGTAGTCCTAAGTGGTATTTTAGTAATTCATGATATGGCATTTGTAGAGATTTCTGTTATAGCTTTCTGCATTGCCCCTCTTCCTGACTGTTTTTTCAGGAATGGGTAGTACCAGTTTGGCTCTAGTTAAAAGCAGTCTTGCTCCTGCAGAAATCTTTACTTTTTTTTTTTTTTTTTTTTTTTTTTTAGGTCAGAGAAACTGATATAGGCAAGAATCAATATCAGTAAAAGAGTTGATAATTACCTTCCAATTCATTTCAGCCATCCAATTTCTGTCCTTTGGATAGTTGGCTATTTCTTTTCTATCCCCTCAGTCCCTTCCTAGACTTGTAATATCAGGTTATAGCTGGAACTGATGATATTTACATTCTATCCAGCAACAATAACATATCTGGCAACAAAGCATTTCTACTGTAAGAAGACTGTTACACAGCTTCTGAAACTACCCCTCCATTCTCAGAACAAAGAAAAGAAACCCAAATGGCTTTGCTGCTGTACTGTTTACCAGATGAGAGTTCAGGGCAACTTTTGTCAGAGACTTAACGTTGAGCTGTGCATGTTCAAGGCCCACTGGGGACTGAAGTCTATTGATCCCTAGTGCTCAGCCTACGAAAACGATCGAAGCTGTGGGGAGCGAGTCTGCTGCAGCTCCATCTGTTGCATTCAGGCTGAACATGGATTTCGTCTTCCCCAAGCCACCTGCAGAGCAAGATTGCTCAGATCTCCAGAGGTGAAGTAGATTTCACACTAGTCGTTTTCTTGCTTGAAATTCTTTAAAGGATAATGGAGGGTCCGATCATTTCTCTGTGTGATAATATACATAATGACATGAAATGAAGCGGGGCCAGGGGGGATAGACAAAGTGGAGAAAAATATTGTGAGGAAATAAAATTGTGAGACTGACAGATTCAAAGCAAAAGACCAAATCTTTCAAGGAGATCAATGCAGGATGTATTTTCATCGCAGTATGTAAGGCTGTGTAGCTAACTCAGATGCTAGGAGCAGTATAGCCATGTAAGTATGGTGCCTACTTCAGGTTAAAAAAACTGTCTCACTAGGAGTAGTTAGCTAACAGGACTGTTCTTTCAGGACCCAAGCAAATCACCCCACCTATAGCGGGGCATGTTTTGTGTAGATGTACTCCCTTCTTACAGAGGAACCACAAGTTCAATTTGTCCACTGTGCTAATTTTGCACGCTGTCTTACTAAAACCTAGGGGTCTTCTAGCTTTCAGTTCAGATACAGAAAACAAACAAGTAGATTTAAAACACTTGCATTGTTAAAAGCTTTGCATACAATAAATCTTTCTGTTTACATATAGAAAACATCTAAAGAGTCTCATTTTCAAACTGAGATCATAGAAGCAAAGGGCAAGGGGATTCACTGGGACTGCATTCCCCACTTCAGTTGATTGCCAGATTCAATGGGTAGAATGGTGCTAAAGCACAGTGTACACTCTTCTTGCTATTTCTGTGTGAAACAGTAGTATTAAATACAGTAATATTTAATTTATATCACTTTCAAATAGGTTCCACATGGAGTAGTGGAAATGTTGCAGCCTTTGTTAGAAGTCTCGCTGATTACAGAATGGACAGGATTGGAAAACTAAATTTCTTCCAAAAAAGTTTTTTTTTTTTTTTTTTTTTTTTTCTGGAGAATTAAATGAAAGTTGGCACATTTCAAACAAATTATGTAGGCAGGTGGTGAAATACCTCAGAAAGTTGCTCTTTCCACATTTGTGAAGAACTGAAAAAATATCTAAGATATCTAAGTGCTTCTAATTTGGAGATAATGGTCATCATGATTACACTAGGGTAAAATTGAAGCATTGGAATGGTGTATCTAATCATGAATGACCAAGGTAGAAAAGAAAAATAATGATCATTCCTGTGAACATAAGAACAAAGAATAATTTAATATTCTCTGTTAAAGCTAGCTGGTCCTTAAGCTAGTATGCAGAACAGCTAATCTGAAAACTAATTCAACCTTGTAATGTTTTTTAAAAGCAAACGTTAAACAATTTTAAGAGGATAGGAAGCCAAAGGGAATTTAGACTAAATCTCTCCCGCTAGTTAAGCCTTGTTACATATTTGAAAGGCAGGTAAATTAATGATGAATTATCAATATGGTACAGATAAATAAGGGGAAAAAAAGGTATGGATGTAAGAATTTCTAGCATCTGTGCATTTCTTTGCACTAAGAGCACTCCAGCATGTCATCCTTATTTGTATCTCCTGTCATTTCAGAATAGCATAATAAAAATAAACACTTTTTATTTTGAGTCATGCTGCCACACAGAACAATATTGCATTTTTGTTCATTACTGCTATAGAAATGAAAAATTACATATTTCATGATGCAATACTATGAGACTTTTCAGAATCATTCACATGCACATTTTGAATATAAATGTGTGTGCACGCTCATGCATATATATGTTTATGATTGTATATATATTTACATATTGGGATCATCTAAAAACTATTCTTGAAAAGGGGAAGGATAAAATAAGGCATAGTATTGAATTAAGTGTATTTTTAGAAAAACTTGTTAATGTTATCGTACAGTCATAGAATAGTCGAAGTAGGAAGGGACTTTTAGAGGCCATTTGGTCCAATCCCACTGCTCAAGTATGGATACCTAGAGCCAGTTGCCCAGAAGATTTTGGAGATCTCTAAGGAGGGAGACTCCACAACCTCTCTGGGCAACCTGTGCCAGTGCTATCACCTTCACAGTAAATGAGATGAAGTGTTTCCTGATGTTCAGAAAGAACCTCTTGTGTTGCAGTTTGTGCCCATTACCTCTTGTCCTGGCACTGGGCACCACTGAAAAGAGCCTGGTTCCATCCTCTCTGCACCCTTCCTTCAGGTATTTATAAACCTCGTAAGGTCCCCCCCTGAGCCTTCTCTTTTTTTGGCTAAACAGTCCCAGCTCTCCCTTCATGAGGCTCTTGTCAGCCAATTTCTCCAGCCTTTTGAGGTTAAATAAATCTGTTGTCTGCATGTTCCAATTTCTGTTGAACACGGTCAACATTTTTGGTATTTTAATAGTCTTTGTTGGCTACCTTTGTAAAAACAAACAACAACAACGAAAACCCAACACAAAAGCAAATACCTCCTCATCCCTTTCAAATATACACTTTCTGAGACATGGTAACCTTTAAATCTATGGTTTATTCTTTGAGAAAAATGCAGTATGACGTTTTAGCCTATTTACAGTCAAATATTTTCCATTCTGAGATTTGCTTATAGCTGGGCAAACTGCTCTACTCTTGATGTATTTTGTTGGCTTCCGCTAGTGCATCCACATTCCGGACTGTGCTACTTGTTTGCCCAAACAACACGTTTTTTCCTCTGCTTAATAAGACTAATTGCTCTTCCTTTCCTTTGCTTCCTTTTGGAATTAGAACATATTGACTAATATTTTAAATCGCCTTTTGCGCTTGCCTGTGAAGAGAACTGCTTTTAATAAGAAAGCTGAACCTGAAGACATTTAACACAGTTAATTTAGTTCTGGTTAACCCTATTGACTATGTTCTTATAAAGCAGCACTGTGTTCCTACATATCTCTGCACCACTTCATTATGCTCTCTCGGTGTCATATGCATGTTAATAACCAATGATGGAAGAAAAAAAAGTTTGAGTTACAGGCTGAACTCCAAACTACAGCTTTTCTGAAAGTGTCATAGATCACGTTTAATAGCCTGTGGATCAAAATGAAACCCAATATACATCACAGGGGAACTCAATAATTGAAGCATCCCAGGAATGTCTAAGTACTGGAGTCCTGAGGTCACTAGAAGCTTCATTCTGTGCTCAGTTTTTACCTGAATAAGGACTGTCCCCTCTCCCCATTATCTTTTCTTTCTATAACAAATGGTAATCATATTTTAATGCACTTAAATGATTTTACATGGCATTTTGGGAAACAATGAACTCCCTTGTCTTCCTCTTCCTTCTCCTTTTTTTCTGTGAAATGAGAAAAACAGTCATTCAGAGGTATTGGCATTTCTGAGTCTTCAGTACACGTGAATTGCAGCTATCTCCTTTCTGTGCTAGGTGTCTGCAGAATGGTCCCACAAGGGCACTGAACACGGGCTCTGGGTCTGTGAAGCCGATCTTCACACCAGTTCTGAATTTACTCCTTTCAGGGGGCTCTCCGAAGCATCCTAACTGGTCCCTTGGTGATGTGAACGCAATAATTTGCAACCCTGGGGCTGCACAGGTGGTACTGTGGGTAGGGGGAGCACGCATAGGTTTGTCTCAGGAAAGCAGCAGTTACAGAAGGATTTTATAGACTCTGTGGTTTACATAGGGGATAAATTTCATTCCTATGTGAAAGGTGGAAGGAAGGTTGAATTTCACAGCATCCTACTGACATAAAAACTAGGAATGTAACTGTAAAAAGCCTGGCCAAACTGAGGCCCTTGGGCCTTTCTCGAGTTGCATTCGCAGGGCTCCAGTACCAGGACTGCGCCATAGGACTGTAGCAGATCTGGGCTGGTGCAGGGTGTGCTGGTTTGTCCTGAGCCCTAGGGCCCTTAGAGGTAGTGACACAGCCGTGCAGCCCAGGCCAGTTCCATCCTGCTGTAGGCACCGGTGCTCCCCAAGGAGCTGTTGTTTCACCTTATGCCTTTTAGCTGCTCCTAGAGCTGCCCTTCCTGCAGCTGTCTGCTCTGTGGTCCCCCAGCCCTGTGAGGAATTTGGAGTGCTGCTCAGCGGACCCAAATGTTCTGTCTTTTCTGATATACGGTGGGACTTTGAACTCAAAGGGTTTGATGACTGACGAATGCAAATAAGGGAGTAACAGATGATTTTTAGGTGAACACTTCCAGCGAACATTTCAGGGTACATAAGGGATTGATGAGATGATTGTCCAGCAGAGCCTCTGGTTTGATATATGATCATTATATATATTCCTTATTCTTGCTAATACTTGCTATTCCAGCACTGAAGGATTTATGTAGGATAAAAGTAATGCCTGGCCCTCTCACTGAGAATCTCACTGAGAGTGAAAGCAAAGAAGGCAGCTAAGCAAAAACTATTTTTGGCAATTGATTCAGTGCCAATGCATTTCTTGGTTTTGCACACAGCAAACTGCAGAGTGGAATGGAAGTCACCAGTTCCTGGTTTGCACCTTGACAGTGCAGCCTCCCCCTCTGCAAGGGCGTGGTAACAGGAGATTCTCTGAATGCTTTCAATATTTTATGAAGGTCCTTGAATATCAGAAGTTGCAGGCGGGCTAATGACAATCTCATGAATGAATAATGACTGCCAGTGTGGTCTGTTGGTCACGGCTTTTTAGACAAACCCTTTCTACACTACACAATAAAGTTTCCTGTAGTTACAAATCTTTCTAGTGGCATTGCTGCCATTCTGCCCTGACAGCTGGTACCTGCTGTGGTATCTGAATGAACAAAGTGTTTTCTAGCATTCTGTTGTTTTTGGCATGTTTAATAAATAACAGCAATGAATTGGCTATAGTGCAATAATAGTGATCACAAGATTAATAGTACAGTGATTTTTCTGGTCACTTTATAGGGAATTGGACAGAAGGAAAATATAATCTGAATTCCATCCATAGTTAATGGACCCCTACAGCATGACCTGATATGTTTTTGATGGAAAACTAGATAAGATACCTTTTTGCCTAGTCAGCCAGAAAACAGCAGCTGCTTAACAGTAAAAGCCTTTATTGTACTTCAGAATTAAAGGTAGACTTCTGCTGTAGTCTGAAGCCTGGGCAGCAATTTCAACACTGTCTTAACCTATTTGGAGAAGTATTTTATTTTATTGGTTATATCAGGTATAAGCGGGGAGCTCCTGTGCCCCGTGGAGCTGCAAAGGGTATGGGCACTATGGCATATGCAGCATCTTTGGAAAAGAATGACAGACATACCGGGGTTACAAATGTCTGATCAAAGGATTGTCTAGTGGTTGTTTTGGGGTACAGGAGAAACATTTATGGCTTTACACTTCTGTGCATGCTGGGCAGCTTATGTAGATTTTGTGGAAGAGCAGTAGTGCATGGAAATGTTCTTGCTTTGTCCCTCTTAGTCCAGACGATGCATTTTTGGAGGGGCACCAGAACAGGAGTACAGGTACTGCAGAGGAAAGCATGTCCTCTGCCAAAGAAGAGCAATGAAATTGTTGTGCTTTCCCTGCCATTCCCGTCTCTCTTCCCTTTCCTGCACCTTCTGCAGCATCAGTTCTTTACCACTACAATGTTTGTGTTCTTGCCCTCTGAATGGACATCTCTTTCTATGCTGAGAGACACTCGTGTCTGGACAAGGGATGTCCAGAGATCTGTAGAAAGACATCAGCTGGCTTTACCTTTTCCCTTGAAAGTACACTTCAACTGAATTGCTTGTGCTGGACAGGAATGTATTAGCCGTTATTTAATGAGCTTTATATTGCAGCATGTGAATTATGAAACTAAATGAAAAGCTACAGGTGATTTGCACCTAGCCATGAAACTGAAGCCTACAGTCAAAAAGAATGGAAGGACAGAAGCAACTACTTGGCTTCCTGTGTTTTGGGGACTTCTCTCTGGGAAGCCCCTTGACTTTCTACAAGTACATCTTCCAGAAGGGCATCTATTCTTGACTAGAAAATATCAAGGAATGGCAAAACTGCCATTTTCCTTGGCATCTCCTTTCAATGGTCAATTAGCCTTTCTGTATAAAAGGAGATTGGGAAGGGATGAAAAAAATACCTTTACAAACTAAAATAGCCTTCCCTAATCTATTTTTCCATTCTCACATACTCACAAACTGTCATCAAGTCACCACTCTTTTATTTACAAGCTAAATAGATTCACATCTTTAAGCCTTCATTGGCCATTGAATCACTTCTGTGGATGTCATCAACATCCTTCCAGTTTTTCATTATCATAAAAACAAAAGTAAACATCTGAACTCTGTATTGTTGCCAGTACCTGAGTCTCTGATACAGCATGTGGAGGAAAAACTGCCTCCTTAATACTTATGTACTTGTTCATAGCAATGATCATACTAACTTCTTTCTTCTGTTTTTCTTTGGGAGCTCAAGCTGATGAGGCATTGTAAAATATATATATTGTAATGATGAATACTGAAATGAAACCTTTTTTGCATGTGTGTTTTTGTATACATGACTATTTCAGGAACAAAAGAATTTGTGTAGACATTTTTTATTTTTTTTCCCCCCATTGGGTCAGGGAGAGTAATGAGTGGTTCTGGGATCTGGGGATCCATGTTTAAGATCAGCCCTAACCATTTTAAAGCGTCCAGATATATGACCTAATTACAAAACTTTATTGTGTGTCTTTTGGAACTTTTAAGAGCTGATTTGGGGTGTGACATAGAATGAAAATAATTGCTGAGAACTCAATTCTCAGTTTCTTGCCAGGAAGGATTCTTGGTTTCTGATAGGTGACCTGGAAGTCCATATAAATTTTGATATTTTTTTTTGTTGACTACTACAGTTTTCAGAGTCATTATCTTTAAGATAGTCATCTGTTCTTAGCTGAGTCTATTTTTTTTCCATAATGCATAGCTTACCTCTTGGCTATATTAAAAAGCCATTGTTAGACTGGGTTTGAGCACACCAGGGCAGTGCAATTGCCTGTCTGCCTCTGTTTTCTTCATTTATGAGTCTCTCACTCACAAATGGTATCAGCTGTCATTTATTGACTTCCAGAAAATTAACAGTACGGATTAGCATCAAGACTAATCCTGATCTCTGCGGAGCCTCACTAGCAACTGCGTTTGATTAATGCTCTATTTGCTGCATGTGGAGATCCACTAGTTATTCAAATCTTGCTTAGTTTTACTTTATTACTGTTATGTAGTCCTTTTTTTTTTTTTTTTTTCCTGGGTGCTGTTGCTGTGTGAATTTTTCCTGCTATTTTTCATCTAAATGGCTTTTGTAAGGCTTTCTTATTAGTGCTTTGTGTGAGTAACTCATTGAGAAAACTTGTAATATCAGCAAAATAGTGAAGAAAGGCTGACCCAAAAAATGGTGTTCAGCAAAGATATAAATGTAACTAAACACAAAAGACTGAGTTTAAAATTTGTTCATGTCAATTTTAAAATAACAATATATTCTTACCCTTTAGTTCATTATAAATTAAATCAGGGATGAGTGTTTTCCTTTGTTTTACTTTGTCCATCTCTTTGTCACTTCTAATCCTGGTGCTTGTATTCTGCAATTTCCTTAGTATCCCAAAATGTATGCAAAGATTCAGTCAATTTTTTTCAGTTCTTGGGTACAAGCCATCCAGGCCTGTGGATCTGAAAATTTGCCCTCATAGTTGTTTAACATCCCAGTAGCTGCTAATGGCTTGGAAAGTTCATCAGCTTTGTGGGAATCCTTCATCCTGCTCCCTCCCTGCAGAAATGAAAAGCTTATTGAACACTTCTGCCTCGTCTGGTTTTAACGATTAACCATAGCTTGGGCTTCACTCATCCCTAACATACATACTTACCTACTTAAAATGTTTCTTCTTTTCTTAATCCTGTCAATCAAAGATTCCTTTTTCTTCTGATAAATTTTCTCCATGTCACATTTGTATTGATTGCTATCTGATCCGTTTCCCCTTTTCAACTTGTTAAATATTGCTTTTCTGTCTTTGCTTTGCCAATGAACCAGGATGGACTTTTAGATAAAGCTGTCTTCTTTCTTGATTGAAAGATTGCAGCTTTTGGCCTTCTAATCTCTTTTAAAAGAGCTGTAAGCTTTCATTTATTTTCTACCTGAAATTCTCTGGAAATTAAGACTTTTGAAAGGCCCTTTTTGATTGGGAGCATCCTTTTCTTTTGCCTGCACTGCGTCAGGTTGTGATCAGTTCACAGAGGCTGATTTTTAGACCAGTGACAGTATCTCTGTGCCCCAGCATGGTTGAAAACGAAGATGTAACATACTGGGTGCACTCCACACTCTTGCTGGTGAGCTGGGACAGGATGCAATGCTGTGTAAAACTTGCTTGTGGACCTTGACTGGGGACAGTCTGGTTGTGCTGGGTCAGCGTGAGTGACAGTGGGATGTGGGGACTGGGGAACCGAGGGAAGGCACGGTCAGCGCTGGGTATTGCATATCTTAGACGCTTGAATGATGCCAGGGTTCATTTAATGACATGCAGTTTTCTACAGAGACTCAGTAAGTAGTGTCCATCTTCATGAATCGGGTTCATTTTCACAATCAATGGTAGCTACAAAGTAGTTGTGTTGACCTGGAGGGTTTGTTGCCCAAGCTACCAAAGCACTCTGCAGGAATTGTTTTGGGGTTGGTGGTTAGGACCTGGCTGTAGGACCTATACTGTGTACCCTGCTCTGGAACCCGTACACTGAAAAAATATAGTGCAGGTAGCTGTGCCTGGGCTCAGAGCTCAAGTTTTCTGACCCAGCTGAGTGGGGAGCTACACATGCATTTGGGGATTGCATCTGGAACACATTTCCAAGAGCTAGTTTTAAGCCACAGCTAGCAGTAAGCCAAGGTGACCATCGGGGGGCACCAGAACAACAGTAATATGTTTGAACTGCTAATTAGTGTGCACACTGCTAATGTCTGTTTGGTGCGCTCAAGAAAGGAAAAAACAACAACTATGTTTGAGGAGAGGAGGAAATATCTTCCAGTTATTAAATCAACATAATTTCCATAGTGATACTGCCAGCTCTGCTTTGAAGGCACGGACTGTTAGAGTAAACTACAGCAAGCATGAATTATCTCCTGCTTTTCAGGCAGCACGAGCTTTTTCTTCTTTCTCTCCTTCTCTCATTCTCCCTCCCTCCCTTCTTTCCTGCCCTCTTTCTTTCTTTTTCTTTCTTTTAATCTTTGTATAAAAATACATATTGCTTACAAGGTTTAGACTTAGAAAGTAGATATTTCGAATAATTATCTCTGAGAGGTCAGTCTCTAATAAAAACATGAAACTGTGTTTGTAAAGATTTTACAGTTCTCTGCTTCCCAGGCATTTGGATTGTGCTATGTGAGGTCTGAATCCCACAATGTATACAGCTTTAACAGCAGCTGAGTGCTGAGTGACAGTTCAGCTGATGCTGAACTTGAGACTCCATCTGTATGGATTTTAGCATGGACAGATATTGTGTAGCAGTAGCTGGAGGCTGCAGGGAAGTCACAGTGTCAAGGTATCTTTGCCTGCTCCTTAACCTGACCTCACAAGGACGATGAGGAGCATGCCTGCCTTTTAGTTTGGGGAAGAGCAGTACTTTTCCTTTGAAAAAAGAAGGCTGGTCTGTAGGCAAAGACTTCTTGCAAGTGTGTCTTCTGTAACATCCTGAGATTCCTCCTGCTAATCTTTGATGAAATTTTACATTATTATTATTATTTAATTCTGAAGGTGTGACCCTGTTTCAATAAAGACCTTGCTTTTTTGTTTTGTTTTGAGTTTAAAGTTCCTCAGTGAAGGTACCGAGTTCCTGTGTGTTGAGTCACAGCATGCTTTCTGAAAGCCAAGACTACTAGCCAAGATCTGACCTTGCTTGGCTGGTGCTATTGGAAAAATTGTCCAGGTTTTCCTCACTGTCCAGTTGCCCTACAGATTTACCAGTCTTGAGGTAGTGTCCCCTTTGCATGACTCAGTGTTTAGTCCACAATTACTCACAATGTGGGTTTTATCTATAACAACACACACAGTCTGTTTTTATAGGTGAAAAATTTTGCAAATAATATTTCCGACAGTCTTGACAAAAAAACAGACGACCATGACATGAATGTAACGTTTGGACACTGAGACTTGAAAGGGTTCCTGGCCTGAAACCATGACACTTTTTCTCACTAAGTAGTTTGGCTTGAAGAAAAATATTACTTCACTGTGCAGATCTTGCTTTTATATCTCTTGACCATCACAGTCACAGCACTACTGTGTAGAAAACAGTGTCATTATGCAAAATCTGGCTTTCATCAGGCAGCTCGGGATGCCTAGAAATTCCTGCTTTCTCAAGCTCACTAAGCCTATCTGAGGTCTTCTAAAAATGGTGAAAAGAACTGTTAATCCCGCTGCTGTTTACCTTGAAATCAGAAAGTCTCTCCCTAAATTTGTGCAGTTCCTTACTTTCTGCACTAGATGGTGATCAAAAGCAACCCATGCAGGATTCTGTCTTGGCCTCCTGTCAGTTGACAGTGGATAATGAAAGGACATGAGACTGACCATTTTTCCTGCCAGCTTTTAAAGTTTTTCTGTCCCCGAGTAATTAATCTTCTTGGCAGAATCCTCTTAAAGTAGAAGCGAAAGTCTTTAGTGGCATTGCTAAGTTCTAATGTTATATTGAACCTGTGATTTTTAAATTACTTATTTGATAAACACATAGGAAGCATTTTTTGCCATTGTCATCACCAAATATTCATAAAATATCCCGTAACTTCAAGCTAGGATTAGTGGTATTTACATAATGCAGAAAGTCAAATATGCCAGTTTTCAGAATAGTTGCTACAGACCAAAACCCAGTTGCTGAATGTAAAAATTGAGTACTTGTGCTTAGTACAAGGTAGTAACAGGGAAGGGGGAGCACTGCTCTGAAAATATGCTTACAGATTTTTATAAGATTAAAAACAAACTAAGGAGAATCCATATCTGTACTTCCCACTCCAAAATTATAAAAACTGCTCTAGTCCTGTACCTTGGGAATAGTGCTGGCTTCAAAGGGAAAAAATGCAAGATGTATTTTGCATTATGTAACTGGAAAAATGAAGTCCTCTGAAGAAAGTCAGTCAAAAAAAGCTCATTAAAAAAAAGAAAAAAAAGTAGAAGAGTAATTTTCAGGTATTGGAGTCTGGTAGATGGATTTAGACAGATTAGAGACATGGGAAAGGCTAGTACAATAGTGCGTAGAGTGATGGTTGGTAGAAAATATCAAAGGTGTAGTGTTTAGATAGTAGGAGAATGTGCAATGCACTGGACTTCTGTGATCTGTACAATAGACAAATAAACAGTTGAAAGAAGGAGGGCATCAGATTAAAATAAGTCTTAATAGCTGGGAGGGTTTTTTAGTCCTGTGTTTACCTCTCTAAGTAAAGCAGCAATAGCATGACTCAGGGTTAGTTACTCTCATGCATGCATCCTTCCTCTGGTGGGGTTAAAGCTGGTTGAACCAGCCCTCTTCTGCTCCAGCTGGGAGACAGTCCCATGGGGGGTGGCTATGGCAAAAGACACAGTGCTGCGGAAAGGTGGAGGAGATCTGTTGGGTGCACGGTGTATGGCTTAAATTAGGCATTGAGAATCCTCTGTTTCTCTTACTGAGCAGGACACACACACTCAATCCTGAGGTCTTGTCCCAGGAGCTGGATAAAGAGATCTCCCATGGTCAATAACCTCAAGTTAAACATTTGCAACTCTTTGTGACTGCTACAAGGCAGTGAGGACACAGGTGATCAGCCGATAGGAAGCTGGAGAGCAATAAATAAGTATCTACTCACAGGCGATTGTAGGGTTAAAAAAGAGCAAAAGGAAATTTGATGCAGCTACAACATGTTTTACACTGGTGAAGTGTGTAGCAATGAGGAAACGCATGGCAAAGCCAGATTCCAGACAACTGAGTTGATGATATGATTCATACACTTACTTTTTAACTCAGCACTCAGCCTGATTATAATGAGAATCATCTGAGGGAAGTAAAATAACAACAGTTTGAAGCTTGTAGGAGGGCTGTAGCCTGTAGCCATGCTAGATGCAGAGGACCATGTCAATTGCTCTGCAGCATGTTGGAGAAATGGAGGTTATGTTGTGAACTAGATGGAGTTTTGTCTTTGCCTTGTGTTTTTGTGTTTGTATTTTTTTTCGAGGAGTCCTCTGTAAGTCTGACTTTTGTTCTAAATTGGTCCTCCATGGCTGCATGGATGTACTTGCATGCATGTAATTTATGCAAGCAGATAATCTGTATACAGATATACATGTATACATATACTGTATACAGTATACATGAAAACTGGATCATTGCATGTACACACAGCCAGCTTGGCAGCTGTGCACCAAAGGGATTTGTATGCACTTAACTTATAAAAACTGGCTCTGAATGTACGAAGGGAAGTAACGTCAAGAGAGTCGAGGCACACCCTTAGTATGGTATTAGCACGTACACTCACAACTGTTCTTGGTTAAAGATTGTTCTCCCTCAAACAAAATCAGAACTGCAAATCTCATATTGTCTCATTCTGTATATTTTAAGTTTCTGAGCTCAGTGACCTTATCATACAATATGATAATGAGGTAAAAGCGTATGTGAATTTTATCCTAGTCTGAAGTTCTCCATTTCGTTTGTGGCAGATGAAAATCCCCACATACATTTAAAAGGCAGAGTTCTCTAATGATCAGTATGCATGTGTGGGACCAATGGGACACTTCTGGGATCAAATGCAAATGAGTTCTTTTTTATAGGAAATGATTCAAAGCACATGTCCCTGCAGTTTCAGTGAAAATTGTCAACCGTCAATTGCCAATGACAGAAAAGACTTCAGAGCAGTAGCAATGCAGTACAGTGTCAGAAAGTGGCTGAGTCCAGGCGCCCTGGGAACCCAGGGGGATTTCTCCTTTTCTAGCCTGATAGGTATGAGGCCACTGTGGTTCCCTGTCCCCAGGTCCTTAGAGTACACATACTCACATACTCGTTTCAGTATGAATACAGACTGTGAAAGCAGGACCTCACAATCCTTCTGACTTTCGGGTTGCACACACACAAAATACACAGCTGGCCACACAGATAAAGACAAAGAGCAGCGTCTTTACTGGCACCCAAACATTTATAACAATCATACAAACATGAACAGTATGAACCACCCAATTCTCTTTAGCTGATCAGGACTCAAATCTAGTGGGATAAATACATGCGTATTATGGTCTCTCTGGTCGCTGGTCTTAGGTCTTGAGTCTAACCAGTTGCTGGTACCTGGATCTGCAAACTCCGCAGGTTGCAGGTACTCAGACCTCTTATTTTGCTAGTTGACTTGTCTGTCTTGAAGTTCACTAGTGTTTACACATCCAACAGAAGATAGAAATAATATTTAATGGGAATATAGGATAGACTGTGGTGATCAAGAACAGGGTTCAGCCATGTGAGTGTACTGACCAACAGTTTTTGTATCTGATGGTACTGTCTATGTTTTTCTTCTGATTTCTCCTAGTTGTTTCTCCCCAATTCACCTTGACCCTTCCCTGTCCACACCTTTGGTCCTTTCACCTAAGCATCACAGAATACATTTTTTACAGTCCCAGACTTTTCTTCCCTCTGCATCCCGTAAGAAGTACTGTACCCCTCTCCTGGCATTCCTGTGAAAGTTTTTCATTCATTGCTCTTTGTGGGTTTCACACCAGGGGCAAGTGCTCTCCTTTGATAGTCAGAGGAGTAGTCAATGTGGTGTGCTCCATTTTCACTGATCAGGTTACTAGGGTTCCTCTGCCTGTCATTGTTTCTCTGATCCTTGCTGAGTCTTTGTGTTCTCTGTGGTTAGCCTTTAATCACATCACCTAACACATATCTACCATGTCAGTAACTGGGGAGCACATGGCTCTGCATGATTCTTCTTGTGCTCTGGATATGCGACCTCTGCACTGTGACCAATGCAGATCTTAGGCCTATGCAGGAAGTTAGATTTTAGATATCTTTGATTATAGATAAACTGTCAAGATAAGTTTCATTTTACCATGCTTTAGTCACCTAAAAGCTGGGCAGAGGTGTTCCCTGAGGCCCATAGACAGGGAGAAAGGCTTTTCTAAATTGATCCCATATATCTTAGATGCCTGCTCTAGGATGAGATAAATCACTCTCTAGAGGTGCATCTTTTCCTTCCTTAAAAGCAAAGCCTAGATGTTTAGGCTAGATGTCTAACTTTCAGACTGCCAAAATGATGGGAGTTGAATCCTACCTTCCACATTTTACCTTCAGTGCTGGAGGCCATTTCTCTGGGTAACACGTGATGGGTAACACAGGTTCAGTGAACCTGACACTTCTCAAGTTATTGCTCCCCCTATGTGTGAGGCTCTTACAGAGTTAAGCAACTGCCTTCTGTATATAATGCAGGTTCTGATGGAAAAATACCATCCAGGATCAATATTATATGGAGTTGAAATTAGGAACTAGGGGTCTGTATTACTCATGTGTGTAGTATAAGAATGGAATGACTAGGATTTGATTTTGTGTAGTCCATCATGTCCATACTAAATCTTCACAATCCATGAAGTTCACACCAGTTGCCAACCGTAGGTATGTGCTGTGCGTACACGGAGTGTTGACCACTGGAGGAGTTGTCATCTGCGCTGCAAGTTTTCTGAAGAAAACCACTTTGAGCCAAATGGCAGCAAATTTGTTTGGATTTTGCAAGACTATTTACAAGGCAAATATGCACTAAAAATATCCCATCCTGCTCACTAAATCACTAATGTACCTGAGTGGTGTCTAGCTTTGGCATAGACTTGTGGTTAAGATCTTGGTTATTATTTCCTTTTTGTGTGCCTCAGTTACTTCGATAGTGATGATAGTACTTCCTCTTGCACATTCAAAGGTAGGGATGGAAAGCACTGTAAAACTCCATAATAAGAGTAATTTTTCACTTAGAATTATGACTTCTGTGGTTGTTTTTTTTTTTTTTGATGGTGGTGTTTTTTCCCCCTTTTTTTTTTTTTCCTTACAGCAGCTGCTTATTGATTTGTGTCCTTGCTCCTTACCTGCCTAATGGATGGATGTGATTTTAGAAGTACCAGGTTTTAAGACAAATGAGAAAGTTCAAAAAATGGTATAGCTCAAACAGAGTTTCTGAATTCTTAGCTATGCTGATCCTAGTAGAAGAATGGAAGGAAGGTCTGCAGCAGCGTGAAGGAAGAACCAATAAAATGTACAATAATGCAGTCATGGTAGAGAAAAAAATACTTCCATCCTCAGGTATTTAGTTTTATTGGAAATTATTTGATTCAATTATCAAAAGCACAGTAATTATGACCCATGCAGTACTAATGACTATTGGCAACAAGACTCACGAGGACACACAATCTAATTAGCTTTAATGAGATGGATTTAATAATACATTGGATTAACATCTGTTAGAACCAAGTATCAAGATTTATTGTTCTCTGAATAAATATTGACCTCGTGCTCTCAGGTCAATAAATCTTAAGCTTGCCTGCACTTAAATGAGTATCTACTTATTATGTTAGCACTCTTTTGTTTTCTATCACCAACTTCAGTATGAGGAGAGGAGAGCTGCACTTCCCTCCTGCTGTGTAAAACACTTCTTTAAGGAGTAGCAAGAAAGCACTGAATTTGCAAATTGAAGACAAAAAGGGTTGGAGCCTATACCCTTTGTCTTTTCTCCTTATAAAACTGCTCTTCCTTGTTGCTTGCTAAGTAGAAATTTCAGAAATGTCCAGAAAATATCAATAGTAATGCCACAGAAAAACTGTGTAGCTCGTATCATCTGCTCAATTAAGCAGTCTTTGTATTTTGAGTAGCAGTGTGAGTGGTATTGGGAAGATCTGTGGGGATGAGTTGGAGGAATTCCTCCTCCTTAATGTGTACTGAGATACCAAGATACTTCAGATTTCATTTTGTGCTTCAGATATTGAAGCGCATATTCCTTTCTAGCTGTAGGCATCTCAAGAGGATTGAGATGGAACATGTTTCTTTTTCATGCCTACAGGGTAGGAACTTCTTGATAATCTCAAAAGGGATCACTGTGGTCAGAAATATCTTCAAGTCTTACAACATTTTTTATAACCAAGAAGAGTTCCTTTTAAAACAGTAGAAAATACTTGAGACTGATATTCTTTCAGCAGAATATTTAGACCTTCCTTTCAAATTTAATAGAGTTATAAGGGAACGTTTGTTAGTGTAACTCTACTCCAGGTGAAGTCAGCTATAAAACTGCTAGGATCTCTAACAGCAGAATTCTGTAGGTGAATGTTGATTAATGTAGAGGATCTTTTTAGCAGAGACACTGATGAATGGGAGACTTTATAAATTCTGTAGGAAGGTTATTTGTATTTATTGAATTCTGTGGAAACTTTTCAGTTAAGGAGGTGAAATCTGGCAGACTTTAATGGATGAGTTTTATACAGTACATCATAACTGCTTTCAAAGATCAAAAGGTTTTTCTTACGCATGCTCTCTCTCTCTTGTAAAAATATGTATGCTGTGCAGAAACCTAGCAAAAATGTTTCAGTTTTTCACCTTTTTTCACCCTTCTATTATTTTATTTCTAATTGTATGACTGACCTTTACCTTTTTGGTGTGATTTAGAGGTTGCTGTGGCACTAAGGGAAATAGTGGAATTTACCATGATCCATAATGAATACCGTAGGCCAGGCTGGAGAAAGAAAAAGGTTCTTGGATCAATTTGGTGTACAGGATTAGAGGATTTAATCTGTGCTTCTGAATGTTGAGCCATAGCTACAGGGATGTAGAGTAGGCCCAATGTTAGCGATTTTTTTTATTCCATATGTTCCTTTCGAGGTAAGTATATTGTTACAAGTCTCTGCAGGACAGATGCTAAATTTTGGGCCTTTCCCCTCCAACTGCTTTCAAATTTTCTAAGGATTAACTGCAATCTAGCTCCTTTTAATCATAATCATATATAATTTAGTTCTTTAACTGCAAGCAATTGTGGGTGCAAACCATTATTTTCCCCTCACTTTGCACCCTTTCATACTGCAAGAAACTTTGCAAATTCTAAAACCCTAAGGATCCTACTTTGCTCTTTCAGTTCAGTGTCTGTACGCGGGTTTAAGGACAAAGATTTGTAACGTGTTGCTTTTCACTTGTGGAGAAAAAGGAAAAAAATATGCTTACTGGGGATGAGTTGATGAGGAAGGCTGAGCTGGAATGAGCATTGTCCTGGGACAAGATCTATATGGATGAAGTGTTGTTGATTTTGGTAGGACTCCATGTTGAAGGGTTTGATAGCTTTTATTTCATGTCCAGATTAGGCTTTAAGTAAATCAATCTTGGACAAGCAAAACAGTTATAATAAATGACAGTTATTGGTCCTATATTTCACTGGATGGAGGGGAGAAGGGGTCCTTTTCTTTGTTAAATTGGGTGATCCGATCAGACAGCAGCCCTGCTTCTGTGGTAGCAGCGTGGGTCATGGTAGAACAGCCCCACCTCTCCCAAACAGATTAGAAGCAGCCTCTGTGAAGGTCATTATGCTGGTTTTAAGGAGGGGAAAATCTAGTTTTGTTGTAATACTCGTTTTTCTTTAGAATTGTATAAAGAATTTGAAAAAAGACTCCTTCCTGTTCTTTAATCCTTACTCTAATGCAAATACATAAGGTGCTACTTTATGCCAGCAGCTGACTTGTGCAAGTAGAAAATAAGGTGTTACCAGTAGGGAATCATTCCAACTTTCTGAAGCAATGTTAGTTCTTCTACTCAAGAAGTGTATTGAGTTTTTGAACTTGTGTCATCAAATAATGTAATCTTCCTATTGTAAAGTGCTCCTCCCAGCCCCAGACATTCATGTTGCACTGTTATTTTTTTTCCCCAGTGGAGAAGGAGAACAGAAGCTCATCCCTATGCATACAAACTAAAAAGGTTATTTTTTCCTGTTAGTTACTCTTGTTTTCAAGATGACAAGCTGCCCTTTCATCCTGCATGGAGAAGAGAGAGCTTGTCTTTGGCAGCATTGAAAAGACTGGAAAACCTAGTCACTAAAATGGAAACTTAGCAAAGTGTTCTGCAGAAGAACCTTGTGTACACTATGAAAGCTTTTAAAACAATTGTTTTTATAAAAAACAGTAGCACTCAACTCTCATGCTACTGTTTAAGCAGTTCTGAGTGCTCTTGCCTTTGGAGGTTTCTCAATGCCTAGACTTTGCACATAACTTGTTAATAAAACCTTGGTAAAGCAACACAGAAATGTGAGAAATAACAAGGAACATTATTCATAATAATAAGGAATCCATGTGAATTGTCTTGAAAAGATACGTGTACTCAGACAGAAGACAGCATGGGACTGCGTACCTGGAGAACAGTGGTGTTCAACAGAAGTTTTATCTGTAAGTGAAAACATACCCAAACATCTTCAAATGCTGACTCGTGGCTGCTGTCTGTTCTGCCTCCTTCTCAGAGGCAAATACTGTTAATGTAAAAGCCTTGATCTGAACACTTTTTTGTTGCATAAATGACCGGCTAAAGAAGTCATTCAAGGCAATCAAAATCTGAAGCCAACCTGTCATCTCCTATTAGTCAGGTTGTTTGCAATGATTTGTGGGGTTCATTAGTGGGTCTTCTGGCAAAAAGTAACTGGTGAGAAGATGATGTGCAAAATATGATAGCGTAGACATGCTGCACAGCCCTGCATTGAAGGTGCATGAAGAATGTCTGTATCAAGACAAAAATACAGCTGCATCTGGTCTCCTTTGATATGCTAGTTGTTCCAAAGAATGTGGAAGTGGTTACTGCTATTTTGACAAATGCGTTTATTTCTCCTTTTGTTGCCTGGTGTGGCACAAGGGGAACACTGGCGCAATAGTGTACAGCAATAATTTATTAGTGGTTTAGGGATGTGGGCCCAGAACAAATTCTAGACAAAAGAAAAACATGTTTGGGTTTTACAGAGCGCCTTGGCTACAGGAACAAAGCCATGATTGGGTGTGCAAATATTTGGTATTTCGATTGTCCCAGTTGGGGTGACAGCTGACAAATGGTCTGAGTTTGTTTTTAATTATCACCAAAAGAAAAAAAAAAAAACAACAACAAAAAAAAACAGCCTGTTGTTTTAAAGCCAGCAACTGATTTTGCAGCACAAGGCAATAAAAGATATTTAACAGTGGAGGATATACTTTCTCAGTGTTACAATATGCTGAAAGCACTATTACTTCCAAATATTTGTAGTATTTAGCTAGTTTTGTGGTTACAACCAACCAAGAAAATTGTTTTCTTCACTTGTATTGCATCCAATGATCAATACTAAAATGCCAGCTACCATTCTCACTTAATGCTAACTGGTATCATTGGTATCAATGTTATCTTCTGCACACACTGGAAAGGGCAGCAGATATGCGGTGACAGATGCTTGTGAGACCTATTTGGCACAAAAATTACTTAATATATATCATACTAGTGTACAGAGCACCCGTGAGGTATCAGGGTCAATTACAATAGATATATGAACACACAGAGACTTCACTGCCCGGAAGGGTTATAGGCCCCCTGTGAAGGGAAGAAGAAGCATGTTACCCAAAAGAGATTGAGTCATTTATCCAAGACAACCCAAACAGTCTCTGGTAGGGGAAGGGACCAATCCTATTTGTTGAGTCTGTATCCATTATTTCAACCACTTCATTATCGTTTAAGTAAGATAAGAACAATGTTGAGAAGATCCACTGAAATTAGAAGGCCATATATAAAAGTTTAAAGTTGTGCCCAAATGCTTAATTGAATTGGGGTTTTGTTTACTTTTTGGTTGCAATTACTGTACAACAGTTGTTCTCTTGTGAATATACATGAATCTGAATCATTTCTTGCAGGAAGTGTAACTTGCCAGAATTTGAATAGCCAATAATTCACCTTTTAAGTAAAAATCATGAACCTCCGAATGCAAATTTGCCCCTCCTAGGGAGGCCAAAATGGACTTTCGTGGTTGGATGAGAGAGACTGTTCTGCATAAACTTGTCTTCCATTGCAAGAAAGAATTGAGGCGAGAACACACAATGTGTTTTCCATTTTTGTGAAATCATGAGAATGTGATCTTTCCATTTTGTCAAAAGGGTGACTTTTTTTGTCTTCTAGCTACAGCCCTCTGCCAATTTCTAGCACAGCATTCAGTACCTCGGAAAGTTTCATAAAGGCTGTGTTTGAGGAAGAAAAATAGTTTGATCTGCGAATATGCTGCTGTCCTTCCAACAGTGTCTAGCCTGCTTTTGTGGATCCCTAGAAAGGTTATTGATTTACTGCAAGTGTGGTTTTCTCTAGTAAAGGCCGAAGGCTGTTTGCAGACTGCCACCTGAAGCAGATGCATAAGGAGGAAATTTAGATAATTGCGTTCTGCTTCCATTGGAGTCTGCGGCAATTTTGAAATGATTTTCAGGAGGAGCAGAATGGGTCTGGTGACTGAGTCCCCGCTGCCAGGAGCTGGAAGAGCTCATCAGCTTTACTTTGCATAGGTGCTTGGGGAACTGGGAGCTGTCGGAAAAATGTTGCTGATAGAAGTCGCCAGTATTAACACTGGTTTTTATAGACACTTTCTGACTTTGTATTACTTGCTGGGCTAGCAAGATTAGAGTCAGCTATACTACTAAAAGCTGTTCACATGAGATTCCCAGCCAATTTTTGCCGACAGAACAGGCAGTCCCACAGATTTTCTCATACTTTCTGTCTTTTCTGGGGGGCAGAAATTCTACAGACATTTCAGTTAAGTGTTGTCAGCACTTTTGATCCCAAGTATTTATGGCTGTACAAATAATGGATTTTATTTTTTATTTTTTTGGTTTGGCCACTGAATTAAGAAACTTAATAGAATTCTTGGTTTTAGTTGACCAGAAATAATTTTTGTTTTCAGATGAACTAAGATGAATCAGTTTGCTTGGTTTCAGTTTCCTTAGTCCTTTTCTACTCCCTGCAATAAAAAATGGGTCAATTTCCAATTGAATTTAAGTTTTAATTGAAAACATTGTTTTGAAACAACTATTCAAAATAATTTTGTTTTACTTTAGACTTTTCTGGTTTTGTATTCTTCTGACTAATGCTATTTTTTCATTTGTGCAAGTTGTCAAATTGACAATCTTTCTTCCTTCAAGCAATGTCTTTTTGCAAATTCATTGCTTAGTGGATTTGCTTTTAGCTAGCACTGTTATCAATTTGTAACTCATTCCTCTTGGCTTAGTATGTAAATCAGGAAAATACAAAATTTACAAAATGTTACCCACACGTTAGAAAGCTGTTGTGGTATGTTAAAATCTGATATGACTAGACTAATACAGCCAGAGTGGTTGAGAATTACAGCAGTGCTGGTAGTGTTCAGGTAATGGAGGTACAGTTAGAGGCATAGAAAATCATTTGTGGTGAGGCAGTTTGAAAATACTGGATTAGGTCTAAAAAGAGATTCACTGCAGATTAACACAAGGCTTTGAGAAAGAAATTCATACTCAAGGTAGGACAATCTTCCATTATCAGCAAGCTGTTCTGTAGACGTCCAACCTGAGCTTCCTTGCCGTGTCAGGGTATCTGTTAATTGCAATTGTGAGAGACAACACTAGAGCAGAAGAATAAGAAGCTAATTAAAATCAGTATGTGCGTATTACTTTATTTAAGCAAGATGAATGAGCTAGCCTATCTGTTGGGAAATTCTTGTTCTCCTTAGGACATCTTATCTGGCTATCCACTCCCAGTAGCATTAGTACAGGTGGGGTTGGGGGCCCAGTGGATTTAATTCATGAACAAAAGAGCTACATTACCCTTTTCTGTCCCCAGAAACCATAAGCTGTTTTTGACTAAATATAGGAATTAAACCATACGCTGGTAATAGTGGCTATGTATTTTAGAAGTTAATGGGATTGTGTGATTTAAATTTTTTTTTTTTTTTAAGTTAGAATAAACTTTTACAAATCAATTTTAAATACAAACGTTCACACAGGAGGCACCTTACAGTGGGTGAAATCAAAAGCATTATACTGTGACATGAGTAATGGGGCAGGAATATCACCTATACAACAGAGCTGCTCTGGAGATTTCACTTGATGCAATACATCCGTGTGCTAGGAAATTATCGTATCTTAAGAGCCATGTTTACATAGCATGGCCACTTTGAGAATGGTTTTGGAGGTCTTTCTATCTGGTAGAAGAATAAATGATCTCAAATAGGTGTTCCATCAAGTCCTCTAAAAGGATTTTAAGAATTCAGACTTGGGAGCTAGCTCTTGGAGACACTAGGCGTATGCTTTTCCTGCTGAGAAAGTGCTCGACTCTGTTGATGAATCAGTCCTTGATAGCTGCTGAAGCATGTTATGCGGTCATGGCCTGAGCTTGGTGGAAATTCCTCAAGTGTTGGAGAAACCTCCATTAATTACCACTGACGAGTCAGTTGTGGGAAACACAGTGGTTTTTAAGGTATTGGCATGTAGCAGGATTGTGCAGAACCCCTCTTCTCAGGGATACTTGAGATATGGAGAGGGAAACGTGATACTTTCCTGGTCCTCCTCGTGCATGTCGATACTCCAGCTGCAGCGTCCATGTTGGCCCTTTCTACTTACCACATAGCTCTGTGTCTGTGTATGCGCTGGGAAGGAACATTGTCATCTTCCCCATGAATGTATGTAAGGGTCAGCTGCAGTCGGGGCTCTTGACAGAAACAGCTTAAATTTTAGGCTAAAATTTTCTGTTATTTATAGTGTGGCTGAGTGCTGGCAGGGAGTAGGAGAAGAGATTATCCCGTTGCCCAGGTAAATGGAGAAGGATCTAAACTGCTATGTCATTGCTGCTCTAATTTTAAAAACCTCTGCTATTGAAAGTAAGGGAAGAATCCAGGTGGCATGAGATGTTACAGCCCCTCTGTTACAGCATGGGGAGAATGTGATGTGCAGATCAATCCCCAGGCAAAGCCATTCCCTGGGCCTCTAGTTGTGTGCCATGTGTGCAGCTCTGCTGGAGGAGGGCCTTACACTCACTGCACTCCCTCCCTGCCTTCCTAGTGAGTCTGATACCTAATACACTGCTGAATTGAGCATTTTAAATAATAATCTCCAGGGTGGGCTGGCAGGGGAGGGCAATGGTAGAAAGGCAGTGGTGAGGAGAGGGAAGGAGAGAAGAGAACTTAAGTTTTAGGATACATTACACTTAAAATTCTGAGACTGTTCCACTGACGGGCAACATAAAGAATTAGGTTTACAATATGAAGTAAATTCCATAGTAAAATAATTGGACTGTCGAAGCAATCTTGCTCTCACTAAATTGCTTTCCTATGAACTTATCCTGAATGGGGCTGTGCAGCTCTTTCTGATATTTGAACATCCTCAGTTCTCATTGACTTCATTGGGAATTGAACTCATGGAACTCCTCACTAGGTAATTAGTTCCTTATAGGGCTGATTTTTCTGCTGCCAATCGGCAGTTGCCTTAACTTTCAGTTAGCAGTCATACCCAGTGCTCCTCAAGTCCATGCCTTAGCATCCCATGCATCATTTAATGGCTTTTCTGTGAGACATGTACTCAAGCATTTGCGCAAATGTTCTGTTCCTTACTGTTTGCTGTGGATAGGATCCATAATAGTTTTGATACACTGACTGCATCACATTAGCAAATAGAACATGCAAAATACATGATGGAAAACCTTTCCAAAAATAATCTTGTCAAAAGCCTGCAAGACAGTTTTTAGTTTAGTTTAGGTTTGTTTTCTTTATAAGTAGGAAGTGTTTGTTTTGTCTTCAAAAAAGGAAGGATGCACTTCAAACATATTAAGAGCACAACTTCATTAGCATGGAGGATGAATGAGATAATGACTGAGATAATGAAAGAGAGATTTCCTACCTTTCCTTTCTGTGAGAAGAAGACCTACTGAAATGCAGTATATTTACAGACCTTCTATTGCTAAAGTTCTAAATGCATTTGCTTTCATGGTCCCCATTTCTGCTGCTGCACATTTTGGAATGATGGATTGTGGAGCACGGGGTGTTGAGATGAAGAGAATCAATAATATGATACAAAAAAAATGAAATAATTCTTGATAGAACATCAATAAAGGCTAAAAGTTGCCATAGGGATTTGAATCTTAAAGAAGAGCTTAAGAAAGTATATTAAAAAGCATTCACTTCTCCCCTTGCACTTGTACTGCTTTTGTTCCCTGAGTAGAGGTTGCATGGGGGTTCTTGTCAAGGACAGGGGTGGAGGTGTTTGTTTTTTTCTGTATCGGTAGGTGCTCAGTATGGTATCTGCTGGTTGGTGTGATGTCTTCTGAGCACTGTCACAGCATCGATGCAATCTCAGCCCACAGCTGGCATGAATAAAAATGGAAGAGTAGAGCTCTTAGTAGCCTTATACACTGTTAAAGGGTTTAACGCAGCAAACCACAGGAGAAGTAGGAGAATATGTATCATGCCAAACTTACTTGGTGTTTAAGAGAATGTGTGTTGCAGGTCCATACACTGGCGTGAATAACCAAGAGTGATCCCAACCAAGAGTCTTTCCATTTGACTCCACTGCTGGCAACTTGTGCAAGAACAATTGGAGTCCAGATTTTGCCCTCGTGCTAGCACTGTACTGTACGGCATTCAGTGATTTGTTGGGACACAGTTTGGAATATTTGGTCTGAAATAGAGAGGACTGTTTGCCAAGAAACATACTTTTCAGGACAAAGGAGGCTGTCTCATGTAAAATAGCTGCCATCTCCATCCAAGCAGAACTCCAGTGCATTTTTCTTTTTGCTTGAGTATGGACTAAATGAGGTTAGTCTGATGTGATTCTGAGCCATAGAACAACAAAACTGAGGAAATCTTGAATCATTTGCCAGGCAGACAGAAACCCAGGTGGGAGATGTTTTTCTTTCCATGGTATAGGGGTAGATTTGATGAATTCTATTTCTAAATGATGCACGTGTTGCACATATACAGTAGAATTGTGATTTTGTTGCTAGCTTTCATTAGGATCTTTTTGCAGGAGGCACACCTGGAGCTCTACATTAGATTTTATGGTAATAGGTGCTGTTGAACATGAGTGAAGGTATCACAGTATGCCTCTAACATTTCTGCTGTAATTCTTAGTCTTCCTGTCCTTGTTATCTTCTTGTTTCTCAAATGTTTATCAGAACTACTTTCATAACTTTTTGCTCAATTTTTACTTGCAGCATTATGCAAAAAACAAAGTTCTGTTTACAGATTGCATTCTGAAAGGATATTCATTGCTCTCAGGTGTATAATTCATACCGATGTCACACTCTGGACTTTAATTAGAATGCTTACTCCATCACTCTCATAGTTTAAAAAACAAACACTAAATAAAACACGTAGCTTTGTCACAAAGATAAACCAAATTCAGAGAGGCAAATTAAGTTAGAACCATACACATTCCTCCTCTGAATTCAATATACATTTTGAAACAATGGTAATTTCGACATCTACCACTGAGCAAATATGGAAAAGCTAGGCTGTTAGTGTTGAAAACTGTAGGTGTTTCTATCTAAGCAAACTGTATGGGAGTTGCCTACTAAAATGTGCCATGTGAAAATAAAGCTATTAAGGCAAGGCTGGCATCATCATTTTTCTTTTGCAGATCAGGTGGTAGTTTCCAGCACTAACTTTTAGAGCTGAAATAAATTAATTCAGAAACCAAGGTTAGGTCATACACGTATTTGCTTTGTTCCAAGTCAAACCATCACAAAAGGCTGCAAAGGAGTGCACTGTTCTGAAATACATTAGTGTTATTAGTAATATATTAAAATGCAACGTCTTTAAAATATTACTTCTGTCAAAATACTTATGTGTGTTGAATTCTGTCTTCCAAGGAACAGAGTACTTAATCCAGCAATGCATTTAAGCTTATGACTTATTTCAAGCATGAGGACACAGAAGAACTGCTCGCATGCTTAAAGTTAAGCACAAGATTAATTGGACAAGGTTAATAGCCCTGCTGGGATGAGATCAAGTGTTCAGCTATAAGGACCTGACTCTGCCAATTTTACTTATGGTTTGTCCTGCACTGATACACCTATGAGATTTCATCCCGTTCAATACAAGAGCGGAGTAGCCAAATGCTACTTGCATCGTAAATCTAAGAGACGAAATCTTAACCTCCAGGATCAGGACTTCTCCCTTCATATTGCATCACTCTGACTTCTCTGGCAGCTCAAGGTTCACAGGGTTTTAATAGAAAGTGCCCTCTAGGGAGAGCTGCTTTGCAGATGTGGCGGGACAAGGGCCATGAAGTACAAGTAATCACGCTTAGCCTAGTTAGCACAAGGAGATAAACCGTACACTTAACCAGCTGCAGATGATGTTCTGCCTGAGTTCAAACCTTTCTAAATCTAGGGCTTAGGAACCTTAACCCAAGCTTTCCCATGTGGCAGATGAATGCTGCAAGCAGTAGGCTTTTGAGTGATTTAGATATTGCTCTGATTCCCTCGGGAGTCCCAGAACCTGAGGGTCTCAGTGCACGGTCTGCCTCAGGTTTGAGCCTTAATGTTTCTTGGGGCAGGCAACTGGAAGGCAGGCAAGGGGTGCAAAACTCAGACACTTCAAAAAAGCTTCATAAAGCACAAAACAGTTTCTGTCCAAATCTGTGTTTCTGAGGGTGACAATAAGCCTTTTCTGTCTCTGCTTTCAGGTTGCTCCTATAATTAAAGAAAGGATGATGAAGAAAGGCAGCATGATGCTTGGGTACCAGCCTCACCGGGGCAAAGTCAACTTCTTCCGCCAGGTGGTGATCAGCCCACAAGTGAGTCGAGAGGACATGGACTTCTTGCTGGATGAAATTGAACTGCTTGCTAAGGACTTGTAGCTGTAGCTCTTCAGCACCAGGCACTGCTCATGTGTGATATTTATGGACAGAGAATGGCAGCAGCATTCTGGTGCTATTTTGTGAAAGGTAGTAAAAAGCTTGACATATAGGTTGGAAACTGTTGTTTAACATAGTGATGTTCAGAGCTTTGCTGGTAGAATACCTCTTCACACAAAAGTATTTGCTGATGGGGGCTGAGACAGGCCAGTGCTTGCAGCACCACCGCCATTCTGGGAAGTGTTTCCTTGAGGGGGAGCACTTCTGAAAATGGTGTCTGTGTCCCAAGGAGGGCAGCTGTTTATGGGGTGTCTGTGCACAGTGTAGCTCAAAGTGATCGCTGATATATACAGGCAATACTCCTCTCGAGTTACTGGTAGTAGTGAATTTAGCTCAGTGAGCTTTAAAATGCTAGTTAGTACTCTGTCTACACTGTCAATATTGTATTTTGGTATGTGTTTAGGGGTAGAGGTCTACTTGGTATTTACAGTAAGACTGAAAATCATGAACTTAAGGAGTTCCTCAAGGCCCTTAATTAGGTGAGTTGCCCGGATTTTCCACTGTGAGCACCATCAGACAATAGAACAAGGGCCTAACAGGGTTGTGCAGTCACCATCCTTGGAGGTTTGCAGGGCCTGGCTGGACAAAGCCCCAGGTAGTCAATATTGACCCTGCTTTTAGCAGGTAGAACTAGATGACCTTCTCAGGTCCCTTCCAACCTAAATGATTTTGTGATTCTGTGAAGTCAAATGATTAGGCCTGGTCAGTGTTTGCCAACATTGCCCACACAAGACATCAGTGCTACAGCAGTGCTGAGAATATTGGAAAAGTGTCTTAGAAATACTTAACTCTTTGGAAACAGGAGTTACCTGCAATCTTGGAACTGTTGTTCATCTTCCTCTATTTTTAAAGCATAAATATTTATTTAACAGATTTAGATGCACTTTAAAATTATAGCAGAGGAAAAAAAAAGCGTATTTACCTGAAAGATGTGTATTTTTAAGCATGGTGACTATATGTTAAGGATGTAGGAAAAATACGTATTTGTCATTGTCTGTCTATATTTGCCTACAGATTTTAGAAGACTTGGTTTTATGTTATGAGTGTATAATTTATATTTTGGCACTGAAATTAAGGTGGCAGTGATCAGTGAAAGCCTGATTGTTTTTAGGATGGGAACTATCAAAGTATTTCTGGTCAACCTTAAGATGCAAAATGATGTTCTAAACTTTGTCTTCATGTTAAGAATTATAGTATACTTTTGATTTGTTTTCATTCTAGCTAAAAAATGATGAATTTTGTGAAGACAGAAATTTATTTCTTGGGGTGAAGTTCTTGCAGCAGATTAATGGAAATAACACTGTCTTTCACACTGTAATCAACACCTACTTACCTTAGTGTTTTAATGTTTGTTCCCTATCCTGTATTCGAGGTAACACCGACCAATACGAACCTTTCTGCTATAACGTTTTCTGTATTGCTGAAAAGTGTCTTTAAACACAATGCTTTTATATTTTCAGTTCCTACGTTGTACTAGGATCCAAAATTGCGTGACATTCCTACTTCCAGTCTCCAGGATGATGGTATAGAAAGTTTAACAAGGTCGTGATAACCAAGGAGGTCACACTGTCAAAGCAGTAGATAGGAGGAAGAATCAAATCTGCAGAACTTGACAGATGTCTTTAACAGTGTCCTGGAAGTGAATTTGCTTGTGCTACTATAGGGAGTCATTGGATTTCAAGCCAAACCCTGTGTTGATATTAACATGAAAATAAATGGCAGAATGTGGCCCCTGGATTCTGCACTGTAATATGTGCAGAATGCTTTTATATTACCTTGTGCTTCTGGGTTTACCAGTTATCATGATTTCGGAAAGCATTTAACTAAATTCAGGGCCCATAAAGCTTATTTAGCCTCCCAGCCAGTTGCAGAGTGTGGCAAGGGGTGCTGAATGGATGCAATGACTTGGCTTTTGCTTCTTGAGGTGGATAGGACTGCTAACCCTCCTCCTTTTCTTTTTCATCCTTGAAGTGAAAGACATGATAGTGTCAGGATTTTTTGATTATGATCCAAATTCTTGGTGAGTACTTAATTTTTGATTCGGGGGAAGCTGTCACCTTCCATCAGCTAAGAATTTGACCTGTGGTGTTTTTTTGATGGCACTACTGTCTAAAAAGTGTTGTTTCTCTTCATGTTGTTAGTGCATTTCTCTGTGCAGATACTGTAGTGGCTGTAGTTCTTTTTTTAAATGAGAGGAAAAGAACTTTTTCAATGTTTGCAGAAAGTGTGTCTCAGGCCAACATGTGGACTGATGTCTTCAAAGGTGTAGTTTAGCCTTCCAGCGTGATGTGAGTACCTTATCTGATCTCTATATATTTTCTATTGTTTCTGACCCTTTATCACATCCAACGTGCGCGATATGGTGGTCTCGTTTCAGGACTACTGTAATTTTTTCATAGTTGCTTATTTAGAACTGGTATGTACAAAACGTGTATTTTGTAGCTAATGATTTTAATAAAAAGTGAAGTAAATGATACCCATATAAATAGAGGCTGTGTTTGTCATTTGTTGATTTAAAACTGCAGGGATATGTATAAAAAAGGTACCGATGAGCTCTCCAGATGGAGAAACAGCAAGCTGCATGCACAGCTTTAAAATCTGAAATCTAGTTTAACCCTGCTTCAGGATGTGGTTTATCTGTGTGTTGTGCCCATATCATCTTTAATAAACATCTTGGATGAAAATGTGTCACAATTTATCTTGCTCTTGCTTTCAAATGCAGAACTTAAATTATTTTTGCAGAAATAGCTGCCTTTTTTTTTTTTTTTTCTATTTAACTATATGGGATTGGCTAATGAGTTCCCAACTCTTAGTTACAAGAGGTGCCATTTCTCAGCATGCTAAGCCAAGTTCTGAAAGTAGTGAAGTGCCGCTATAAATCAGCGTAGAAACCGATCCACTGGCAGATTCACTGTTTGTAATTTCTTGCGTCTACTTTTAATAATCTTTTTTCAATATGGAGCTTTAGGAAGAGAGGAAATATTTAGACAGAAGGGATGCTGAGGTAGGTTTTGCTATCAGTTATGTGGATGCATCTTGTGAGAACTTTGGGCATTTTGTGCTGGATCCAGTGTGCAACATCACATACACAAATCATCATGCCTAAAGCAAGCTGTCCCGGTCTCAGGGCTTCTAATACGATTTTCTGTGATAGATTAATACTAATCAATAGAGTCTGGTTATGTATGATTTTAGTTCCTCTGTCTCTGACTGATTTAAAGGGAAACCATTGCTGGATTGGGCCCTGAGTTTTATCACTGGGATCTTTCATTTCAATACTAGCAGTTTGGCACTCAGAACATCTCAGTTTATCTAGTCAAGGCTCATGCCTGAAGATTCAGATTTATCTTTATTTCTGTAAGACTGAATTGAGATGTATTTTCATTTGTATCATTCAATGATGCATTAACATGCTCTTCAAATATCATTTTACCCTTAAAGGAAAAGAAATGTCCTTTCAGAAAATCTTGGTAGAACAGGAGAGTTGCATTCCTAGAATGCCAGGTAAGAGTGTGTAAAAACCTGTTCTGTGTCCAAGGCTTCCTCATACACACAGATCATAGCAATAAGTCATGCTCAAATAATTTTTATTTCTAAATCCTTTGGTAGCATGATCAGACTTAAGAAATTGATATGAAATGTTAACTGCAGAGGAGAACAACTCAGAAATATTAAAGGCTAAGTATGCTGTCTCTTTTTATATCACGTGAGCTCTATGAAAAGTCAATGGTACACTAAAAGTGTCATTTTAGTCCTCAGTTTTCAACAGCTCCAAATCTGCATAGCTTCTCTTCCCTGGTGGCTACTTCTGTGAGCCATCAACAGGAGAGTAAAGTGTGCTCATCCTGGAAATTGGTTGTGCGTAAGGCCCACTCACGTGCCTGCCCTCCTTCTTACGGCATAATTGGTAAATGCTGATTAGTCATTTGAGCTTATAGGCACTATATCTCATACAGTAACTGCTAAATATTGCTACTGTTACATACTGAAATAATGCAATTGCACACATTCATTATGTCTTAATTGCACATGCTAATTGCAGGTTAGATGCAATCAAAGCAACACTGCCTGGCAAATGCACACTGCAAACCATGAGAAACCCTGGTGAAGGGGTTTTCTTCCTTTAAATTGAATCTAGTTTCCCACAATTACATGCTTTTGCTTCAGATGTACAATTAGATGTTATTACTCTAATTCTGTAACTACACAATAATCAACTAAAAATTACTTTGAGAAGCAAAACAAAACAAGGAAATTTGCACAGCAAGAGGTACAATAAAGAGAACGTCAAAGGTTTAAAGGCAAACCCACAAAAGGAAACAATGGTTATGGGAACAATTAACCTTTGCTAAAATCTAATTTACATGAATGCATTGCAAAGCTGTGCTGCAGAAGCGGCATGGTGAAATAGCACCCATTACAGAATCACCAAAGAACTTGCATACACCCAAACATTGCAGCTGTCTGCCCCAAAATATCACAGTCCATCCACTGATCCTAGAGAAGCCCTTAAAGAAGGCAGCACACTTTATAGTATAATAATGACCTTGTGTATATCAGGGTTAAGTTTGTTTTAGAGCATTCTTAATACTAAAGGTGAAACTGAAAGGGCAATCTTGAAGAAGTCCCACAGAGATGACCACTTTATGTCATAGTAGCTCATGTACGTTTGAGAAACAATTGATCGCATTTTTAGATTAATTAAAAAAAATACAATATGGTAAAATCTTTGTTTTATGAAAGATAAGGCAAATAATAGAAAGTGACGGACATGGGCCCTTAATATTCAGTCAAACACAGCTGTTCTGATGAAGTAATTTCTTTCTTGTGAGGAACTTGGAGAGCATTAATTTCTACAAAGCTATTTAAAAAATGGAAATTATGAAGAAAACACTTGCCATCAAAGAGCAGAGGCCCATGGAAAATAACATCTGTCTGTGGGACTATGTGCTCTGCATTGTCCTCTACACAAAGCTGCTCTTCCAAGAAACTTTCACCCAGCTTGTCATTCTGGGAAGTGAGTCCTTGAAGCTGGCAGGCACTGATACTGGAAACTACAGCTTTATCCATGCTGCTGCTTTTATTCTGTCTGATAGGGATTTTTTTTATTTTTTTTTTTACCCTTGCTCTGTTTCTGTACCCTCTCTTGTACATTATTTTTAGAGGGATAAATATGGGATTTTTTTTTTCCCATATTTGGCACTATAGGAAAAATGTCAGAATAGCAGAAGGGAAAAGATTGAAAGCTGAATGAAAAGCAATGGTCAGGGTTGTATCTTGGAGTGGTGTTTTGCCTTCTCTGTCTCACACATGGCGTTTTCTCACTGCTCGAGTGATTGTCAGCACGATCAGGGCTTTACTATGCATCGCACAATAGTGGAGGCCAATTTGGCCTTGGGAAACTAAGATAAAGAGTGGCAGAAAGAAATGTTAGTTGTTCTGTTTTATAGAAGAATGATGGACAAGCAAGTTAAAACTTCCATTTTTGCTAAAACTTGCACTGTAGCTTTGGATAAATTGTTGAAGGTGTCAGTAAAAGACATAGTGCCGAGTAAAAAATGGGATATAGTGCAATAGGAACAGAGAGCGACATGGTGCTAGGCTAACCAGATAGTTTCCTGGGGAAAAAAATCATTGGCTAGATTGGACATTTGGGAGAACCTACATAAGATGGGAAGGAGGACAGAAAATGTGAGGTGGTTACAAATATCTAATGAGAGCTGAAAATAGCTAATAAAGAGAGGAAGGCAACCACTCAGGTAATGGTATTGATTCAGGGCTAATCTAGTTTCATACAGTCATTGCTAACTCTTTCACAAAAAATAAATGTATGTCCATGAAGTTTGCTGATGAAGCTAAGTTAGAAGTTTTAGAGTTTGACATTCATAGAGAACTAGGTGATTTTCAGAGCTGGTGGTGGTGGAACATGGTCAAACAGTGCAAACTCCTCAGGGACTTGCAAAAAGCTACAAAAACATTTTGCTAAGAGGTAACGTATTAAACACTCGAGAAACAGAAAATTGTGGAGATAGATACAATGATAGCAGAAATAGTGTATGAGCTAAGCCTAAAGTGCAATACTAATAAAGTCAGACAAGAAATGAGGTCGTAAATATCAAAGCAGAAATAACCCCTCATTTGGAGCATGGCAGCAAGAAACCTCCAGCTGGGGACAGAGCTGGTGGCCATTCCTGGCCTCCAGCCCCCAGCTCTGTTATCACAGGCTGTGTGCAGTGAAGGGTGATTATATTAATTGTTTTTACAGCGCCAAAGAGCAGCACTGTCTAGTCTTGTGCTCCATCTACTGGTGTTTCCTCTGGTAACAAACTTTTGACATACAAAGGCTCTCTCTTCCAAAGAACACTCTTGGACATGGCATATGTGGCAGATGTTGGAAAAATATTGCTTTACTCTAGTCAAAGTGTCCCGTGTAAACACTGGATTTCAATGGACGGCAAGGAATACATGCAGAGTGTCACTGCAAACCTGTGGTGATCCTTTTGTCAAGCCTACATAGCGGTGGGAATGTGTTTCCATGGTATGTAACCCATGATGACACTGGTGTGCTTGGGTATCCAGGGTTTTGGCTGAGCAACAGAGAGCTCAAATGCCCTGAGACCTTCAGCCCCTTAGCTGAGCAGCGAGTCCTGACACTTGCTCTATACCAAGACTGAAAATGGATTCAGGAGCCTGCAAGCCACATTTAAAATGCATGGCATTAGAATGATGAGTTTCCAGACTTGATTTCGTTCTGAAGCAAGCAAAATTTCTTTTTTTTTTTCTTTTTTCTTTTTTTTTTTTTTCTTGGCTTCTTGGCTGCCCTGAAGTAAGACCCTTGGAAACAGAGACCAAACACATGGCTGCAGCTGCTATGGCAGGGAAGGAACTCAGGATGTCATCAAGACGCTATGCCCTCCATCCTGAGATAAGATCAGTGATACCAGATAGGATCAGTGATACCAGAGAGCTAATGTTTAACCTTTGCATAGTCTGAAATTCATGGTCTCAAATTCTGGACACTCTGCAGCCTTCCTGTGAGGTTATCTTAATGGCTAATCCTAAATCTATATTTTCCCTGTCCACCATCATTAGAGACGACTCCTGAAACAAGACATATTTTTTCTTTTTGCAACTTCTGTGTGTTCTAAGTTTATTGTCTTACAGTTCCTTCATCATCATCTTTTCTAGTCCTGAACGACAGACATTCTTTCCATGTTTTCTCAGAGGCCACGTTTGAAAGTCCGGTTACTCTGCTGCCCCAAAAGCCAGAGCAGTCCTCTGAAACCTTACCAGGGTTTCAAAGAGAGGCAAGATGGTTTTGTCTCTCTCTCAGCCACTAATGCTGTCTATACATCACAATATGATGTTTGCCTACCTCTGTTGACTCTTCCTAGGTTTGTGATCCACTCTGACCACTAGAGCGCCTTTGGCTAACTGCTCTACATGGCTTTTCCCCATTAGACAGCCGTACATTTAATTACTCCTGTTTAAGTGTCCCCACGAAAGAGGATCAGGATTTTTCAAAACGTTTAGTCAATCTGTCAAGAACAATTTGACTTGTAATTCCATCCTGCAGCACACTTGCAGCCTCTCATAGCGTGCTAGGGATTGCAGAATTAATAGGCATATATTTCAGTCCATCACCTAGGCTACTAGTTAAAATACTGAGTAAGGCTAGACCCAGGTCGCGGTGGAACTACACTCAGAAGCTCCTAGGGATGTACATGGTAATTATTATGTCTTTAAATAAAGCTTTGTGCCCAGTCTTTACTTGAATGTAGACAACATTTTCTTAGTTTGCTAACAAGAATGTCAGTTGAGGCAATGTCAAAAGCCTTCCTAAGCTCCAGATGCATGATATTTATGGTATCTTCTCCACTTATAAGAGCTACTGCCATACAGAAAGACAAAAACAAAAAGCCATGACAAGGCCATGTTGACTCCTAGTCTGTTGAGTCAGACAAGTGCTCCCACTTCATACAGCAGCCTCTGAATAGTCACAGATAAGCATGAATGGAGCTGAGATTGCTTCTGCTAATCCCTTTGGAAACCAGAGGAATTTCAGCTAGACCAGCAGATCTGAAACAACACAACATATCCAGAAGTTTTCTGCCCTACTCTTACCCTGTGCTAGATTGAAAATTCATCTTTTGCCACTAGAGAGGACTGATATAACCACACAAGTGCCAAACATTTTGGCCTTTTCAGCCACCCTTCTTTTCAGTTGTGTGGTTCTTCCTGAAGGGCTTTCTTTTCTGTATTCTTATGTTAGTCTTCATAAAAACATCCTCAGTGCTGGGTTTCTTTAGAATTGAAAGAGAAAGCCATTGCTCTGGTCCTGGAGTATTCAGCCTAGAAAGGCAATCTTGTAGGAGGGGTATTTTTCTCAGATGCATGCATAAAGCATTAAAAAAAAAAAAAAAAAAAAAAAAAAAAAGCTCCTTTCCCTCCCTGTTTAAGAGCCCTTACCCTCATAATTACTGTCTTAATGAAAGTGCTGCATGCAGCTTACAATGCCGATAATTTCATTTTAATTACTCCTAGAAGACAATTAACTCAGTTATTTAAAATGCAATTCATACCATAAAGTATAGCAAAATGGAGACAGGAGCAGACACAAGTTATGCATCTGAGCATTTAACATCCTCAAGTTAGTGATTTTTATCATTGCCAAGATGTGTGGCTCAAGCAAGAAATGTGGTATATGATTGTGAGAGAGTCACTTGCACTATGGCCTTCATATATTCCCATTGCTAATGCATTGGCAGCATGTATAGAAAGGGAGATGACCCTACATCCAGCCCTTATTTCATGCATTTGTCCATGAAATAAACTTCCATCTCTTCTAGAAGCTGGTAGGATTGATTTTGCACATCAGGGCAAACAGTGGTGAAAACACCAATCTGCAGACTTGCCAACCCACATGAAAATCAGGACCCAAGAAGGATTGTCTAAATTCTCATTGGAAAATTGAAAGGCAAAAGTTTCTTTGTATAAATTCATTGTATTTCCCTCCAGGATTTTTGGACAGAACACTGTATATCAGCAGCAACGTGAAGGCATTTAAAGAAAAATCACCTTTTAAGCTATCCTATGACCATTCTCCGTATGTTGGTGTGAAACCCACATTGTTCATACTGAAAATCTGCCTATAATCCATAGACATAATTTGTCAAAACATGACATCAAACTTACTGATTTCAGCATTGTTACACTGGAATGAAGAGATGTTTTTACTAAGTGACTTTTCCATGAAAGCACACGGAACAGGAGTCATCTCACCAAGCTTCAGCTGTCTGAGCACGTGTTGTCTTTGCTAAGGTTCCCTCATGGTTTCCTTTGCCGTCACGGAGAGAAAAGGCCAGGGAAGGGCCTGCCCCCTTTTAGGAGCTGATTTTGCACCAGTTTTCTGATCTGGTGAAGTCAGAAGGAATCTGCTGCCTCTCTCGCAGGATAATTTTCTTGAGAATATTTTACATTCAAAAGTGGATCTTCTGCCAAAATGTTTTTTCTCTTGACCTAATAAAACCAAATTAGACTGGTCCCCAGATCAGGAATGAATTTTGTCTGGTTATGTGTCATGGATATAATAAACAGTTTATACATGAGCAAAGGCTGTGTTTAAGTATGGCTGAATCCTGTTTGGTTTACTGTGATTAACCTAAACTATTTATAAATAGATGAAGTAAGTTAATTTAAAGTCCTTCTTCCATTTCCTATGGCTTTGTTAAGCTTATTTCCTTAAAAGCAACCATTCCAGAAATTATTTCAAGACAACCAAATTAATGAATGTTAACATTCGTACATTAAAATGAAATTGCCATATTTTTTTCCCCTCATTTAATAAGGCTTATACGTCCTTTCCAGAAGGACTCAGGCTGAACAACCTGCTTCTTAGTGGGGGATGCTCTTAATGCCTTGAAACACAGGAACATTTCACTACGCTGTTCAAACACTGCAAGAAAAAATTCGGTCTAATCCCCTGCAAGCTGTTCTTGCAGGCTCCTCCTCACTGGTTCCTGAAGTGCGGCGACATTGTCGTGTTGCAGAAATACTACCTCTGCTTGACACATGGGGCTCAGATGAGCAAAAGGAGCTGCAGCCAAAGCACATGAGTACTCTGGAAGAAGTGTACAAGGCTTAACAACTGGAAAATTAAAAGTTCTGGGATGAGATTTATGTCCTATTCAAAATCTTTTAGCTAATTAAAGGTATGGCTGACTTTCTTCTGCCTCCAAAACAACATACGGATGATGGAAATTGAGCATCTTGGCTGAAGAGAATCGATACCCTGGCTTTAATTTCACCAAAGGAGGAAAGCTCAACTTTTCAGAAATGAGACTGGGTTCAAGTATCAGCATTATCATCTTTCACTTGCTAAATACCTCTGTTATGGATAGGATGCTCATGAAAGGACTGCCTGTTAACTCATGTGCTGCAAGACACATGGCACCTGCTCCTTGGTGGCAGCATTGCGCAGCTTTTCTTCCTGGTGCTGAGGGCAGAAGCTCTTTGTGTTTTCTTTCACAGGAGCCTTTCTCTGAGAGCCTTTAGTTCAGTTTTGTTAGATCAAAGATGAAATGCTGTTTTTGCTATTGCAGGCATTCATATATCCTGTATAAAAGGCTTTGTTCTTTCAAAAATTGTATTTTACTTTAAATGATTTTCAAATGATCGTTGCAATGATTCACTGAAACAGCCCCGAGTGGGCCTTGTATTTTCATCACAATTGCTGAATCGACAAGTCCAGGGAGGCTTTTCTTATACATTGCCAAATGAGGTATTCTGACTTCATACTGACACATTTATCATTTTATTTTACTGAGTCATCATAGCATAAGCAACCTTGCTAGATCAGTGCAGAAATCCTCTAAGCAGTCACATACATTTATGGGGAGTT
Organism: Cygnus olor; assembly: GCF_009769625.2. Classification (NCBI taxonomy): domain Eukaryota; kingdom Metazoa; phylum Chordata; class Aves; order Anseriformes; family Anatidae; genus Cygnus; species Cygnus olor. The sequence goes on along the minus strand of NC_049170.1, from coordinate 43,461,185 downwards.
CAGTACATAAAGATTAGTCTTTTAGTCCTAAATATTTGCAGTCGCAGGCAGACAGACAGACAGATGTTTATCTCAGAACAAGTTTATCCTGTGTTCTGTTTGAGAAATAGAAAGACAGTTTTCACCTTCAAGGAAAAGTGGGAATTAGATGTAATCAAAATTTTCTGTAAAATGTTTTCTACCCTTAAATGGTCTCCTGCAAGGGGAAAGCACGAAGAACCTGGTACTTTTACAAGAGAAAGCACAGGGTTTGGGTTTTGTCAGGAGGGAGGGGATGAGGAGCTCAGCTCCTGTCCCTCCCTGTCCAGCGCTGATGATACCTCCTACACCCTTTACACCTCTTCAGATCACCTGAGCAAAGAAGTCCTGTAAACCCCACAAGCAACTTGCCTGTGGCTGAGGCATGGCACAAAAAAAAAAAAAAAAAAAAAGGCATTTCAAAGGTCCTTGTTAAGCTGCCCTGTGCAATACAGCAAATCCAGGCTGGTGGTGCATTTTCAGTCATGGCTCAGCAGGTAGTATTTGGAGGGGGTGGTGGTGGTGTTAACGCAGATGCTTCACCTCAGAGGATGCCAGGAAGAGATGGTGTGGTTGGTGTGGTCATCCTCTCATAGAGCAAGCACAATTTGTTACTTCCATCAATGCCCTGATCTCAAAATCGATGTGATACCTGATTTCTGTGCAGAATGGTGTGTGTGGCCCTAATTTAGGCACCTGGTGGGGCGATGCTCATGGTGGGCACAGGGCTGGGAGAGAGGGGGTGCTGGGAGGGGTCAGAAAAGGCTCGGGATTGTGTTTGTGGTCTGGGAGTATGTGGGGAGCAGGGGGCAGGGGTAGGCAGTGAGCAGGACTTCCTGGGTGGTGGAAAAGTGAGGAGAGAATTGGCTTTTGTTTCTTCTTCCACATAAAAGCTTTGCTGCAGTGCAGGAGGAAGAAGGGGAGTATTTTCAGCTGTGAGGGGGTCCTTCCTGAGAGACCCTGGCTAAACCTGGGAAGAAATATCAGAGATCTTGGCTCTACCTGATTTCATGTGGCAGGTTACCTGAGGAACAGACATCTAGCAGTGAGAGTTCAATGCTGTCTACTTGAACAGTTGACTGTTTTATTTTTTTAAGACTTTAGCTAGGTAAATGCAACAGTCCAAAGAGATTGGTTTGTCACCATTATAACCAAGCAGATGTTTCACAGCAGATAATTTATGAGCTGACTTTTGCCTTTGCCTCTTCATGAAGTGATTAGATGGTGCTCAAAGCATTCATTATTCAACAGATTTAAATCTATTTCCTGGGCTTGGTCCTCCCAGGAGCCTCTCAATTTGGTCGTATTTCAATAAACCACTGGCTTTGTCCTCAGCTTTCTGCCTACAAACAAGGCCTTTCAGCTGCCTGAGGTCAAAAACAGGTGAGAGCTGCCAGCAATCAAGGTGCTGTGAGCCAGCAGGCCCTGGACAGCCATCATGGGACACTGGTTTCAGGCCAGCTGGGTCTTGTGGGTCATGCTGTGAATCTCCCAGGAGGACACAGGTGCCTGAAGAGACACGAAAGTCCTGCAGTGAGGTGTGTGTTTTATACCTACTCTGTTTGAGACTGGCATTTTTGGCACCTACAAGCAAGAGCCTTCTGACCATGCACCCTCTTGCATGAATGTCAGCCAAGTAATAAGCAGCACGAATGCAGCCAAACTGTGTTTAGGAGCCACAGGCAGACTGTCTGAAGCAGACTTTGTTCCATCTTCTTTGTGGCTGGAGGGAAAAAATGCCATAGGCAGCTTTTTATTACACACATAATGCGTTAAAAAAATAAATAAATAAAAAATAAAAGGCAGGAGAAGGAGCTAGGGAGCAGGAAATAAATGAGTGTTCCTATCAGTGTTCCTTTGGAAGCCCTTGGGTCCCAACCCAGCTGGCTTGACAAGAGGACAGTATTGCAGGTGCTGGACACATGGCACAGTTTGCTTCCAGGAGCATTCAGAACAACAATGCCTTAATGCTGCTCTTTTTCGCCCACCTCAGGATCTGGGTCATGATTTTTCTCTTCTGTTATTGTTTATGTCTTTTCCAGTAGCTGTTGGAAATCGCCTGGCGGAGTGACATCCCCATTGCACTGGGAATTGTGCAAACTGGTAACACAGAGGCAGTCTGTGCCAGGGAACTCTGCCATCCCACTTCAGACCATTGCATGGGTCACTAGCAAACCCGAGGATTGCTTTCTGCAGTGCACAGCTTCCTGCGTGTCTTGGTGCTAAAATGGTGATTGACGTGCTAACTAAGAGCTGCTCACAGAAGGCTGTTGAATAGCATGTTTAAGACAAGAAAGGTGGGCGAAGGCCTTAACTGAAGAAAAATATTAAAGGTACATAATGGACTTTATTTTAGGGATATTGTGTACTTCATTTCAAGACTGAAAGGGCTCTGTAGTTTGCCTGCTACATTTTATTAATATGGTTTTTATTTGTTTTTGCAACACTCTCTTGCCTTGTTATGCCAAAATGACTTTGACTTTACTCCAGCGTAAACAGGATGTCAGCGCTTGAAGCTCTTTGCACAACACATGGCCAGCGGTGGGGACCGATGAAGGGTGGCTCCTGCCATCAGCACACCAGCGAACACCGGGGCCCACCACAGTGGCTCTGGTCATGCCTAGGGCTTGGCAGGGCGCTGCTGGAAACCGCAGCGGTGTGGGCAGTGAGGCTTTGCATGCCCATCGATGCTGCAAGCTGTTTTGTACCTGTGTTTGCTGAAGGATGGGACGGCTGCACCACTGGGGAGGGGCAGGCTGTAGGGCACCTCACCAGGTCTTTCTGTCAGAGCAGCCATAGCAGGCCTGGTGCTCGCAGTGCTGCCTCGCAGCTGGCAGGGACTCCTGTCCCAACTGATCCCTGCATGCCCCACCACACTGTCCCCGTCTGCAGAGTGTCCTTGCTGTGCAGCTTGATTTATGGTCTGGTGGTGTATGTGGGGCAGAGGGGAGGTGGCGTGAAGGGAGAGCTGGTGACTGCTGTCTGTTCGGGCACACACCTAGGCAGAGCTTTCTTCTGAAGGCCCTGCTGTTGCCAGTTTTAGGGTGGACTCAGCTGCTGTGCTCTGCACCATACCTTTCATCAGCTACATGTGTTGTTCTGAAGCACTGAGTGTCCAGGAAGGTAGTGAAATCATCAGTGTTGAAGAAGACACTCAAGGTTTGACAAGGTCTTGAGCAACCTACATGGCCTGTTTCGGGCAGAAGCAGTGAGCAGAGCGCCTGGACCAGTGGCTGCTGCCAGCCTCAGCTGCTCTGCAATGCTGCCCACCTCACAAACGGCACTTGGGTGCCTGCTTGGGGAACCCCACGTGGCCGTTCAACAGGATATATTCAGCCCAGCATGACTTGTAGTGGAAGTTCTGGCACCAAAACATACACCCTGAAAAAAAGGGTGATGCCTGTAAAGTCTCAGATGCCTTAAATCAAGCACTGGCAGGCTGCGCTGTGTGCACAGGCTTTGGTTCAATCTCAGGCACACCCGAGGCAGTTTTCTGGGGGGTGGTGAGGGATGTGTCTTGCTCTTTGTTCATGTGGAGCTTGTGCTCTGTGCATGTCCTCTGCGGGAGGGGTGTCCAGGTGAGGGCTCTGCATGGAGCACAGAAGCTGTGCAGCACAAGCACATTAATCATACACTTCTCCGTGACACAGATTTAGTGGGCTGTCTTCTGGCTCACTTTAATACCAGCACCAAAATGACCGAGGTTTAACGAAGGCCTTATCTGTACTCAGGAGCGAGCTAAAAGCAGGAGACCATCAGCTGCGAACCTGCTTCTCTCCCCTCCCCTGAGACCAGGGAAGGTTTTACACTGCAGGGGCGGCCACTCTGGATTTCTTCTCTGGCATTACTCTGTGTAAGGCAAGGATCTGCTGGGGGATGGTGTCATCAGCAAAGTGAGAGACATTCAAAGGCCACTGGACATGCTGAGCATGACATTCAGGCCTCCGGTGAGAGGGGATGGGCCTGAGTTATTTTAGGATAGAGATCATTTTAGGAAGAGGCACCTCCTAATTCTGGATGCCCTAGAGATGAAAGACAAACCTGAGTTGGTGTTATTTTATTTGCTCCAATAAACATTTGATTTATACAAAACAAAACAAAAAATAATAAAAAACCACCACTGTTTACAAAGCAAGTTAAGTGCTTGAAACATTTGATAAACAAGAGTATATATTGTTCACATTCCTATTTCATACACGATGTACAGGTGAAGTATGCCTTAAAAGAATTAAAAAAAAAAATCTTTACATGTAGTAGTAAAAAAAAAAAAAGAAATAAATGTCAGTATTGGCCCTCCTTTCGGGCCTGCACAGGCACTGGCAGCGCCTCGCTAGATGGCAGCGGCCCTGCAGCTCCCTCACTTCTTGCTTTTATTAAAAAAAAAAAACACGAATCACCTTTCCCCCCTAAAATTCGACATAGCATCTTCTGAATTCCACTGTAGTTGCTGAGATTTCGCCTGGCTCTGTTTAAGTATTTCTGAGTAGTTTAGTTTAAATGAAACAAAAGCTTACAAAACCATTTGAAATAAAATATTTTCTGTCATAAGTTTGAACTCCCATTTAAATGAGCATGATTCCTGTTGACTTATTTGGCAATGTCTTCTAGAAAAATATCAATGTTTATCTTTCAAAGGTGTTTAATAAATTGCACTGGATGTAGTCCTGCACAGGACTGGTCTGTACTGGCTGAATTTCTAGTTTCCAAGGCCTGCTTACATGCCAAGGGCAAGAAAAAAGTGAAAAATCACTGCAAAACTCCTGAAGATAAAATTGTTAGCATTTATTAAACACACTGCTGTCATTTATATAAGTCCAATGTAATGCCAACTGTCTTCCTAAACATCTTGGAGACCAGAAGCCCTGCTATCCTACATGCAAGCAGTGTGGAGGGCAGGATATGACATTAATCTGATGTTATGGATCTTTCCCTCAGCTCTGAGGTTCTTGTGCAAAAATACAGGCACTGGGTGTTGTCTCTTGCTTTTTTCTAGAAAGCATGGAACAGAGTCAGACCATAGTGTGTCAAGCAATTAGACATGCTGTACATGGAAAAAGTATTTGTTCTTACAACAACACAATCAAGGTAAAAGGAAAGGGGAGAAAAAAAAAAGAGTACTGCCTGCATTCAGAATGCAGAGCAAATATAAAACATCTGCTTGGATTATTGCTGGCCGTGTCTTGTTTTGTATGGTTTGGGGGTGGGGAAGGGAGGAGGGGAAATCTCATCCTGCTGATATTTTGCAACCTGCTTGCAAGCAGCATGAATTCAAAGCAATAAACATGTAACGCTAATGACCTCTGTATGAAAACACACATACAGGAGGGGCCAAACATCCTCACACTCCCATTGTGGGATGCTCTGAGGACTTTGGGGTTAAGGCGAGAGGGCAAAGACATCCCTGAACCTTCTGAAATGTGCTGCAGACAGGACTGCATAGTTACAGCTGCAAAGCCAAATCCGCCTTTCTGCTGTGAGACTGCTCCTGCAACTGTGAACTCCCAGGCCACAGCTGGGTGCTTACAGCATCTACTTCGAAAGCCATCTTCTTATTGCTTATTATTCCTATCTTTTTGGCAGAGTGCTTAGTGCACAATTGCTAGTGTCCTGATATGCCAGTCTCCCCAGGCTCTTTCCCTAAATGGGGAGGGATCTCTAATGCACAGGTAATTTTCTGGAGGCATTTTTAAAACTCTTTCCTTCAGAGCATGGCTGTTTATAGATATATATATATATATATATACATACATACACACACATTTTATATATATATATGTATATATATATATAAAAATAGCAATTTCATAGTTATATACAGGCATTAATAAAGTGCATAATGTTATTGGCTATTCTCAAATCTCATTTCCTGAGGAAGTGCTACCATACATAGCTCCTCCTATGACATGGCATGATGCCGGCAGCCAATGCTAGGGTATGACACCTGCTCCCTGGCTTTTAACTCCCACGAACACATCTCCTTGTCCAGAGCCACAGCTTAAAGGGAGTAGTGACAGCCTCAGTCCTCCAGGAAGCAAGTCAAGGCACCGATCGAGACTTCTTCCTTCGCCAAGGTTTAGGAGCGACTTCCCTCCATTTCGGAGCTCTTGGGCGCACGCTACTTGGCAGTGGTCACGGAGCCGTCTTCAGGGATCTTCTCCTCTGAACAGCTCCTTCCTGAGAGCTTGTCATGGTGCTTGAGCTCGCTGAAGCGCTCCGCGACGCACTGTGCCGTCAGCCGGGCCTCGGGGTCATGGTCCCAGCACTCGATCAGGGTTTCACACACCATCTGGATGCCCTACAGAGAGCACAGGGAGAGCAGCTGTGATGGGGACAGTTTGAGTCACCACCAAACCGCATCTCTGAGTTTGTTTTAAGGCCCTCCGAAGTGCAGGGGGTTATTTGTGCATGCTGGAGGTGACAGAACCAGTCCCCGAGGTGCTTTTTGGGCTCTGCTGTCACTGTAATGGGGGCATGGGGGCAGTGGCATTTTTTTTTTAATATATTTTTTAGAAAAAACACCCTACTACCGTACTTGCAGCAGCTTACATCACTGGTAATGTCATACCTGGATGTATATTCTGATACTTTATAATAAGAAAAATGATGGTTTGGAACAGCGTTAGGGAATCAAACAGTTTTTGTTCCAATCGATATGATCAGACTGCCTGGATAATGACGTCCTGCTCAACCCATCCATCCCTTTGTGTGCCTGAATTCTGTACGGTTTTTTTGAACAGATTCTGATTGCCAGCAATATCAGGCCCTACATCAGCCTTTATGAATTCCCCGCAGACTAACTAAAACTATGTGCAAATACGGGCCGCAGGCCCACAAACACTTAAACACATGTCACTCACAGATGTAACTATTTAACCTTCATTTCAATGCTGATGCACATGTTTACAGGAACAAAAAACAGTTGCATCTTTGTAATGCATTTTGTAAACATGAGGTATTTGCCAGGAAATTGTGTGCTTTGCGTTATGACACTAAAAGCCCATTAAGTAGGATTTATCTTAAACTTCTTATTTAAAAAAATAACATTTCACAACAGTGCATTAATTGCGTAATTTACCTAATTGGTGATGTTGACTGATGTCACTGTTAATAGCAGAACATTATTGTCTGTATACAAATAGCATTAGTTTTCTGCTGGCATTGAAATTACAAGCAGTAAATTAAATTAAATATTAAACATTAACTTGAAATCAATAGTGCAACAAATCTCATTAAGGGGGAAAAAATGTAATATGTAAATCCATTCCAGAATTTTATCACGATGAATAATGAGTTCATTACAAAAACACGACTGCAGTGGAAGGAAATGAATATGGAAGAGCCATTACAGTAAGAGCAACTTCTGTGGAGTTCAAAGCAGACCCTCAGCTGCTGTAAACTGTCACAGCCCCGCTGAAGCCAATGCGTCACTGAATTTCAGACAGTGCAACGTGAAACTCTGAAGGGACTCAAGCAAAGGGAATTAAATCCACCTTCATTAAATGTCCTGTGCATGTGTTATCAGGCATCCATTTCCTGCCTCAGAGCCTCAAATGAGCCCTGATGGAGCCAGCTGCGTGTGCTCCAGAAACGTGTAAGCGCAGCACAGGGCACTCCAGTTGGCAGGATGCTCTCTACCGGGGGGCGTGGGTGGCACAAACTTGCTCCCTGAGCACCCCAAGCCCCGGTGGTTCCCTGCCCAGGTGCCCTGGTTGTGCTGGCACACCGATGCTGGCCCTACAGCTGGCTGACTGCGCCTGGAGGTTGCTCCTGGAGCCCCCCTCCCCAGGGCACAGCCAGTTTGTGCTGCCACGTAACGTGCTGCCCACAGGAGTGGCTCTGCCCCAAATGCAGGCAAGGCCCCACGCCATCTAACCCTGCCCGAGGCCTGCTTTAAGTGCCAGTGACTTTTGCTTTATAGGGGCCTTCATTGACCTCGATGACATGTGCATCACTTGACTCTTCCCAAACACAGAACGGAAATATTTGCTGACAGCTTCTGCCTTTGCGTTAGCATAAGCCATATCTTTCTTTCATATGCAGTAATGGATTGGTACTAAGTTAGATTTCCTTTTGCTCTTGAGAAAACTTATTGTCCTCAATTTGCTGACCACAGACTTTCCTGTTGTTCTTCTTTTTCCCTAATCAGTTCTCTACACTGCTCTATTTTTTTCACACAGAAGACCGTGACTTTTGAGTATTCTCAGAAATGTTCTCACACTGTTCCTAATTTTAAGCATTTTCTTCTACTTATTTTTTTTTCTCCCAAATGATCTGGCTCAGGATCTTTTCTGCTTTGTTAATTGGGATTTTCTAAAGTACCACGTGTATATTACCAGTTTGGACTTCATTTTGCCTTTGCGGAAAACAAAACGACTGCAATTAACTCGTGATCACTTTTATTAGCTCATCCACAATTACAAGAAAAATAATTCTGCAATAACTTTTCTATTCTACGCAGATGAGCACTAATACAACCTCTTCTTCCCAGCTCAGTATGTTAGAAGACGGTTGTAGCTCTAGCTCCTAGAAATTTCAAGGGCCTTTCAGTACTGCTAACATCAGATATCCAGGTGTCCCTCAAAACACAGCTCTCCTCCCCAGTTAAAGCACCCCTCCTCAATAATCCTGCTTGTTACTGCTGACTACATGAGGAATGACACCACGGGTCCAAGAAGGGGCTGTGCTCTGCCACAGTCATCAGGCAGCAGATGCGTTGCTCCTGGTTGGAAGAGTGATTGATTACAGCCACTCACATGGCCTTTCCTAAGTAAGTGTTAGACTATGATTTTAACATCCCAACTGGAATGAAAAAGGGAGTGTTATATTGCTCCTGATGGAAATGCTAGCTGGTCTTGGTTGCCTGGGCTTTTATAAATGTTCCCTGTGCTTTCCTTTTGTCTGTAAAGACCACTCAACATACCGCATTTACAAACAGAATGACCAAGCCTCACTTCTCTGACATGAGTCTCATTTTATCTCTTCTGATAAAACTGCTTGGAGCAGAATTGAAGAAATGCATGCCTTTGGCTTGTTTCCATTCAGCTTCAGCTACTCAGAAATCGGACTGTGACTATCACACCTAGGAAGTGCAGCCATGGTGTCCGTGAACAGGGAAAGCTGACAGAGTGCCTCCCGACATGCAAGGGAAAAGGACTGCTACTACACAGAATAAAAACAAACTGGCTTGCTGACGACTCATTTCCTATTTTCTTAAACCTGTCAACAGCTGGGATTCCACTATGACCGTTCCCCATGATAAAGTACTGAAATGTGTTTTCTCTGCTGAAGGGACGCATGTGTGAAGTTGCTCTCCTTGACCTTTCAGAGCCTGCACACAGTGTGCTGTGAGGCCCTAATTATTCTGTGGCTGTCTAGATGGTTGTTGAGTCTCAGGTTTCCATTTTTTTTTTTGGTTTGGTCACTTTCTGATTACACTGGTGGGCAGTAGAAATTCCAGTGCTTTCGGGGCAGGCATGATGACACTGTGGTGTCTAAACCATGGTCAGCATCAGTGTCACCATGTGGCAGAGCTCTCATCTGTTCAAAAGAGAGATCCCTCCCATTGAGCAGGATGCTGAGCTAAGGCTCAGGCTTTGGGCAGCAGCTAAATGTGTGGCGTGGCTCCCAGCTGCTTCAATGTGGTGCTCTTACCTGATGGTTAAGCCAGGAGCTGGGGATCTCGGGTCGCCCTCTGTCTCTTAGGACATTGTCCTTCATGCTTTCCACGCAGGGGTGTTCTCGCACTTTAGAGCCGAATGGGGGCTCATACTCTTTCACTTCTGCCAAGAGAATAAGCAAACACAAGGGTATTCAGCTGGGCTGTGCTGGTGCCAAGTGTGAAGGGAGCTGGCTGTTCTCCGGAGGAGTAGGAGGCACTGATTAGCTGCTCAGTGCCACTGCTCTGCCTGACCAGCTCCAAACAAAGCAAAGCCCGTTGGCATGTTCAAAAATATTTCAAATGTGTTTCTCCCACGTGCCCCCACCCTCCCTCCCTCCCTTTTTTTTTCCTAGCCAACTAGACAGTTCTCATTTAAACCCTTTAGTGCATAATCATATTAACAACAGTCAGAGCAGCAGAGTCACTTATAATGGTTTGGGAGCCTTGCAGCCTCTGCTGAGCCAAAACACACAGGGACCTCAAGGTGAGCTTTGCTTGAGCCAAGCTCGCAAGAAATGGTTACTTTGGTCCCCTGTAGGTCCCCTGGGGTCCCCACACACTTTCCAGGTGAAATATACACCGAAATCTAGGTCATAGATATTAATGTGCCAGATTGCTAGAGGAAAGAGTTGCTTGAAAAGGACAAAGTTACAGCACGGAACAGTGCTGGAAGCTTCCATGTTACCCTTGTTTATTACCAAGCCAGTAGTGGTCCGGTCTTATTTTAGGCCTCTTTCCCAAAATAGGTCGTTTTTGACCCATGATGCCGGGGGCACGGCTTCCTGAAGGGGCTGCTGCCATTCTAGTTTTTGTTTGCATGTTGCATATTTTCTTTGCTTTTCTTTGGAGAGAGAAAGGAAGAGGCAGACATATGGGACCTTTGGAGGAAACTCAAGAAATCTCTGAGAGCGGAAATATTATAGTAGACGCTGACACAGTGTAGAAAATGCTGTGGTTTCTTTGGGAACAGATGGAGAATTTACTCACAGGCCTAATGACTTGCTAGTATTAGATAAAGATTTATGAAGTTGGCCTGTTCTGCTGCCTCTTATTTCTTTCTAGGAATTAATTGAGGGCAAAAAAAACTGACGTGTAATCTACTAGGCAGGCTGAAGAATGCGAGTGTCTAGAAGATGTGTGAAGAGAGATGAACAAGATGGGAGACACAGTACTGCTGTATAATGTTGCAAACAAAGTTCAAATACAGTATCCAGCACTGCTCAGTCCTCTCCAGGGGCACTTTATAGTAAATAGAAACTCTGAGAAGGGCGATAACAATGATTAAGGGCCCAGAAAAAGTACCCAGCTTTGGACACCAAGCTTTGGCTTTGCTTACTTTGAAGAGAAAGGTAAGAGTATGGTAAAATATTGAAGTAATTAATCATCGAGGTAGCATAGGTCAGGTCATTCTGACTGACATATCTCATGATAAAAACAAGGTAGTATTGAACATAACTAAAAGGTGGACTTTTCTCCAAAACTTTAAGAGTCAGGCTGTAAATCTCATTGCTTGGTGATGGCCATGAGAAGAAGACTTGACAAGGTACAGAAAAAGAGAGGGGATTTCTAAAGGAATAGCCCAAGTCATAATAACAAACATTTTGGAAGGGATATTAAACCTCGTGCTTTAAATGTTCAGCATTTATAGATCCAGCTGCAAAAAAACTGTGTGTTTAATCCAGCAGATTACCCTACAGATGCCTCCTGCAAAGCTCTCCCTCCCTCTCCTGGATCATTTGCTGCTGGCCACTGGCCCCACAACTCTCTGCTGCTTGTCTATAGTCCTGAAACACAAGCTCTATCTTCTCATAAGTAAATTACTTTCTTTTGGACTCAAGGGCCAATGTCTGCTTTGCTTTCTTCCCTCCACAAGAAGGCATACCAGTTTCATCCACATTAATCTGAGTTTGAGATTATTCAGCCAAAGTAAATTTACAAGACTTTAGCCCAAGAAGTTAACTGAGAAGTTCCCATCCTGCTGGTCACAGCCGGATTTCCATGCAGTGCAAGCCCAATGATTACAAAGCAGATACATTTACTTACAAAGGTAATCAAAATAGTAAAGATTGCTGAGGAAACCTAAATAGCATGATCTATACACCATCTCCATCGGGTAGGGTTTGATTACAGAAGTGGTCCTGGACACTAGCCAAGGCTCAGAGATCTCCTTGCAACAGCAGAGAAGACGATTCCTGTTAGGGTCAATCGATTACGACACAGTGTGAGCGGCAAAACAGGCTGGAAAAGAGCACGGGGGGGAGACAAGCACCAAGGGAAAATGTTGAACAATGGCACCTGCGTGGTGTGGCACTGTCAGTTGTTTTGAAAGTTCCCAGCACCATATAGGTTACTTTTAATGTGAACAGGCTGTTTTGAGCACGTATACGCCTTTTTCGAGAAATCCCTGCAAGCTAGGCTCTGGTTTGCTCTTCTGTGCTTGCCTCAGAGGAGTCTGAGTGTGCAACAGAGGGAAGCTGGTGCCGTGGTGCTGATCTTGGTGATCTGTTCCCTCTTGCTGAGCTTAATCTGAAGGCCACTGAGGTTTATGAGACGGTTCATGTGGGGGAAGGAAAAGCCTTCCTGGGGAATTGACAGGTTTGTAATACATTTTCCCTGTACAAGGAACTCCTTCTATGCTATAAGCATTCCTCTTCTAAATATAAAGACTGTGGTTTTTTTTTTTTTTTTGGTTGTTATTGTTCGTTTGTAAAGAAGGAGAAATTGAGGCCAGATGCCAATTCTCTGTAACGACTTTATAGTAATATGGTCGTGCCTTCCCTCGGTTTGAAAAGCATGCAGCATCTTCTTGCTATTTATTATCTCGCTTCTCTCTCCCTTAGAAAGAAAAGCCCACTGAATCCTCTGGCAGTAAATCATCCTTATGCTGGGGAATCTCAGGTGTCAGACACATTTTGCAGTAATAGCTAGGGTTATTCATGGATCATGTTGGCGTGCTACAGTGGATGTAACAGATGCCAGTTTGAGGTAGGTTAAGAAGTTCGTTCCTAGATGCTCATGAACAGCTATATACAGATGCTGAATCTATTTTTCATGACTTATATGTTTCTTTTGATTGTTTTTTGACCAGTCAGGCACTAAAAATGACAACTGGTTGAAGTACCATAAATACCTCAGATATCCTGAACTACAGCACCTTTAGAAGTCAGTAATGGCAGGGCTCCTTCAACTTTAACCCCCAGCATTTAATCTTTATGGTTGTGGGCTACCTTGCACTAATAATCACTGCACCTCTGCTTCCCTTTAACACTGGCACGGCCATAACTCTCAGGAAGGCTGGGACTGGATTGTACCCTCAAACAGAGTTATTACTGAAAATCTCTATTTGTTGTGCCTGACGAATGCTTTGGAAAATTTGGCTGTGGGTTCCTCAGAGGAATAAGCCTCTCACATGTGATCTTCTGCTCTGAACTCATTGTAGTGACATTTTCTTCCTTCGGGCCAGAACTACACACCTGCAAATCCTGTCAACGCTCCCGCATGTGATCTGTCTTGCTGTTTTTTTTTTGTGGGATGGCTCCTTATGCCAGCAGATGAAGGCTTATTTGTAGAATTAAAGCAGGAGCGAGGTGAAACAAGACTAGCAAAAATCACAGAGCACAGTCCACAGCAGTGAGCTTGTTCTTGGGAGTTTCGTGTCCTTTTGAAACACCCCTCATTTTAGAGTTTACAAGAGGTGAGCCACAGAAGAGAGAAATCTATCGATGGTGGAGCTACTGAGAGCTTACATACACACACATGCATCTGCATGTGCATACAGTGTGGCTTTCTTCATGCTAGAGGAATTTAGGCGGTGGATCTATTTAGCTGTTGCACAAAGGGACTGTGCAAGGCTCAAAAGCCATTTCATGGCCAAGTTTAAGGAGTTGTCAAACGCTTACTTCACATTTTCCCTAGATTTCCCAGTTCCACTCCTTTCAAATATGAATGTCAGCTGGGAAGGGTGAGGATGCGTTGGGATGAGTGAACTCACTGTGCAGTTTCCCTTGCACAGACACGTTTTAAGTGGCTTCACATCTGACGATCAAAGACACAGCCACCCTTCCAAAGGGTTAGGGGCATGTGAGCTCTGCCATCAGCATATGATTACAGGCTGCTTAGTCACCGTGTGCTGGATCCTCAGGTGGGAAAGCAGCAGAACGCAGGAGGGAGATCTTATCTGCTGCTACCTGGGCTTGTGGAAGGACAGCACCAAATACCCCACATGTAGTACTGCGGTGACACACAGGGAATTTCTGGGAGATGAGCTGCTGTCGTGGGGCGATGCTGCACTGTGTGGATGTACCAGCTCAGGGATACATGCCACCACACGCCATCACAATGCAGGCATGCCCCACGTGGGCTCCTCTCTGCAGGAGAAGCTTAAATCTGGCCCCAGCTGCAGAGGCCTCAGGGCTTAATGTGCAGGCACAGGCCCACTGCACAGGCCATCAAGATGTTCCCTGCCACCGGACACTGTCACCTCTACATGCTCAGCACGATGAATGCTGAGTATTTCACAGGGTACAGGATGCACAAATGTTTAGTTGCAACTCCTGGCTGACTCTTCCCAAGTAAGCATAAGATTAACTAAAGATTTTATTCGCATTAAACGCAGCTCTGGTAAAGCAAGGATGACACTTCAAACAAAGCTATGCTGCTGCACTAAAGCCAGCCAACACTGCAGGCTGTAAAACACTGCACAAGAAACACTGCCATTTTCTGAGGGGTCTCTCTTCTCCCTCTTCACCAGCCCTGTGCATCCAGAGGTTCCCTTTCCTCTCCTCCCCTGCCGCCCCCAGCAGTCCCCTGCCTGCTGCAGCTCCGATACAACGCAGATGGTTTTCTTTTCTTTCTAGGAGGCTGTCGGAGAAATTACACTTGCCTCAGTCGCCAAAGCTGTGTCGCTCTGAAAGCAAGTGGTTTAGATGAAAATTATATTTCTTGCAACGTGCAGCATCTGGTGCACAGCTGTTACACTGAATGAAATACCAAGTTAACGGCAGTGTGGAGCAGTTGAAGTTCTCCCCAAAGCAGTATTGCTGAGTTTCTAAATATGCCTCTTAAATTATACTCCAGTGAAAAATCAGTCAAACTCGATCTTTGCCTCTGTCTCCCTTTCCCTTGTGCCCCATTTCTGCTTCTCCATATTTAGCACAACAAAGTAACAATGAACAGCACAGCCTTTCTCGAAAGCTGATCCCCACCTGCATATTTACTACGGCAGCTTCACAGTATGGATTATGCTGCTGGGTATTTTTGTTTAAACGTCTGCTAACTGCAAAGGCCTGGCATGCTGTAGAGACTGTGCTCGACAAAGCTGCTGCAGTGAAAGAACCTGCCTTCATCACCTCCCACACTCACCCAACACCTGCGCATTGACAAACGAATCCTGAGACCTCCCTTTGTAGAAGAAGTAAGTCACCCTACCTTTACGTGGCTGAGTGGCAATTAGCCCCCCACATGCTTCCTTCCCTAATTGTTGAAAGTTGTTAATGCCACCGCCTCTGCATTCAGCTGCTCTCTGAACTTCCACGGACCTGCTCTACCGAGAGGGAGCCCACACTGCAGTCAGGCCTGTGCTGGAACGACGACGTCTACATCTTTTAGGCTCTTCTGGAAAGGCTGGCTGCAGTCAGGTCAGCCTACCCTGGCTTATATGTGAGGTCATTTCTCTCAGAGCCCATCAGTTCAGAAAGACGAGAGGGGTTTGCATGAGCAGAGGGAAGGGTGCAAGGAGAGGAGGGAGTCTCATGGGTGACAGATAGAAAGGGAAGCAGAGGGGGAGCTGCAGTCATGAAACACTGTAAGGCTGTTTTACCGGCTGGTTGCAAAGAATCAGCCTGCACAAACCAAGGGAAAATCTAAGAAGGAAATGAGAGAAACCATGCGATGCTGCTGTAGCTCAGCACCAATGACAAGTTAAGGGAGGTACATCCTGGGAGTTATTTTTAGCTGCTGAGGTTGAAGACACTAAACCCAAGTTCCACCCCCTACAGAACTACCCAAATACTCCCGTGGTTTTGCTAAGGAGTTCAGCCACCTGGAAAGATGACTGAAATATGGAAACAAAATTCAAGAAGTGTGTTTCTGGAGATGAGGATAACTGAGGGATGAAATGAGTAAGGAAAATCAGGAGATGGGGGTTAAGCTCCGCCTTGAAAGCAAAGGGTATGCTGGGCCAGAGAGATCTCTCTTTTTCCTAAAATGACTTCAGCTTTTATTCTCAAGGTTATAATGGGTCAGTCTCTTCCAGCTAAACATGCTGGTGATTTTCCTTCCTTATGAAACTCCCTTTATATCCTCTTCTAGGCAGTTGCCTTTTGAGAACAGCAGCAATAAGGTTTGCTCTTGCTACAACCTCCATTTCACTGTGCTCAGCAAATATGACCAGGACGGGACTCAGGCATCAGCAAAGATAAAAGAATCCACAGTGAGCAGCTCATATTTATATTAATAACGTGTGTTCCTAAATGCAAGAAACAGACAGCTCAAGAAACAGGGCAAAGATCCCTTTTCTCACGTTTTAAATCTCCTCAGCCACATTTACAAAGTGCTAATGAAAGGCTGAAGTTGTGCCAACGTATTTAGAAACATACATGACCACAACAGTTAAATGTGGATAGGTTTGCCTTGGAACATGCCAGACTGAGTTTCAGTTCTTGAGGCACCACATGTTTTTCCCCCAAAAGATTTGACTAGAAAAGAATGTTTTTTCGTGCATTTATGCTAGCGCTAGCTGTTTGCACACATACTCGCTTTGTAGCTTTCCTGGCAGGGTGCAAATAGGGGCAAATCTGTTGCCCACAGGGCGGCCCACCCACAAAGACCAAATGCTGGTCAGACAGAGCGGGAGGCTGAGATGGAGGCATTCCTCCCTCCTGCACACAGACACCGTGGTGCAGCCGCACAGCTGTTGTGCAGAGTGGCCTCAGAGACCTCGGTGGACGGTCTTGTGGTGTCCCATGGATGTGAGTAGAGAAACAAGGAGCGGCTATGTACATCTTCCAAAGGGACACTGGTTTCCCTCCTGTACACTATGTTCCCCATACTGTAGTGCTCTTCCCTGCCAGATTGTCCCGTCTCTGTGGCAGCCCTTTGAGATGCAACTGTGCCAAGTCCAAGGAAAAGGGAGCCTCTGTACTTTTGGAAGTAGGGTAACAAATCAAAATATAGTCACATGTCTACCGTAATATCCACATTAGTGTTATCTGCAACAGCCTCACTCCTCAGACTGCCTGTGGGAGTCCTGGACTGTGCAGCAGGTTTTGTCAGAATGATTACTAGACAATACGAGCAGACAGAAGAATTTTATATTTAACTTAGTCTTATTTTAGTCCCTGAAGTAAGGTGAAAATCTTCAAACATGGCAATATGTAATGCAGATATCTCAACAGCAACTTTTGTGATTTCTAGCACATACCAGTGCTGCACACTGGGAATTCAGGGGCAGCTTTAGGCAAAACAGAAATGGAGATTTTGTTTCTGTGAACAAATTCTGAATATGAACAAGTAAAGCAGCTCTCTTTGGAGCTGTTCTGATATTCAATTCCACTCATTTTCATTTTGCTACTGCACTTAATACAACGAACATCCCTTGTTTCTCATGTGGATGATCTCTTGCAACATCACAAAAAACGATAAGTGGCAGCTGGGGATCTCAGGAAAGCAGGAAGGTTTTTGTATCCCTATGATGGCTCTTGCTGAAATGACCAGTTAGTTAATGTGACACTTAACTGGACCCTCATTAGGTTTCAGAGTGAACATTCCATGAGGGTAAATGGGGGACAGTTACCACTTCTTGGTATTAATATTTCAAAGCTTCTTATATTTACAATCATTTTGGGGGAGGACAGACAGAGTCAATCCATGTCTACTCAAGATGCCGTAGTTTAAGGAAAAACAGACATTAATAATCTAATAATAATTATTATTAATTTATATATTTTATAATAATTATTAATAATTTAATAAAAGTGGTCTACCTAACAGCAGTTTTATCCTTACAGCAACTGGGGACTGATTTTCTCATGCTCCCAGGTGCTTGACCTTCTAGCCTGCTCATGCACATGTATATCTTATACTACTGAAGGCCTGTTAGATTACAGTATCCAGACACACTAGAACAGTCAGTGAGACCTAAAAAGAACCACCCATACCCACAGACAACCACAAGAGCACGTCTGTCCAAGCACACTTTTGGAGAGAAGAAAACTGAGGGCACTAACCTCCAACACCGTTGCAGCGAGATGTCATTTCCCAGAGGACCAATGCCATGGAGTACACATCTGTTTGTTTGAAGGACTCCACGTTCTCTAGGTTCATCCTGGACTCCAGAACCTCGGGAGCCATGTACCTTGCTGTGCCAACCTGCAGGAGAGGAGATAGGGCAGAGCTCACAAGCTGAAACTGTAATTCATGTTTTGGATTCTGCTGTGATGCGACTTCAGCTTTCACAGAAGCTGTGCCATTTGACAAGTATCCAACAATTCAAGCCATACTTGGCACAGGTCGTGTTTTCTGCTGCCATGGGAATCTGGCATTGTCTTGACTACCAACTTGCACCTCCCTTGGTAAAGAAAAACACTAAAACAAACAAACAAACAAACAAAACCAGCAGCCCTTTATAGTTCCTTAAGCCCATGACCTTGGCACTGGCAAGTTTTCTCACTGTGGCTGTTTACTGAGATAAACTCTGCCCTCTGGGGCTGAAGAAAATGCCACTGACCAAGTGTCTTTCAGAGGAGCAAGAAACACATTGTATTCTTTTACACTGCATATTGCATAGCAGGCAGTTTCTTTTAACAGTATTCTTAAAATGAAAGTGGTAAATGCAGGCCTGGCAGAAGAAAGCAGACACACAAATACTAAATGCAGAAGCACACATCTGAAGCGAAACCAAAAATCGGCTCTTTTTTGTTTCAAAAGCTGTTCCCATAAAGTTTATGCACATTGAGTAATTTTCAGCAATGATTTTAGCAGCTTTGCTGAGGTCTACATTATGACCTTGATTGCAGAAGGCAAAGTTTAAATGTCTGTTTTTATCAGAAGGAAGGATTTAAGGAATGATTATTGGCTCATGCACCAGTTGCTCTCTAACAACAAATTCCTCACAGGGTAGGCATCAAAAAATTACACGAACACAGACACACACATACACGTGTCTTGAAAACTCCCAAAATCGTAAGTCTTTGATCAGGCAAACACAGCTTTAAATGGGAGACTGTTTAATTACACAAATAATGAACAAGCAGAAGTGGATGATGCAGTAGGACCTGAGATTCAAATGGGCTATTTGTAGACTGTACTACAGCCATCAGTCCAGAGCCCAGTGGTAAGCAGGACTGCAAAAGATCATTTCAGTTATTGGGTCTGCAGTTAATGAGAGACCCATTTGACATGCTTCTGGAAACAAGCCTTATCACCCCACCCTCAGGGCAAATGGGAAAAAGTGGTGCAAGAAGTGTAATGCACCATATCCAAATGTTTGTAGGGCTAAAGCCTTGATATAAACAGAGGACAGCAAAAACAAAGCAAAACAACAACCACTACAAAAACAAACAAACAAAACAAAAACAAAACAAAAAACTGAGCAATCAGTCCCAAAGTTAAATTCCCTAGCATGTGGACTCTGTGATTAAGGCCAAGCATGTGAGCAACACCGACACGCTGAACAGTTACTTGGGATAATCATGTCTCAACACCAATGAGTTCACCAATATCTCCCTGCCTTACAGAACATGAACATATGGAAACCCTACAGAAGAGGCAGTTCCAACCTCCGTCCCTTCCCCAATACACAACTTCTTCCCCAAGCAGATCCCATGAGAAGTGTTAGATGGGATATCAGCACACTATGTCCCACAGTTCCCCAGCCCCAAGTCCTGCTGTTTTCAACATGAGTGAACGGTGCCTAAATACGATTCTTAACATTGTCGCAAGTGTTGTTCTAGTTTGGCAACATTTCACACTCTCTTTGCAGCAGTAAAAATGATTCCACAGCTTAGCTGCACAATGGAGGCTCAAGCCCTGTAACTAAAAAGTGCAATGGGAAATGCAGAGAAAATTTAAAATGACATGAAGAATGATATCAAGCTAATCCCATTTCCATCCTGCTTAGAATTTATCATCTGTTCCACTCTGCCCTGTCTTTTTATCTGCATTTAGATTATGAGGTCTTTGGGTCAAAGATACTGTTCCTGCATCTTGGGAAACATGAGTCCTGGGCCTCAAAGACATTTTAGGTGCCTAAACTCCAGCAATTCAAAATTGATCATTTGTCTGGAATCTGGATATGCTTTGTCTCTGCAATGACTGGTCTGCTTTCTGTTCTTCTCTTCCAAAACTCCTAGTGAGGGATCATTTTTCTTCCTGTGGTATATTATAATTTGTGCGACTTTTGCAACTTTTATACTGCAGACCTTACATTTTTTTCAAGCTGTTGGGGATGCTTTGTGCCTTGAGGTATGTCAATCAGACGGGCAGTGGATATCCCTCTTTATCTGATTAGGAAGATCAGCTGTTACAAGGCTGCTGCTGATGCCGAGATGAGGAACGCCTGGCCTTCCTGGCACCTGCCAGTCCTTTGAACACAACAGACAAAGGTCCAGCTTTATGGACTCACATTAAGAATGTCTGCAAAAATTAATCATCATGGATGGCCAAATGGCTAGACTAAAAAGACCACACAAACTGAGAAAAAGATGGTTTACAGTTAGTCATTCAGGGCACTGGTATTGTATAGTCAATAATGGCTAATGGCTTCATGTGGAAGGTAGTTGGGTAGATGGGAAAGAAGACGGCTTTGTAACCCCAACAACTTGCCTTGAATATCACAGTCTAAGTCTGACGAGAAAAATGGTAAAATGCTTAAACTCTTCTATTTCATAGGAAGCTAGAGGTTTCCTTGTATTAAAATTTGGGTCAGCTCCATTATATACCTTCAAAAACTGGACCTCCTGGTGGAAAAGGTTTAAATCAATGGGTTAAGTTTAGAAATGACCCATCAGGCCAATTCTTGTGGAAGAGCCCTTTGACAAAAGTTACAGCACTAAAATTGGCATATTGGGAAATTTGGGTGGGTGGTGCTTCTGTGCCCAGAAGAAACAAGGTGGAGGTTAACATGGAGCCACTTCATGCCACCTTACCCCTTGCTACAGAAAATAACACTAGCTCAGCCACTGATTCAGTGAAGCTAAACAAAGAAAAACACGGGGCCTCTACATGAGTGCCCAAGGGCACCAATTTCAAAGCAGTAACTTGCTCTGGGCAGCACTGTGCTTTGTTGTCAGCATTAGCGTGGACTGTGGAAGTGACAGTACCAAAGCTATCCTCTTATTTCCAAGCGTCTGCGAGCAATGCCAGAGAAATCAGCTTGAAATATGGGCTGTCTTTAAGCAAAGTCTCTGTGGGGTAGGTGGGGTTAAGTTTCAGAGCCCCTGACATGCACTGCCAAGCACTGTTTTCACTTTACTCCGAATGGAACCAGTCTTATCACTGTCAATATGGGATGACTTCACCAGACTCCAGAAAGCTCTGCCATGCTGGAGAAAAATGGTATGTGATCATGAGCTGTGTTTATATTATTTTAAATATGCCTTCCTTGGTTATCATTCACTCCTGACTGTGGTTAATAAACCCTTTCAAAATGAGATCAGGGCAGTTTCCTCGTACTAACGAGAATTTCAAAGAGAAAGATCTTCATTTGATAAACAACAGCAAAGCTCCCATGAACTCAACAGAGCACTACTGCCTGAAGAGCTGTCCCTGAAAACTCTCTAAACCAAAATACTAGTTCCATGCAAAGTAAAAGGCAGCGTAAATGGACAGGCTTTGAATCGGACCTATGTATAATTATAAATAGTACATAATTAGGAATTAATTCACTTAACAAATGGCCTGAATTTATACTACAGGATTTTTCATCAGAAGAGCCAATATTTAGAGATATACTTGAAAAAATTCATCTTCAAAGTATTCACAAACATCCTTGTGGCATGTCTGTGAAGTAGATGAGCCTTATCCACGCTACTTAGTTCAAAAAGCAACGACAGAGCAATTATTTTTATTTGACATTCTTACATTTTCTTGCATGTGGAGAAAGTCCCCTAATCTTAAATGGGTTTATTTTCGGCCTTTTAAAGTGATTATCTATCACTGCAGTTATCTGCCTATGCCTGTTGAGGACAGAGAGGACTGACTTCACATAAGTTGGGGTACATCAGCAGTGGGTCTGTTCACATAAAACCATAGTGCCGCAAGGCCTGAAAACTGTGGCTTAACCTCAGAATATGAAGCACTTCCTTATCGTGTGTGTGCATTGCAGCAGCACCACAAACAGTAGCTAACAAGCTCATACTTGTTTCAACATAAATGGATAGAGAGGATGGTGGCATCATATACATATGCAGCTCTCTGATCAGAACAAACCTTCATTGCACTTCTCTTACTGTTGCTTTAATGTTAAATTTAAAGCCTATTCGTTTATATATATATATATATAAAACAAACACAAAAAAAACAGTCACATTTATTTTTGGTGATTTTAAGTAAATATGGCAGCATATATCTTTTAATCCCCTCTTTTCACCCCAGGAATGGACACACCAGCTGTTACATCACATACCACACCTCTTCAAACTTCTAACTTACCTGCCCACTGTTGGCCAAGTCATCCACAGAGAGAGAAGGGTCCAGCCTCAGGGATAACCCAAAGTCACAGAGACAGCAGGTTAAATCATTTTTTACCAGGATGTTGGAACTCTTTAGGTCTCTGTGCACAATAGGGGTTTTGGGGCGACCACAGGGTGTGTGATCACTATGAAGGTGGGCAATCCCTCGGGCCAAGGATCCACCCAATTTCCAGAGGTCCTCCCAGCTGATAATGTGCCGCGTGAGGTATTCCTGCAAGTTTCCTCTAGCATGGAAGGCAGTGATCAACCAATACTGTTTACCAAGATCTGTCTTACGCTCCTCTGCTGTTAAGAACTGGAGGATGTTCTCATGCTTGAGGTTTACATCTGAAAAAATGTCTTTCTCAGTTTTCCAGGAGGCATACTCTTCATAGGGGAAGATCTTCACTGCGACAGTTTCATACTGCTCAGATGTGTTTTGCTTCAGTTTGGCTTTATACACTTCAGCAAACCTTCCTTTGCCAACAACAATGTCCAACTCAATGGGCAGCAATTCTGTGTTGTGGTTGATGTTGTTGGCACAGGTAGAGCTGATGTCTGAACGGTCATCATCTAACATAATAGCACAAACGTCACTGCAGTCCTTATGTTTCCTGGGCTTAACATTCTTCTCCCACGCCTTGTTAAGCTTCCTCTTCTTATGAGTGCGGTAGGCATAAAAGATAACAATCACAGCAACAGAAATCACCAGTAAGGGGACAAGACTTATGATTGTGACTTTGGAAATTTCATCTTTCTCCTCTGGCTTATGGGGGTCATCTGTAAAGGAGAGCAGAAGGAAGGCATACATTAAATGACAACATAGATTTGTGTATACAGGAAGTTGTCAGTAACCTACAATTTTCATCCAGTGTGCAATACATGATTTCCTCCACTAACAGTAAATAATAAAAACTATCACTACCTTCCTGCCTCTAAATGTTCTTTTACATATAGGCTTCCAGGACTTCCCTGTCTGCTTATTTTATATGGAGCCAGACTTAAATGAACAAGAAACTAATGTAATTTAATAGCTTTGTTCTTCTCTAAAGCTTTTAATACATTATGGATGAAACCTTCACACTCCTGAAGACAATAGCCAAAGTCCCCTGCACTTACTCTGGTGATGTATTCTTCTGCCCCTTTAACCAGTAATTATAAGAAAACATTAATTTTTCTCCAAAGAACTGGAGTGATAAGTAAATAGACAATGAAGCACACGAATACCCAACTGTCCAGTTACCATGCCAGATCCAGTATATTTCAGTAGGATCCGTATAAATTCATCTTCAGGAAGCCTATCCATGCACAAATAATGCCTGCTAATATTCAAGCACAAAATGTACGCTTGCACATGAATCTAAAAAACAAAACTCATTCTCTTTCTTTGATATATGTGAAAGTGTTACTACAACAGATTCAAACACCTGCATGTGCACAGGTGTTTGAACCCTTTAGGCACAATCAGGCACGTATGGCACATCCGAGAACTGTCATCCCCCATGCACTTTTTGCATGGATTTATGTAACTGAAAACTTCTTGTGCGTGTCACTTGCTGGCTCTACTCTGGCTGCCTTGTTAGAAAACTGTAGATAGCTCATTCCAAGCTCCTTAGTGGATGTAAACCCATTACCATATTGTTAGGTAAAGTACATAGGGATAGGGAATAAAAGGACAACGGAGACATATTATTGAATAGGGACACGCTCTAGGAACAGAGAGGAACATATTCCTCTCTGAGATGCCCTCACACCCCTAGAAGTGACCCTACTAGTTCAATCTGGGGTATGTCTTAGGGAAAATAAATAGTATGAAAGAGAATGGTTTTATTCTTAAAACAGACTAAAGGGAATCAGAACTTAACTGAACCTGGTTTGATTGCATGATGAAAACATACTCTGTTAGCCTATTTCTTCCTCTGAGTCACAGTAAATGTACTGCATTACTTTTCCACAGTGGAGGTCACTAATTGGAAGAAGCCCTGAGGGTCTAACCTGAATGGACTAAAACTGACGCTGTAACAGAAGTTAGGCAAGTGGCTAGTGTTTGCGATACGACACTGGTGGATGCTTACAGCCATGTCACTGACTCAGGTCCTGTGCATTGAGCCAAATAAGTCAATATGAAAAAGTTTAATACGTTCTGAAGGGAAATTGTCACTAACTAACAGTAAGTTAACAGTAAGCCTCTGATTCCCCTAAGCGGTGCATGAGAAAAGTCTCTCAAAATTAAGGGAAAAGTGCTGAAAAGGGTGGGGGGAAAGAATTTGCTATTAGAATGAGCAGTGCCTCTGACCCTTCAGTTTCACTTATAATCACTTTTATGTTGAATGCACAGCTAGCTGGCAAGCAGCAGGAGCCATCAGCTATTCAAAGGCAGGTGACAGGACATCTGAAGAGTATGTTCTTTTTTTGGAAGAAGGCCCGAATCCTGAACCAGGATGTGCTTCCTCTGTTTGAAAGGTTCATCAGTCAGTGTAGAGCAAATAACTCAATCCTACCATCTCTCACAGGGTTTCAAGGAAGAGGAAGTGTCTTTCTAGAACTGACATTTCCAGCTAGCACAGGTTAGTGGCATTCATTAGCAGCACCTGTGCTACACCAACAAAGACATGAATTTATTTCATTCATGCAAATTAACCTTTTAAGCCTAACCCTTCTTTCACACCTATGCAAATCACAAATCCTTATTCTCAAGCAATTTTCCCTGGCAACAAAACGTTAGTAACATACCTATACTTAAATGTATAATCACAGATAACAGGCAGCCCTTCTACTTCTCAACTTGTTGAAGAGGGTAAAAAAAATACATTTTTTTATAGCCCTTACTGGAGGATTATATTTAGAATGGCCAATGTCACTGTCAGTAAACAGATTTGCATTGCTTATTCCCACATGAACACTTTGCTCTCAGAAAATCTACTTTATAAAGAACTAGGGAAACACCCTGGTGGAAGAGGACTGACTGTTGTAGGATGGCTCTGAGTTTTTGTTGCCACAATTTTATAAACGCAACTGTGATCTGTAACAATCAGATAAAATAGTTTTTATGAGCTAAATGCTCATATGAGTTCCGTTGTTGTTTTCCCTTGGTCACCAAAAAGAACGCTTGAAGTTTGGACTGTGCTCTTGCAACTGAGCAACATATCATCCTCTGCAATCTATATTATGTGGTGTACGTGCTTCCTCAGAACACTTTAAGCCCTTTTACTTTGCCACTTTGCAGTATGTAGCTCGGATATTTAAAATACAGATGTCTTTCTAAATGAGGGAAAAACAAAACAAAACACCCCGAGATCTATTAGGCTCCAAGCAGCTACAGGTAGTTGGTGCATATGTAGATCTAATGGAGAAGAAACTCATCCAAAATCTCCATTTCTTCACCATTTTGGATACAGTGAGGGTCTCTGGTCATTCCTATATGTCTGAGTGCGGGCTGTATTACTTAGGCCTACAGCTGAGAAGTCTCCAGCAGGCTTCACAGATGCTTTATTTCTTCCTCTTTCTGCATAAGGGAAAGCTCTGCTTGTGGTACTGGGGATTTCTGGGTGGAAGACAGAAACTGTTGATGTTGCAAATGTCATTTGGAAAAGAATGAAAAAAATAAATTAATCAAAGCAGAAGCAGAAAAAACTGCTCTGAGGCTGAGCAGTTTCACCACTTCCCCTGAGCACTATATTGTCCTGCATCCCTGCTGCAAAGTGACATATCCGCTTCGGCAGCATCCTGTGGAGGAAGTAGGGAGGCAGGGGGTAAAAAGCATGTGGCTGCACATCCTGCACCTAAAGCAGCAGGGAGGTAAGGTGTACTCATTTTCTGTTTTTAAGACACTAGACAAGTCTCACTCAAAGCTTGGAAAGAGCAAGAATGAGCACCAAACAGGGGGAACTGGGTGTCAGGATCCTGGGCTTAGAATGAGGGGACTGATCTGCATGCCAGCAAGATTAAAGGTGACAGCAACAGTAAAGAAGAGCTGGTGGCACCAAGGGTTGGTTAAAGCAAGGA
The DNA here is from genome assembly GCF_009769625.2 of Cygnus olor. Lineage (NCBI taxonomy): Eukaryota > Metazoa > Chordata > Aves > Anseriformes > Anatidae > Cygnus > Cygnus olor. The sequence continues at coordinate 43,434,836 of NC_049170.1, read as the reverse complement.
AACCACTTCTGATTTTGACTGGTGATATGAGCGAAACAAAATCAGCCCCTCCAGCACAGGCTAAGTTTGGGGTACTTCTGAGTTGAATTTGCATTCCAACTCAGGGCAGGATCAAAATCAAGAGTGCATCTGTATGTTTGCATAGTGGCTAGCCAACATTTTCTGGCTTGATTGCAGGAATCTTAGAATAAATATATTCATTTGCTTATAATAAATACCTATGACTCAAGCACCATAATTTCAAAAATGGGAGTGCAGCTTCCTCTTTCTGAGCACTGTTATGAGCAAAGCCTGGCTGAACAGGCAAGCAAGGAAATGGTTAAATGGAACAGCCTTTCGGGTTTTGCCAACATGCTCCTAGATAACTTTCCCCACCCAGAACTATCATTCAGGCAGATCAGTCCTTTCTCAAGCTTCAAAAGAGCCTATTAATATAGCATAACAATAGAGAAGTCTAGCTAAAAGAAAGCTTCCTGTAAGTGGCTTAAACTAAGCACAAGCCATCTGCATGATCCTTAGCACTACCTAAGCCTTTAGGGAATTGGGCTCAGGTACCAGGGAACATGGAAACGCTGTTCAGGCAGGAGGCTTCAAGGCACAACATTGGTTTGCCCGCAAATTCTTTAGGTTGGACCTCTGATTGAACCTTGGTGTCACTGAACTTTAGAAACAAGAAATAAAACAACGCCTGTAAAATTAGGACCCACACTCTAATGCATAGGGCAGCATAAGCACACAGTTGGTACTGAACTACTCCAACACTGTTTGCTGCTTGTGCTCTTTCTGAAGTTGCAGCTGATACATCTGCTAGTCGGAGCTACACAGCAGGGCAAGAATATATACCATACGAGCAGAACTCATGCTAAACTTATCAATACTAATGTCTTGAAAGCTTCTCTAGTGCCTTAAAGTCTCCAGACACACACAGTCACAAACTCTGGGCCCAGAACCTGGCCTGCGGTCCGGTTATTTTGCAGGCCCCTGAGACACAAAGCAGCCCTTTGAGCTGACTGAAGGACAACTCCTCTTTGCAGCAACTCTGAGGTTTCAAAGTTTGGTTTCAGTTCCATGCTGGAAAGAAAACTAACACTTTTTGAATGCTTTTGCATAAACAGGATTCTGTTCAAATGTTGCAATTTGGCAAGAGATACGAGTGTCAAATCCCCACCAGTGAGGGGACTAGTCTGGGGTAGGGGAGCTCCAAGTTCAAGTTCTGCTCTGTTTGATTCCGGGAAGAGCTTTCCACCTCTGACAACTCTGATTCAGGCAAAATGTGAGCTTGAACCTTACGTGCTTACTGATTTCTGGGCAAGAGACTAGGCAATTAAATAGACGAAGGCCTGCCCATCTCTTTAGTGCTACTTCCTGGATGAAAATTAATTCCATAAAATGTTTCATTTTCAGTGAGAAGTTTCACAGACTCTGAGCTGCTGTTTGGGTTAACTTATTTTCTAAAGGAATCCTCAAGTGATAATGAAATTCTGTAGTTTATTGTATCACGCTCCCTGCTGATTTGGGTCGTTTTAGAACTAAACTGGTTTGGGAATCTTCAGAAAAATATTTTTATTTGGAGAATGTTGATCATCAAAACAGAAACTCTATTAGACAAGACATTCCTATACTTTTCTCTAAAACCCGTGTCTTGTGAACAAAAGTGGTCTGAAAGTTGGTCCAACTTTTGTGTTTAGAAACTTCTGCTAATTTTATGAGCATTGGTTTTTGGGCTTTGCACGTGGGAGATATTGTTTGTTTGTTTTTTTTAATCGGAAAGTGGGTGCTTTTTTCTCAGGAAAATGGTCAATGCTGACACAAAATATTTGGAAATAACCAAACTCAAATGCTGCACTTCAAACTAACCTGCATTTTTTTTTTTTTTTTTATCTTGACAGTTTCCTGGAAACATTTTGATTTTCCATCCCTGCTGGAGTTGAAGAACTTTTAAAAAACTTACTAGTTTTGTGGGACAGAAAATCAGTTCCAACCTTCCCTCTCTATGCTGAACCATCTGATGGCAGAAGACATAGATTAGTAGATTTTAAAACCAGAGCAGACTCTATGTTGCTATCCAGTGAAAAATAAACCCTGGCATTTCTTGCAGACTTTCCTGAAAGTTAAGTTCTTGCAGCCAGTTCCTGAATTTGTCAAGATTTTTCTTGGACCAGGTAAACCAAGACTGTCAAGGCCAGTAACTTGTGTTTGAGCTGTATGTCTTCATATTTAGTCTAAAGATGATGTTGTCAGGGCACGTAAAAGCCCAGTGACAGCATCTGCTGAAGCAGCCTTCTGGAGAGGCTAGCACTGGTAGTTAGCAGGTCTACCTGGCCTCCTATCAGAGAGGAGCACAGAGAGAGCAGAAGTGACAGGCAAAGCCATCTCTAGAAGCTGCCTCTCCAGCTGTGTTTCTAAAGCACTGCCATCCTCCTGGCTCAGAATCTGGGCCCCAAGGATGTTTGCCCAAAGGTGTGGGAACTTGTTTTCTTAGGATTTGGGTTATTCGCCAGCCTGAATGTTGCTCAGCAGTCAGTACATGACTGGCAGACTGGATCCAGACCTCAGAGCACACTTTATGCAGGCCAGTGCCCAGTGCCACCAGTTACCTCTTTTTCTGAGAGGTTAGTAAGGCAACAGTACGAGCAATTTTGGAGAGCTGTGGCACACTCACTACTGCTTTCCCCTTTGCTCTCAGCACATGACTACCCATGATCAGGTGATCAGGACTCAGACATCTCTGTTGTGACCGAGGAGAACCTCCAGTTACACAACCCAGTTACATGTTGTAAGAGTCATGCATCTGCATCCGCCACCTGATGGGAACAGCTGCATCTCAGTCATGTCATAGATCACCTCTGGATGGCCCACTTCAGTGTAAAGGCCGGGCAGGAGTGATGTAATGGATATTTTATCTATTGTAAGCAGAGTTTCATTTCTCTGATTGCCAAATATGCTATTCAGCACTCGGGGCGGGGGGGGGAGGGGGGGGGCGGGCTAAGAAACTCTCAAGCTCTAAGACAGAACAAATAGTTTGTTGCTGTTTCATTCCCTCACTGCTGGCTGAAAAGTGTAATTCATTGGTTTGCTGACACAGCACCCACTTGTTTAAAATATCTCACCCCGGATGCATTCCCTTATCTATACCCTTCTAACAGGTCACTCCACTGTGTGTACATGGCATCCGTTGTGCGTTTTGACTTTTGTAGCTGAGCTTTCCTACTCAGCAATATGAAAACTGACTTGTTCTAACTTTACACCATGTGACCGTGTTTCTGATACGTGCCTCAGTTACACAACTCAGTGTCTGCTGCTGTTTGCTGGTGGTTTTCTGGAACAAATCAATCTCTCCAGTTTCAATATGTTCCAACAGATGCCACACATTAACCACTATTTTTATTCTCAGCCTGAGTTTCACCCCTTCAACCTTTCCCAAAATATTATGTTGCCAGTGTTAGTTACAGTTTGTTTCTGTCTGTAATTATTAAAGTCTCTTCCATGACAACCTGATAAAAGGTTGGCCACATTCCCACACTTATTAAGCTCTCAAGTGATGCAAATTGTAACAAATATGCCAACCAGGCTCGAAGAGCACTGCCTAGTTTGTTTTCACACAAATCTGTAACTGAGCTCTGCGTGGTTATTTTCCTAGGAAGCAAACAATATAAATAAACCAGAGCAAAACAAATTTTTGGCTTCTTTAGCTTCTTTCCGTTCTATTTCCTTTCTATCCCACTAAGTGAATCACACATTCAGTATTAGCAGCCTCTCCTTGGGTTACATACAGCTGCAAGCTTTGGGTGGGACTCTGTGGCTGCAAATATCTAAGAGGAAACATTGAGAACAATGCCAATATACAAGCGTTGAGAGGCTCTGTGCAACGTTATGTAATGCTACTGACCTCTTTTATGGGGCAGCTGGAAGACAGTTACCTTCTGAACATGTTAGTTGGATAACAGAAAAACAGATTAATGAAAGCCTTTGTTATAATCCACTTGGAAGCAGTCCAGCTGTAATCATGTCCCTTCTGCTGTTCCTTGAGCACTGGACAACTCATCACATGAGTATTTATGGCCTGGTTGCTGTTTGTGCACAGGTCTTAAGTCTGCTCTTAAGTCTGAGATCCTCCTATGTAGTCAAGTAAAATCACTAAAGCTTTGAGTCTAGTAGGAAAAGGAAGAGGAGAGAAAGAAAGGAAAAGACAGGGGCAACATGTTAGAGACAAGTGAGAGATACCAAATTAAGGAAATTCTAAAACATTAGCAATATCTCCTATCATCCAGGTGCAAGACGAGGCACTCTGCTTGCTTGTAGTCATTCAGGCAGCAGCAACACCAGGTGTCCCAGGTAACAACCATATACAGCTAGCAATCACAGCACTTGACACACTACTCATCTATAGGCTGCAATTCATTCAGGCAAATGACTCGGCCACAACTGAATAATCAAATACTTACATCTCTTACACCCTCAATTAAGAAACTTACAAAAACTATTATCAATGTTAAGATTGTTATCAGCACACCTTCCTCTCCTCTGACACCCTTCCCCAGTTAGCTTCATTATTCTCATGAATTCTTGTTGACCCATCAGTCATCTCTATCACTAAAGTTTTGCTGTTTCTAAGCAACTGATTGGATAATTCAGATAGTGTTTAATACTTGCATAAAACATTGCTGCTAAAGTTTAACCCATATTATGGCAGGGTGCAGTGAGAATGCCCAGTGTAAAGACCCCACCAGGCAGTACCTGTGGAATTAACAATCTACCCTGAACATTCCCACAGGTACCTTGGTTGCAAGGTGCTTGAAGATCTGTACAGCATAGCAAAGCAGGTGAAGGTGAAAAATGATCACTGTGCAAATTTTCAAAAATAAATTACTTTAAACTGAACAGAGCTAGGCTACAGATCTGCTGTGCCTTTCCAAAACTCTGCATTTTTGGATGGATTTGAACTCAATGCCTGGGATAACAATAACATATGTAATGACAACAGTATACACGATCCTGTGATTTAAAGGATTTATATTTCTGTCTGCAGACACTGGTTCTGGGGTCACCCTTTTGTATACAGATGGCTGAACAATAGGAAGAACTTGCACTGCAATATAGACAGGTCATATACTGCATAGCATGCAGGCATCCCACTTCCTTGGCTGCATTGAGAGTGCCTGGTCCTCTCTACCCGTGGAGATCAGATCAGTCACAAGGCTGGAAAGAGCACAAGTCCCATTCCTCTGGGTAGCCTTGACTTCAGCCAAATTACTTAGGACTGTTAATAAAGAAAAACTTTGTTAAGGATTTGTCATGCTGACACTGGCTGATGCGTAGAGGCTGGGAGATGGTGTGGTGAAGGGAACGCTGAGGAACAAGGCTGGCCAAACACCAAGGGAGGCCTGGAACTGTGCAAACAGCTAGAGACAGACCAGCAAAAGATGCCAATGTAAAAATTTTGTGCAGAAGATCCACCACACACAACTAGACATCAGGGAGGAAAAAGCCGTTGTAGTCCAGTCCTGCACTCATCTTTTCCATGACAGCATGACAAGGGCCCTGTCTGCCACCTAGCCAACTGCTCCATGGCCAGCCAGAGCCTTCCCCCCCCCTTTTTGGCTAATCTTTTCCAGTGTTTTTGCTCCCTGGTTTTACCTTCCAGTAATACTGACATTAGACATTTGAATAAATAATAATTTAAACAGACTTGCATTGAGTTTTGCTGTGAGAAATGTTTTTCCACCACAGGGGTGTAAGTTGTTTGCTAGTCACCCACAATTTTATTTGGCAAAAAAGAAAAGGCTTGAAAAATAAACATGGGGTAGTCAGATTTGCAGTGGCTACCTGTCTCCTGGATATATTTCTCCAAGAACTACAGAATATTGTTTGGACTGATTCTGCGCATATTTTTCACCAACCGCTTGTGGCCTGAAATGCCAGGGCTCAGCATCAGGGCCAGAAGCCCCCTGACACAGCAGAACTACAGGCATGTTTGGGCACATGTCTGACTGTGCCTGGTTTATTTTGCAGATTGGCAATTTAAACAAAAAGTCCATACAAGAAAGAGGCATTTGATTTGGATCTAACCACTTCAAACATTTCCAAAGCCACACTTCTGTGAGTCACAATACCGCCCACTACCCCAAAGCTTTAGATGTTTGTGTCTAAAAACAGAGTCAGTAGGTTTACCCTTCACATTCAAGACTGATACAAGCCAACAGTGCCATAAGCCAGTTCTTCTATAAGCAATAACAGATCAGCTGTGAATCACTGGAATGTAGTGACTAACCTCTGGTGGAAATTAGAAATCTCTGCCTTACCCACAATTTTCTTCTTTACCTCAGAAACACTGAAAAAAAAAAAACCACTAAATCTGGTTTTTCTTAAGTGCACATTCAGAAGGAAGAAGAGCTAGAACACTGATCTTTTACAGCAATAGCTTGAAAGGAAAGGCTGTGATTATCAGGTGAAATACTACAATCTTTTTTTTATTGTCTCCATTTCTGCTGATAAACAAGCACAGTCACTCCTTGAACTGGCTTCCTTAGCATAGTTTTTGTCCACTCTCTAAAACTATAAGATGTGCAAAAATACTGCAAAAATCCTTACTACTCTGATGTACAAGAAATATAGAGACAAAAAAAAGCAAGAACAATGTACAGAATAGACCTGGATGACAGTCATTCCAAAGGCAAAATTATTACGGGCTATTATCTAGTTGTCTGGAGGAGCCGTGGACCAGCTGGCTGTGATGTTCTGCTCAAAGTTAAACACAGACAGGAAACCGCATGTCTGATACTGTAAAAATCGTTTGTCTTCCTGCCATGGCTAACCAGGCAAGCAACCCAAAGGGGCTGTTTTCATTTAAAAGAAACACTAATCCACAACAATAAAAAATGGAACGACAAAGCTTCAATTCTCCCCCCTCCCAACTGGAGTTAATGCTTGTGTTTGTGAATGAATTGGAAAAGTTACAAAATGAAGTTTTGTGTCACTGTATTTTTTATCTGTAATTATACACTTTCTACATGTCAATGCAGGGCACAGCTTTCATGAGTCACCTAGAATGCTTACGGCACATGACCTAGGAGGAAAAGCTCCACTCCCGAGAGTGAAAGGAGTTAGGCTAAAAAGGCCATGTTTTCATTTACACTACAGCTCCTTTTGGGCTGCTCTGGAAGTGTGAGGGGGTCCACAGTTGATGGGAATGAAGGAATTTGGTGTTGAATTTATGGAACGGTTCCCATAAATACACAAAGAAGACACACATTTGTCAAAGTGATTGTATTCAGCTTGTATAGCTCCAGGACAAGCAGCTATAGCATGACTAATTTTTAACAAATTAGCCAAAATCCACAAGGGTGTGGCTAGCTTTGTATAAAAACTCCAGACAGCTGACACAGTCAGATCTTTTCACTGCAAATGCATTCTTTTTTTATAAAATCAAGGCAATCTGATAGAATTAGGTCCTGGGTCTACCACCTACGATCAAACCAGTATCAGTATTTGCCCCAACTTCTTTAAAGCCCACAGCCAAGAAACCTTGGGCTCATCTTTTCAGAAGAGACCAAAAAGTCTCTAGCAACTGTAGGTTTTCCTCCACAAACTGCAAGTCCATTGGTATGACAGATTTAAAGTTACGTGTTAGGTATAGCCCTGGAATGCAGGGTAAATTATTAAACCTACCTGTAGAAAAAATAAGAACATCATTGCACTCTTCGTCTGTACAGGAACACATGAACATCAATCCCCCATTGTCCTTCTTTTCTTTCATCAAACACTGCTCTGAACTGGTGTCATCCAACATGTGACCATAGAGAGGTTTCTGGGGATCATGGCATATTGTTTCTAATGTCACATTTTCATCATTTCGTCTCCTAAGAATGAAAAAGAGAAAATTGAAATCAAAGCAAGAATATTTAAGAAAGGGAGCAGAAAGGCCTGTGCCTGTCCCAGATTTGTCTCTTTTGAGAAGTCAAAGGGGATTTAAAGAATATCCTATGTTTTTCTCTGTCTTTCCTGAATGGGATAAATTTGGCTGCATCTGGGCTGCTCCACACTGGGGCATTTTTAGAATGGCACAGCTATTCCTGTATCGTATTACCACTAAACCCCAATGAGTGCCTTTGAAAATCTCACCCGAAATTATTCAAGTTAATGCTCAATGAACTGCTGTGAACTTCAGAACATACTTTTGGTTTTTGTGGTCACTGTGCAGGCAGTAAAAATCTGTGGGAAATTATGATAAAAATTGAATTATTTCCTCAAAATCTGAGGAATTTCTAGTGGGTCAGACTTTTTTGTTTTGTTCTTGAGGCCTGCAATCTGCACAATTTCTGCACCAAAGGAGTTACTCACAGAATGTTTTTTACAAAAACAAAACAAAACTGGTGCAAGCCAAAGTGACCTCACTGTCAGGGAAATATTTACAGCTGATAATCTGGCCCAGATTCCTGTGTTTTGTCTTGGTCCATAGATTTTATTTCATGGACAGAAGACTTAGAGGCAAATAGTACTTCAAATGTAATTCTCAACTCATGTGTCTTTTGGATAAATTGGCATGTAAAAGTCAAAGTGTATCTTCAGTGGCACTACAGTCACTTTGTATGGCAATAACAGACAATGAATACATACTCTAGGAGTACAGGACAAATATGGAATGGCATATTGGACTGATTCTGAATTTCCAGTGTCCACGTCCAACTACGCTGAACATCTCTTCACGTCAATGGACATAACTACTACCTCAATAAATTAATTAATCATGCCTTTCTGTAAGTGGTTCTAATCATGCTTCTAAATCAGCAGCAGTGTTGCAAGTACTCAGTCCTGTTTCATTTGTCCACTTACGAACTCATTAAGAGTGTTTCTGGTTTTCTTTCTTGCCATTTATGGAAGGGTAACCTCCCAGTTTTTAGAGAGTAATGCAAGTTTAGTCAACAAATTCTACAAAAAATATTACATTAAATATTTTCACATGCTCTAGATTTCTTTGAACTTAGACACTGTATAAAAAGTGAAACACTTGCACCAGAGACAATGCATACACGGAAGAATATTTTTCAATTAAGAGAAAGCATTTCTACCCATAAGTTGTAAATAAAGCTGCTATGATACGTGTATATAGTCTAGTTCAGTACAAAATCTGAGAGAGCATTGTTTTTCTTCAGCTAATGCCACCGCAATCTTCTCTGTCTTAGACCTGTTTCTACTCTGAGTGCTGTGGATAGATGCAGCTCAATGGTTTGAGCAAAAACATGCCTCTTTTCCAATAACAGCACATGCTGGAACAGAATCGCTTCCAAATAAATAAATAAATAAATAAATCCCCAGAACATTTGATATCAGCATTGTTGTTAACCTCAAGCAACTCTCAGCATGCTGAGCACAGATACGAGTTGGAAGCGAGAGAGCCAAGCCCGGTGAAATAGCAGGGAGATTCTGAATATCAGAGCAATTGAGGAAAGTACTAAGTAATGATGAATGAGGCTGTGCTCCCTTCCCCATCTGTATGAAGAAATAACTTACCATACAGCGGCGCAGACTTCATTATTCCTCTCACAGATAGAAGTGATGTTGCAGTTGCTCTTGCACTGATATTGGTTTGAGCAGGTTGTTACTTTAATGTCACAAAATTTGCATAGTTTGGGCAATTGCAGTCCATTTTCCTTATTTCTGTCTATAGGTGACATAGTTTCAGCTTAAGGGAGAACAAAAAAAAAGAGAAGGACACTTAATAATGATAGATTATCAGATTGTGTTATTGCTCATTACGAAGATAAGGTTTTCATCAGCAGCAAACATTCCCTCATACCTTAAATTAGAAAAATCTCTGATCTTGTGCAACTACCAATTTTCTTTGCAACAGCACAAGTGCCATACTGTCAAGATCAGATTAATCAAAGTGAATTTGAAATGTGAAGTCAAATTCTATTGACTTCAGAGGGTGCAAAAGTTCCTTTGTGATTTGCAGAGTCAAGCTTATTCTGAGCCCAGTTTGTCCTCAAAGAACTACTCTGCAGCCATCCATTTGCATTATTCACAGGCAGCATATCTGTCCCTTATGTGCAATATATTGTATCACAGTCTGTTTGCTAAAGTAACTGTGGGAACCATGGCGGGTGTGCACACTAGGTGGGTGACATCATTATGACATGGATCTTGATGGATTTTGCAAGTCTGTCTTCACTAACCTGAGACATCACCTGGCTGTCACCCCTAATCTGATTACTGTTCACAAAGAAGAAACACAGAACTGTAACTGACTGTCATCCTAAATTAGCTGGTCTGCCAGAGGTTATGGGTGAAACTCAAGCTGGAAATGCAACAGCGCATCTATGCAGTTCGTGTAATCTGCTGCTGGAGCCTTTCTGGGCTAACTCCAGGGGACTTAACTCAAGCTAACTTGCAATGACAGCCTCTGTCGTAGAATTGTACAGTGACCCAGCAGCTACATTTCTGTGCCCTAGCACTTAAGAGTTACTTGTTTACTGGTCGTGAAAGAGTCTTAGCACTCTCCATCTGCTTCAGTGTAGTAGCAGTAAAGGAAGAGATATTATTTATCCCAGTATTATGAATTTCAGGAAACCTATTTTTAGTTCAAAAGCTATTTTGAAAAGCCAGCGTGACTACAAGGAACAGAAAATGCCAACATAAACTTTTTTTTCTGAAGCTAAAATGAATATGCAACTTTATCTGAAGTGGAATAGACTATCTACAACAGTTTCAGTCTGACTCAGTTTGTAATATATTTGGAAAAATAGGTTGAACTGCTTCAAGGAGATCCTAGGCTTCATTTAGCACAGCCCTTCTCTTACAGCCACCTGTGTGCTAAAACCATGTTCGTATTGCTGTCTGTGGCCAAATGTTGCTAGTCAACCAACAATAGGCAACCAGGGATTTGTAATTTCTCCCTCTCTCCTTCATTAACTGAGAAATCATTTTTTTCCTTCTAGAACTTCACTATTTACTACCATTAGAATGTTTTATAACAGGAATTAAATATACATGCTTTTTCCAGAAGGAAATAAAAAGGCCTCTTGCTAACATTTCCGATGGATTTCTGAGCCATTGTGAAGGACTGAGAGCAAAGTCTTCCCTCGTTACCCAAACCACACATCCTTCTTCTCATGACTAGCGTGCTCTTGTACTGACCTAAGGTCTCTCATCTTACTTGCCTTCGTAATCAGTAGTAAAATGCCCAATGATTTTAATGGTATAGAAGAAGCTCCCACACAGAGGTAAGGATTATTACAAGCTCTCTGGGAGTACTTACTGGGATGGAGAATGTAGGCAGTATGTTACAGGCTGGCTGAATTTTAAGCCTGAGGTAAACATTTCTTGTCCTTCGTTATTTGTGTTGCAACAACTCCCCAAAGCTATGCAGAAGAACAAAGCCCCATTGAAGTAGGTGTGGTAGGGATTCTAAAGGTCTTGAATACAGTGCTCTATAAAATATGTATTAATGTAGTCATCATTTTGGTAAACTGTTCCTCTCTTTGGGGTGATACCTCTTATTTACCAAATGGTGAAGAGAAACTAATAGCTGTGTTAACTTTTCTAGGTTACAATAATGATCAAAGCACCCTGACAATGAGGGACTGTCCCTCTACCCAATAAAAAAAACAGTCTATGTTCCTAAAGCCTTGGGTGAGCAATACAGAGAAATATTAAGGAGGCACTACTTTTACAGATGAGCCACAGAGATTAAGTGACTCAGCCAAGTTCACACAGGAAACCTGTGGCAGGGTGCTGGGCCTGTGGCTCCTGTGTTGACACCACACAACTGAGCAGCACAAGGAAAAGACATCTGCTCAAACTGCAAAGACTCAGCTGCATCTACACTGCTTTCAGCCCTGAGTTCACAAGGCTTTGTGTTTCATGGGGCAGCTGTATCATGAAGGATGCCTGGGCCAGACATGACCCAGTCATCTCAACGCTACAGCCAAAGGCCACATGACAGCAAGTCCTTAGGTAAACTGGTTCAAGCACACTGTATTTGATGAGGGACGGGGTCATTTCTGTGCTGTCCCCACCCATGCCGGACTCTGCCAAGTCTCACCCACCGGAACAAACAGATGGAAATATGTTTGGACCTCTTCCAAGGAGAGGTCTCCAAACCAAGAAACTTGACTAAAAAATAATAATAATAAAATAAAAGCGCTAGCTGGAAAGCTGTAATCACCTGCAAGGTCACGAACACAGAGTTTCTAAGTGAGAGCAGTAGGTTTTAATTCAATTACCAGCAAAAGGCTCAGTAGTTAGTGACAGTTAATTTCTGAACGTGCTAAATTAATGGCAAAAGGTAATAGAGTTTTAGGACTTCCAGATCTGACTGGACTTGAATTTTCTCCCAGGAATACTTGCAATAGTGGCTGACAACGCAGTGCCTCTGTTTTCATTCCCCTGGCAGTTCAAGGAATTGGATAAGTTGTCCAGGTGCACAAACTTTCTTCCACACTTCAGCGTCTGATTTGAAGTGAGACTGCAATTTATGCTCCCTAATACTGTCACATTGCCATAGCAGGTGTTGGTGTGCTGTTCATTACTACGGCTCAACCTTGCTCACTCTGACAGCACATCTAGTTCCAAACTAAGTGGGTTAAAACCAAATTTGACTTTCCCCTATCAGACTGATGCTGAAATCAACCTCTACAAACATCCTGTGTTGATATCTGGAGCCATATGTGAACCTCAGCATTAATCTCTTCTAATTACAGTCTGCAACCAGGCTTTGAGGACTTAGAAATCCAAGAAAGACTAGTCTGCTTCCAAGTCACATAAACTCAGACCTGTCTCCAATCAATGGTCTCTGGCATGGAGAATGACGGGTTGGTATGGCTCTTCCCCAGAAAAGTGTATTTGCTCATTCCCTGATGGGCCCATGAGCAAAGAGTGGTTCATGATCAGCAAGACTGCTCCCCTTCTGGTAGTTAATTGAATGTTAAATTGGAAGTTCATTTAAATTTCTAAAACTGCTTGACTACCCTGTTGCCCGCTTCATATCACACAAGCCAACTCCTCAAGGTTTTCTCCCGTTCAGACAACTAAAGTTATATGAACACTGTGGACAGAAACAACCTTTCATTTTCCTTTAAAAAACAAGCAAACCTCTGTGTATATAATGGGATAGTCAATAGACAAAACACACAGATTTGCACTTCTGAAGGACGACGTCCTAAAATGTGCGCTTGCTTCTTAAAACGTGAGTTTTGTCATCTACTCTCTAATGTTAGTTTTCTTATTTTGACTTCTGCAGGAAGACTAATTCTAGCTTTCCTTGCTTCTCTGACCATTAAGAGGTCTCAAAAAAGACAGGGTTTCTTGTCTGTGAATCTTCCAGCTGACCAGTTGACCACAGATCAGTCATTGTTGTTAAAATGCACAGCACATGCAAGCCAACACCTGGGCTGGACATTATGGAAGAGACACTAGAGCAGCCACATAGGAAAGATCAACTCCATGCCTTCTGATGGAGCCAGAGTTTTTTGTTTTACTCTGTGGTTCACCTCTTTTTTTTATGACTTCTCAAGACCTTATAAACTCTATGACCACACTAAGTCTATTGACTGTCTTGAAGTTGTTTGCTTTGTATCTGTTTTTTGTAGATGTGTAACTTTCATTGAGACCTCCGTCTACAGTTTACATTCTTCTTATTTTTCTTTTAATATTGTTACAGGCCCCTCAAAAGCCAATAACATTAAAGTCCAAAATAACATGCTGTCTTTTGGGGAATATCTACACTGGAAAATTCTGAGGTTGCATTTCAGAAATATCAGACAATTTCTCTCATTTCTATCTTGTAAAATACAATTACCGCTTTTCTCTTCTCTCATCCAATGCTTTCAGCACATGTGTACAAATAAGACAGCACTGCTGAGCAGATAGATCTCATTCCTTTAAAAAAATTGCTGAGGGAGATGTTGAGAGGAGAACTCAGCTGCTATGAAATAATTTCACCTGATGAGAGAGGTGTGAATTTAAGATTTTACTCCACTACATTAAGGAAATTTGCAAGGAGGAGGATGCCTTTATCAGGAAGACAAAAAAGAACAGGTCCTTGTTCCCCCAAAGAGCACAGCTCCATGGCCTCGTGTCTCGATGGCTAAATAGCACAGTGACAACTTTGAAGGAAATCCAAACTGTATTACCTTCTCATCTAACAGAGACACTACATTTTGCTAGAAACAGTACCACACACAGCATTTTGCCAACCCCCCTCCAGCACGTGATCTATAACTTTAGCAGAACTTCAGTGCTGATGGAAACACCACCAGCATCACGAAAATGAAATGGTGCTAAAAAACATTCTTTGTCTTCCAAAAATGCCTTCTAAGTATTGATGATTCAGCTGCAGGAGAGAGGGGTAGGTCAAGGGAAAGGAGAGATCTGAGTTTTGCTTTTAAAACTTGGAAATATCCTGATATCTATTCTTAATTGTACTTGTTATATACAGTGCAGTAATACAAGGAAGGAAAGATGGCATCATAATCAACCCTAAAGATTCAAAAGCCACGAGTCACGAAATCACAAGATTAGCCAGAGAGATTATAGAAATAAAAAGTTAAAAGAAAAAAAAAAAAGAAAAAAGAAAAAAGAAAAAGAACAACTGCTAGGTTCTCCTTTATTTACCATTGCTGTCTGGAATCTCAGAGTGCATTTGAGTAATGTTTTGAAACTCTGACCACAAGCAGAAGGATTGGAAACTTACCAACTTACAAAATCAAAAGTTAAGAAAATAAAAACACTGGAATCCAGGAGCTTGATATTCAAGAAAATTAGCGGGTATCATACAACTCATGATAAAAATCACAGGACTTGGCAATGCTGCAGATCACCTAGGAACTCCCACAGCAACACCTTCAGGGGTAACATTGTGAAACATGTATTTTCAGATTTTCAACTACAGCTGACACTTCTGAACTCAACGCCATCACGAGTTGGACTGGAGTACCACTCTCTGACACATACTCCCACGCTCACTATGTGAGTATGAATGCACATTGTTCCTGGTGTCTCGGACCGCACTGTGGGCTGCAGTCCTTTATCTCAACTATGATTTAACCCAGTGGGACTGGCATGGGCACAGGACTTTTGTGACTGTTTCTATTAAGATTAATAGCAATGATGATAAGCATGCTAAGACAGCTTCCTTAAAGCCAAATATCAGCTTTTACATACAATTAAAATATGTCAGAGGAAAACAGGCTCCAGAAACGTTTAGCTCACCACATCTAACTCTCTCTGTTGCAAGACTCCTGAAAACCATGTTCCTAGAGAGTTATTTGAAGATTCTTTTTGCCTTGACCAGCATCACGTATAGTCACAAATCACTGGTGGTCTGGCCCTAGCAACTCACTCCCTTCTTTCCTCCAGAATGTATTTCACCTCTTGGTTTTCCTTCTGATCTTCAGTTTTCTGGCCTAGCAAAGCAGCTGCCTTAGTTGATGTTTCTAAAGGCATGCCTTTGTGTAGTAAATGCACTTATGTTTGCAAAGTGGTTGGGACCATGGTTTTGCTTTCCTGTCTGATCAAACCTAACTGGGGCTCTGTTGAGAAAAAAAGACTAAAATAACTTCCTTTTTTGTAACATCCTTTTTTTGTGAAGTACTTGAAGGAGATGCATGCCATGGTTTTTCCCTATCATATAAAGGGTCTTACCTGTAATATGAAAAAAAAAAAAAGGCAAGTTAAGCCAATCAGATGGCAACAATGGAATTGTTAATGCAAAGAGATACACATTCATCCCACAGTCCCATAGCCCATCCTATTACAAAGCAGCCACTATGAGATGGGGAAAGACTGGCCAGGTAGGGCCCACAGCCTTCCAACTGTTTATGTGGGCTACAGCCTGCTCTTCAACCATGCCTGAGAAGTCTGCTGGGAAAGACAACGTTGTGAACCGTTCTGATGAGCTAGACCTAGCCAGAAGTAGTGTCACCATTGAACCAGGCCACCCCTGGTTCAAGGAAGGAAGGCCAAAGCAGAACTGGTTCACTGTGAGAAGGCCACTGGGTGGACCGCACTGAAATGTGGAAACCACTATTTCTAACCCGCAGGCAGGGAAGGCATCTGCAGAGGGAGGAGACAAAAGGAAAAGGAGCAGAAGTTAGAAAACTTCATTTAACTCACCTCTGCAGTGGCAGTACCTGGCTTTTAGCAGCATGTGCAACTGGCAAAACTTTGCTTTAGGGATTGCTGCAGGCACTGACACAGAAACATA
This sequence comes from Cygnus olor, assembly GCF_009769625.2. Taxonomy (NCBI): domain Eukaryota; kingdom Metazoa; phylum Chordata; class Aves; order Anseriformes; family Anatidae; genus Cygnus; species Cygnus olor. Next base: position 43,418,632 of record NC_049170.1, on the reverse strand, counting down.
ATCAAATCTGGCAGGAGCGAGGGAGGAGGGGGGCACAACAGCAGAAAATAAGGGAGGGAGCAGAATATTAAGCTGGAGACCTTCAGGATAAAAATCATTCTTGTATTTAAAACATGAAAATAATTCTATTTTTATCCCCTACTTCCAAAATGAGCTAACACTGGCAGTTTTACTCATGGGCTTGGCTCTTCTCACTTGCACAGGGCATGGCAGTGAGCCGCCTGCCTCGAACATGCATGCCTAAGAACAGAGCTAGCTGTCTTCAGTGAAATTACTCCTGACTGACATTAGTGCAGGTGTGAGGAGACTCAAGCTCAGCACTTACAATGAAATGTGAACATATTCTGAAAACAGGCAATAAAAATAACATTGTTGTGATGCTTCAGATAATGAGTTTTCACCTGCAGATTTTTAACTTGCTGCTGTCTTCCACATTTGCTGGCCACTGTTTAGCACTCCATGGTAGCCCATGGAAGACGGAACAAATGAATACTGTCTCCAGGCAAAAAGGCTGAAAAAAGATCTAAATGATGGCTTCCCACAGGGCACTCAAAGGGATGTTTCATCTTGTCTTGACTTTAACCCGCAGCCTCCCTAACACAGCCAGTAAACAGCACACAGCATTGGAGAACTGTATGTGATATAACATGAAGATCAATTTATTCAGCTATGACTACAGGGTCTAGTTTTTTTTCTGCATAATGCATTACATTTGGAATTTACTGGAAGCTGTTGTTGGCGGTTAACTCCTTCTGTGACTTCAGATATACAGTGAGTATCTAGTACAGCAATGCTCATCTGAATCACAAGATTAGGAAAAACAGCCTTCCTGCTTTGTTGTAATAAGCATGATTCATGGTTCAGGACTGACATTAGCATAGCTAAATCTGACCTGTCCATTAAAAAACATATCTTGCAACTTCACCTCCTTTGGTGTTCTATTTGCACAGTAAGAACTGCCACTACTTCATTTGAAACAGGGTTGAAAGAGCATAAACACTTCAGATTCATACATATATTTTCCAACTTAGATGCTCTGAAAATAGACAGAAGTCATTCAGGTATTAAATAGTTCTTTCTGTGATATAGAAGGAAGAAAAGATTTTTCATGATCGAAGAGCTTGTGGGTTAAATCCCAAAACATTTAAAACAATTTAGAACACTTCTGGCTCAGAAAAACACAAATGCACCTCTGCCCTCAACTACAGGTCCTCGCCAGAACAAAAGCATGCCACTGAATCTTCTAAGTAGGTTGAAAGCAGTTTCTGAACCCGTCCTACCTCTCTCTTCAGCTAGCTAAGAAGCCTGTTTATAGAAACATGCTTCTCCCCACTCCTGCCCCCTCAACAGTCACACCACCACCACCAACCTACTTGAAAATATAATTGGGTTTTTCATTCTTCATAATGGCTTTGGGGAAGGTGAATCACTTGTCTTGAAAAAGGCATATATTCCCTCCAAAAGCTTAGTTCATATTTCTTCCCTTTCTCTCTTTTACTACAGGAGACACAAGAAATGGTCACTTTAAAGTCATTCAACTCTATTTTCAAGGGCCTATTTATTAAACTTCCAGTTTCCAACAGGGAAACTCAGAAGTCCACCCAGTACAGGTGTTTAGGATATTTTCCAGTGTTATTACCAAGCTACCTCTACTAGCCATTAAATATTTTATAGAAACAGATCCTGGCCCTTCAGTTTATTTGTAAGCCTACTGAATGTGCTCAGTGCCATATACAAACCAAAAAATCCATGAGACCACAAAAAAATGGATCATATTCTTAAGGTATCAACATTGCTTACCTAAAGTCATCACCTCATTACTAGCAGTACTAAGTGTTCAGCTTGTGACAGCTGCTTAGTGAAGAGACAAATCTTCACTGTCTTCTTTTTAGGAGCACCCTCACTGAGCAGGCTACAGGTGAGAGTAAGGCGGAGAAGTTTTGAAGGGTATGTCATGGGGTCATCTTCTGCTCAGCTTTTGGCTGGTAGAACATATTAGGATCTTTGGTTGGGGTGAGGGTGAAGAGGCTAACCTTATGAGTGTTGAGACTAAGAAGCTTCCTGACGTGCTGTATTGCCAAACCCCGTCTTCTTTCCCATGGCAAATTGAAGTTGTGGCACCTGTGATGACAGCACATGGTACAGTCCTTCTTCTCCCTCACACAGAGGACTGCTTTGTCTGCTCACCACTGCAGTACTAGAGCAGGCAGCCCTCAGCTCCCACAGAACAATGCAGAACCAAAGCTGCACAGACATCAAAAATAGTAACATTTGCTCAGTCAGACACTCACGACTGACACTCCTACAGGGCTTTACTCATATTTAGCGTGTGGCTTTGTCACGCTTAACTTTCCAAATAGCTTCAAGTAACAAAGTGCAGCCTGGTATCCTCACATCACCACATCAGCTTAACTGATCAAATTGAAAGGGTGGAGGTTTTACAGCTTTCTCTGTGGACCTTCAAATCATTTTAAAGTATGGTTGATTTACCTCAGTTCAGGTTATATTAGAAACAAATATAGCCAGTAATAATTCTCAGAATTGAGAATTATCACACACAAAGTTGCTGTGGTTTATTTATTCAGTTACTTTTAAATCAACTATAAAATTCAAGAGGTATGAAATCTATACGTACAAAAATATTTCGTAGTGTTACCTGACTACCTGCAGCATTTTTGGCAGGAATGTGGAAGGTTAGATAGGTGGCAGAAAATCATCTCCTTCAAATGCAAAATGGTAACGGCCTAAAGATTGACCTCTACACTGGCAGCATGCAGCAACTCAGACTGCAAAAAGCCAAATCTTTCCTAAAGGACCTCCTAAAACCACAGTTGACTCCTGCTGAAGTTAAACTCTTGCTACATATGAACTTGCTAAACGTATGCCCGATGGATTCTAGTGTATTCGAAAGAGCAGATTAAAGACAACTAAAATGCACAGGAAACTGTACAAAAATATTTTTACAGCAGCTGCTGTACCTTATGAAGGGTCAGCACAGACCAGCAGATGTTTATTAACACTGCTCATTTACTCAAGAGACTGGCAAGCTCTTGCAAACCCTCTCTGCTCTGAGAAAAGGCTGTCCAGGAAAGGTCATGACATATTTTAGTTTGGGGGGAGTTTTATTTTTATTTATTTTAAAGTAAAGAAAATTAAGCATAAACATTAAGAATGTGACATATCACACAAAACAGGAAAAAACAGGAAATTCAAAGTTATGTCTCACTCCCCCAGGCTTCCTTTGATACTACTAGGTTGCTTGGAATCAGAAGTATCACTCCTGTGCTTGCCATTTCATGCATTTATTTTTCATTTTGTTGTTAATAATATCCCCTTAAAATTACTAACACACTTTCTGGGCAGTTTTTGGAAGGCATTAGGCCATCCCCATCTTTCCTGCATATGCTGCATTTAACGATCAGAAGCACAGTCACTGCAATTTGAGCCACACACTCCACAGCAGTTTCTGAGGGCCAGGGCCCTTCTGAAAGGCTCCTGCCACATGCAGCTTTCCAGAGCCCTCGTGGATCACTCCTTTGGGAATCCCACTTCACACTCACACACCATTTCTGACATCTTATTTTTAGTGCCATTCCTTTTTTTATGCGAGGAAATGCATATTTTGAGAACAACAATTGCCTGCCTCTTGGAAAAGTCCTCAGACCATTTTAAGAAAAGTGACTAATTTGTTTCTTAAGCATTGTGAACACAAAAGATCTTCTCTTTTCCTTTTCTCTCTGGTGAACCCATACCGAAAATATCTGCACAAACACTCTCAGCTTGCAAAAAACAGTAGTCCTGTTCACCTCCTCTGGTGAGGTGAAGCAGATTTGCTCCCATCCCTCACTGAACGTTCTCCTTCCTCACAGAGGACCCAGGCTGGGGGGCTGATTTGCATTAATACTCACCTTACCAAGCCTCCCTCCCCCTACAAAAGGCCAGTCCAAAACCAGAACAGTTCTTCAGTCTAGACAGCTATCTGATCTTGCAAACACAACAAAGAACACGGTGTGTCGAGTGGAAACCCATGGCTAGGGCAATGGGAAACTGTGTATTTCAACAGGGGCACCCAGGCTGATCAGCCCTGATTGCACAGCCCCACGGGCAGGATTGCACCCGAGGACTCTGCATTCCAGGCTGGGGTCAGGCTGCCACATTGCCTGGACCAAGAAAGAAATCAGGTTGGCTCCAGTCCGAGTGCAGCCTGCTTTCAAATGCCACCCGCCCTGAGTTGGGATGTCACAGCCCTTCCAGGTGGGGAAGCTTTTCTCTTCTGCCAGGCACTGTCACTGCTAGGGCAGGTGAGATTTGCCTAGGACTCAACTGCATTGGCTATGGTGCTTGCTTCAGGAAGAACTCTAGAGATTGATGTTTATCCCCAGAAATATTTGCAGAGACACCTCAGGATAGGCCCCAACCACTATGGGGGATCCATAGTTCACGTCCACTATGATCATAGTTCAAATTACCATGAAAGTAGGCAGGAGGTTATTTTGACTTTGAAGGGGTCGGTATAGAAAAAGCACTTATGGTGTCTCAAGTCAGTTAACAAGACTTATGTGAGACATTTGAAAAGACAGGTATTGCTCTGCAGCTGGTTCATCAGCAGCATACAGACCTATCAAATGTCGCTTCCTCCCAGGACGCTGAAGGATTCAGAGCAGTCTTATTTTGAGGATACACTGTTTTTCAAGAGAAAGAGTCCTATAAATGGGAAGGGTAGCACTAATGAAGCACAGATATCCTCTATCTGAAGTGAAATGTCTGATCTTGCTGCAGATCTGTAATGTGAACACAAAAACAAAATTCAGCCAAATCACCACAACTCTGGTTTGTTTCAGGGGAAAGTCTGATGAACATTTACCTGAAACTACCACTAGTCTGGGAGAACTGTCCGTAAACCCAGACAACAGTTTTGCCTGACTTTGAGCTTTTGCTCTGAAACTTTTGTTGAGCTTTAATTCCCATCTCATGATTTCAAAGAGCCTGATTCTGAGGGCACTTCCTTTTCTGTTAGCTGAAGATCCTGTGCACCAAGGAACAAGTAGCCTAGTCAAATGAAGCCAAACCTAAATAATGGATTTAGTATTTTCAAAAAGAAAAATCAAAAGCAGTCTCAAACTACAATGCTGTAATTGGAACAGGCTGCATCTGTTTAAATTTTGGTTAGAGAGTCACATTCACAAGTAGGAAATGCTTCGCAGTTATAAAGCACATGGGGCACAAGTGGCATAAGTAAGCCATTAAAAACAGTTTAGATACATTGGCATGGTTTGGAGTACGTAAATTACAGTCCTGCTGTCCAGTGTTGTATTTCCACCATGGCAGAGGAATTCAGACCAGAGCTCCTAATCTTTTCCCATACAGGGCTCCATATTGAGCCCTATAACAGGGTCTTCACAGCTGCACCTTTTGTGTCAACTGTTGGAGCACGTTGAAGTCATGGGTTAGGGGCTGCTTTGTACCTCTGACCAGGACCTGGATGTTCTTGAAGCATGATCTAAAGCAACCTAAACAGCTGGGAATGGAAGCCACCGAAAAAAAAATGTCTTCAGCCACAGCACGGCCACAGGCCAACTTAAACAAGCATGTGCTCAGCATGGGGACAATCTCTATCTCATACTATAGAAAACGGTATGTGTGTACACCTACTGCTACTGAATCAGGCCAGAATTTCTATATTTTATAACACAACAATAAGTGTGGGGAGAAGCTGTGTACACACAAAGACTCAGAGCTGCCCATTCAAAATAAGCATTTAAATGGATTAACCAGAAAACTGTGCTTTCAAACCCACAATCTTTACACAGTTACATGATTCAGAGGGATTTATAAATATTTGTTTTTCCAGATAAAGGCAGAGTATTAGCAGTATTTTTTTTTTTTTTTAAAGTGCTTTCACTGCCACTATCCCTCCTTCCCAGCCATAAACAAACAAACAAATAAAATAAAAACAATGAAAACAAAACCAAGGCTTTGCTGAAGGTGCAAAATTTGTAGTCACAGTTTAAGACTTGTGCACTTTGGTTTAAACTTAATATAAAATTACAATTTACTAATGTAGAGTGCAGACCACCTCATTTTCTTTAGCTTTTTGAAGACCTCTATAATTCAGAAATATTTGGGAAAGATGGAATTCAAGTTAAGGCACATCTCCCAACCATAGGATGCTCCTGCAATGGTCCTAGTTTACAATATCATCCATGCATTCTGATAGAACAGAATCCTGTGCAATTTCTTTCTCTAGACCCGAGCATAACCCATCCTTCCTGGTCTATTTGAAAAACAGTTTCCAAATAAGAAGTCTCACTTAATAAATCCACAACCTTTGCACATACAGAGACTTCTCTGTCGGTCACTGATGGGCAAACACATTTATGCAGAAGCTCTGTTCAGAGCTCCTTTTTGCTGTAAGGAGCCATTTTCCTCCAGGAAAATCTTTATGAACCATTCTGCCCTCACACAGCAAGATTTGAATGACAGATTCGGGAAAACAGTATGAAAAAGAAATTACTCTCTTTCATAATCCATCAGCTCAGCTAAAATAGTAAATCAGAGGAAAGTTAGACTCAAATGTAATCCCTTGGGAGTAGAATCACTTTGAATGGATTTGGGAAAAAAACGCACACATCCTTCTCAAATTCAGTAGCTTGGATGGTTATATTTGTCTCTGTCAAGTTACACGCAAAGAATCAGAATAACACGATTTAATACCCTGGGGATATGTTCTCTTGATAGATGCATCTAACTTTCACAACCATTAATGGGAATTATATACTGAGTATTGAGAAAAGAGCACATGCATAAAAATACGCACTTTTAATGACATCCAACCTTAGGAAAACTTTCTTTTGTTGACTGCTTTCCCAGAAATCCTACTGCCGTCACATGCTGTTACAGAGTTACCAGATTTCTTGGTAAAGAAGTATCTCTACCAGCAAAGCAGCATCTCCTTTATCTGCCGAGGGTAAATTTGCTAGCATATCCCTCAGGTATTAGCTGTTCATTTTAATGCAGTTGCAAATGACTCCCTCCAGTTACCTTTGGGACTGTGACTCAGCGGCTGGCAATACCATCCTGCTGAAATAAGGGAAAGAGTAAGACAGCTCCTCCATTTCTGTTTGAGGCTGAAATTTTACTGCGCTTAAAGAAAAACAAAAACCATGGGTGAAGCCTACCCATTGTGAAATAGTAAGGTGTTTCACCCATAAATACATCCCTTGAAAGTTCACTGAGAGGTCCTTATCATTGCCATTATTTCTAAACCACAAGTGTGAGTAAATTATTATGCTTATTATAAAATTCAGTATTTTTACAACAATCTCTTCTGTATGTGTGCATGGTCCAGCCCCTAAGCCCTCACGTTTAAAAAAACAGCACTAGACACTCAAAAGTCTGCATGTAGGAATACAACAATTCCCACTACGTGCAATAGAACATTACCCACTGTTTGCAGCAGCCAGGCCCCAGAACGGTTGGCATCGTGGTATATGGTAAGGACATTCCTCCCTTAGACACAGCTCAGTAGGAAGGAACTTGCCAGTCTAAAACGTTTAGTCTACCTGCCTGAAGATGTGTGAGGGACTCCAGACTCTTCTTTGTTTATGATGAGCCAGAATAAAATTGTAAATAAACTCAGAATGTGAAGTGTACACATGGAGTTGTATTTCTAGGGTTTTTCCCCTCCCAGCTGCTATTGATAGGGCCATTGTTTCCAAAACCCCACTATGTCAGGTCCTCAAGCTACAGACTATGTCATTCTCAAGAACACAATCTTTCAGCAGCACTCCAAGACAGCATACATGCTTGCAAGTGGCCTTGTTTAGAAGAAACATTATAAAGAGGAAAGCAATTTAAATGTCTGCAAAACAACGACTTCTGTTGAAGGAATTGTTTCGGGGAGAAAGCTAGGAAGAGAGAAGACAAACACAAGACCAAGTGCATCAAGCAGCAGCTCAGAAGCAAATCTTCCATTGTCTCTTAATTTTCATCCAAGTATCTCACAATTTCATCCAATTACCTCAAAATTTCTTCTAACAACTGACAACTACAAAAAGCAAAATGCAGTGATACTTCATAAACTTTTAAATGGTGCAGTTAATTTCTGGCAACAGAAACAAACATTTCTCATTCTGCTACCACAAGACAGAAGATGTTTGCTGTCACATGTATGAGTTGAATTTAATAGGTCAGGATCTTCAGCAGATGCTAATCTATGACTTGAGTGCTGTTATGTCAAATTATACTAGCTGATGTTTAACAGTTCTGAGTCACTGAATGTTTCTGGATATTGGTCATAGCAGATAATCATCCTTTATCGGGAGGGAACTCACTCAACTACAGAAATCAGTAATAGTCTGCAGGATGTCTAAGGGTTCTTATGAAATGCCTTGATCATTTTAATCAAACGCCAAGTGGATTAATAATTTTGTCATGAAAATACTATTTCAACAACTGCCATTGAGAAAGCTGTGCATAACATAGCCATAGTAGCTGAACTGCTCAGCATCCCTTTAAACATCACAAGCAAGTTGTGGGCTTTGTTACGGTTTCTGGTGTAGCTGTTCAGTGACATGGGCATCTCATTCTCTAAAGCTGTTGCTTTGGCATTTTTCACAAATACTACACTCATGCAGAACAAAATACTTTTTCCAAAGTGTTCTCACCAAACAGAACAATTCCAAGCTTTCCAAACAAAATAATATCTTAATTTATACCAGAGGGAAGTGCCCTGTAGGAATGGAGACATTTTTTGAATTCCTTGGATGCAAAATTTTATAACTCATGCATATTTGAAATATCCCTCCATTGGGTTCATTAGCCGAGTGCCTTAACTGTTTGGTACTTCTGGAGATGCTAGTACTATTTCTGAAAAAGACATGAATGAAAACAGCCTGGTGGTTACCAGCTGTATTACAGATTTTTAGGTTATAGGACCTTTATGTCAGAAAGTGATGGGATGATTTTCCCAGTCCAGCCTTCTGTAAGTGAAATCATTCCACTCAGCTACTTTTGCATAAAGTCCTAGCTTCTCTGGACATACCTGTAGAAAGCAAAACCCTGCCTCGACATAGTGATTCACATTGGGAAGTCCATTACATCCCTTGACAGGGCTCTATTAATGTAATTATCCTCTGTTAAAAATGCACACCCTGCTTCTGGAGTGATTTAGTTCACCTAGAGTTTCCATTTGTTGGAAGGGGTGCTTGTTTACATCCATAATATCATCTCCCTGCAGAGTAAAAAAAAATACCAAGCTAGCCCTGCTTAACACTTTAGTTACATCAGTTACTGATGTAACTACTCACAGTTTACCATTCTGACAGAGCAAACTTAGCTAGGCTGCACCACCTTATATTTGCCTTGAGGCAAATGCTCCCAGTTCCTGGTGTTTATGGGTTTGTTATCTTACTAAGACACGGCAAACTGCCTGCATATCTGACCAAATCTGTATCCAACCATAGAATAATAGACCTATGTACTATTCCTAATTCTTTTGTTCTTCTTATGTCCAAAACCACAACTCTGTCATTTTCAAAAGCCAGGCAGGCATAACATTAAATTCACACCTAAAAATGTTAACAAGGCAGTACGGTTCCCTGATCAAACAATACCACCTCCTCCCTAAGCCACTGTGGGCCTAAAGACAATTGAGTAGAAATTACTGCTCTCTGCAGAGCTATCTACACCTGTGTTTCAAAAACACAAAATGGAAATTTAAAACAAAATCCACCTTTTAAAGGAAAGGGTGATGACTGTATCGGTAGCGTAACTACCCATGCTAAGCAACAGCTTGGAAAGGCAGGTGTCAGTGTTTTCTATTTCTAGGTGTGTGGTTATGATAGTGGTAAGCGTGCCTTGTCATTAACTTCCAAGGGTAAGCTACTTCAAATAATTAGCGGTTTGCTTCTAGCATTTGCTACCCACCTCCAACCATGAGAAGGCCAATATGTTTCTGACTTCAAACCATTAGTAGGTATGTGTTTGACAATCACACTACGTGTCACCAGAACACCAGCCAAGTCAGGGGAAGTGCAAGTTGGCTGAAGCGTGAATAATATATACGTAGACAACTGGGGGAAGAGTTAGGCCTTAAATAGTCAAACCAAACCTTGTGTCCTCGCCATTCCCTGGCAGCTGCTAACACACAGTCTCCTAAGCAAAGAAAAATGGGGAGAGGGGGAAGAGCAAATTGAATCTTGTTGAAGTTGGCAGGGTAGTTGAGGCTGACAAGGATTCCTGGATGCTCTGAGAGTTATCGACCAGAATTTCTGTTGAGAAAAACAGTGGTTATGACTCTCTTTGAACTTCAATTTCCCAATCACAATAGACTAGTGTTGAAACTACCTCTGTTCATTTCCCACAACTTCTATAATTGTCTATAGAAACCATAATTGACACATCAATGCATTTATTTTTTCACAGACGTTAAGCAGAACTAATTCAAACTGTGGAAATTCTAATACAAATAACTGTACTGAAGTTTAACTGTTGCATAAGAAATACAATGGATGAAATCCTGGGAAGCTGGAGACCTGGGTTTTGGGTCTCCAGAGACTGAGAGAGACTGAGCCCTGGTTTCTCACTTCCTAGCTCACTGCTTTAACCAAAGGTCAAGATGCAAAAACTGTGTTCAGTTACAAGTCACTGTCGAGTCTTGCATCCTCCTTCCATGTAAAAGAAGGAGCCTCTAAGTCACTCGAACACTGAATCACTTTTATATCTTCCCTTCTACACATTAAAGGCAGGGGACATGTATGTATGGGAAGCTCTACGCTGCTTCTTGTTGCACTAACATTCACAGTACCAGCGTGGCTTCAGGGAGGAGTGGGAACAGCAAAGCCCTCAACCAGGCAGAAATTTCAAACAGTGTAAGTGTAAAACATGAGAGGGAAGGAATGTGTGAGAAGGAGTTGAAGGAAAAAGAAGAACAACGATAAGAAATCCTTTTTGTTTGTGCTCCCTTTTCCAGAAGAGTTCACCAATCTTTTCCTGCTGAATGTCTTCCTATTTTTATCATCCACAGGCAAACAGGGAGAAGGTATGGCTTTAGTTACCACCAGACAATGTGGTATTGCTGTTTACACGCAAACTTGGGCTACGCCAGCTTTGTAAGCCTGATGGCCTGGCACTGTACACACCAATGAGAATAGTACAAATGCAATAAAAGCATCAGATTCCCAGATTTTTGACTTAAGGCATTCCCTTGTGGTAAAGTTGGGCAAGGAAATGGAAGAACAGACTGAGGGAAAGGGGGTATTCAATAGCTGAGAAGCACGTATTTGCTGACCTAGTTATTTTGTGAAAGCTTCAATAAAGGGGCTTACGAAGTCATGACTATTACATGGTCCTCTCTGATCTTTTCATGGGGATGAGAAATGGTTGTTTCCAGTTTAGGAAAAAAAAAGGTTCTGTATGTAAAGTCTCTCTTTGTTGTGCTATGAACTCCCTGGAGAGAATATCAGTCACCCTGCAGGGGCTGAAATAATGAATGAATCCATCAGGGAACAGGCTTTCTTCTCCTCTGACATGCTTCGGGGGACCACACGCACACACATCAACCCTTTCTCTGCAGAGTGCTGCCTCTACAGCCCCGACCAGTCTCAGCCAGCAAGGATCTTTCCTCTCAGAGCCCGTCACTGATGGAGTTTAGATACTCTCAAGCTGAGGAGTGGCACAACCGTGTACCTCCGCTTTCTGGGCAAAGGCTCCAACCACTGTAGGAAAAGGAGGCAATGCAACCATGAAAATCAGTAATGGGAACTGTGGGGAGGTAAAAGGTACACAGCAGGGCAGCTGGCCAACTGCCACAGCACAGTCATTGCAGAACCATAGATCTCCCTGCATGCTGAAGACAAACGAGAAGGGTAATTGCTGCGTGCTTGCAGGCAGAACCAGCCAAGGGAAATAAAGGACCAACAACCACCTACATACGACAGGTCTTCTCTTGAGATCCTCACAGGTTCCTGATCATAGATTGACAAATTTGTACTGTTCAAAACCTCATTAATTTCTTCCCATTAGTGAAGTACACAAAGATTTATTTCTTCATTCCTGTACTCCCGTGAGTTTGTCAAGGAGAAGGGGACACGCTGGAGTTTCTACCCAGTCACGTTACAGGAAAGTTTAAGATAGCTGCAGAGCTAGAGGGGGCGGTGTCCTGAGAGCTGAAGGCGACCAACTACCACGTGAACTCCAGAAGCAACTCAGTGCTGGTTAGAAGTTTAACTTCCCAGTGTGATTTTATTATCATTCCATCTTATCGTTATTGCTAATATAATGAAAAAATACATTCTTAAAGGCGTATATTTTTATCCTAAAATAGGCTGCATTTTAAAGGTGAATAAAATGCAGCCTATGGAATCTCTTCCTCAGAATAACAGAGAAGTGCTGCTCTACATGATTTAGTAGCCTCACAGTGACTTGAAGAGGAATAAATGAACATGTAGCTACAGTCCTCCCTTTAGCAGTGGCCTGAAAATTGCATGGTGGATACTGACTATCTACTGAAAGAATATTTTAAGGGACTAGAGAGTTGAAGAAAAGAACCTTTGGAAAGGGAAAAAGTGTAATTATATCTATCGTATTCCCCGAGCATTCATTTTAATAACAGAAGTTATTCACAAATGCTACTCTCCTGGAGCACATAGTAAGTACAGAAGACATGTTAGGTCCTGACGCAACTGTGACTTCAGATTTGCTCCAGCTACAGTTCCCAAAAAGCATAGGGAAGTTGATCAGGGCAGCCAGATTACACTAAACACAGGGCAGCAGTCAAAGAAAATGGTAAAAAATTTTGGCTCCCTTTGAGCTCTAAGAGTTTTTTACTGCATAAGTACTGTGTAAGTACTCTGGCCCATTGCTGTTCTGCAGCTTTATGTAGTGAGCTGTCAGTAGTATCTGATCTGCTAATTAGACCTCGAGGATCAGAACAGATTGGCATCTCAAGACTTACAAGAATCCTGGATAGCTGCTTCTGCTTCCTTCCCTGAAAATAACCAGAAGTCATCCATTAGTAATCGTCTGTGGTCTGTTTCAAAGTTCACTCTCTTGTACAGCAACATCAAAAATGTACTTACATTAGTTAGTGAGATGAAATCTACAAAATTACCACATTATCTTCCAAAAGCCCCAGGCACAACCTAGCCATGCCAACAGGTGATGTATATGGTGCGCTTATTTCCATTCTGTGCTGCAGAATCCACAGCAGGATTAAAAACAGAGGGAGCTGGTTCACCTGCATCTTACATCTAAAACATCTAGACTCAGAAGAACTACAGACTAACTCCTGGAAAACCTAACTGAAGTTCCTTTTCTTTCTAAGTTAATAAAATGAGTACCAGCTCATTCATGAAGCTTTTGGATGAGACGTTAAAAAAAATTAAAACACGTCCACATTTTGAGGAGGAGTTTGCCCCTTGGTCCTTATTTTCTACTCTCCGCTTTCCTTCCTTACTAATTACACCAGCATTAGCAGCTTATCAGTGATGAGAAGCTTTGATTTTCATACAGCTTGGGGAATGTACGTGACTGCTTTTGAATTAAAAGCCTGGTCTTGATGAAAAATCATCCCTCTTGTACATTTCTCTTTTTTGGGACCACCTATCCCCAATCAATTAATCTCCATCCTCACAAACTCTCCTCCCATCATTCTTACTGGGCAAAAATCCTTAATGATGTATTACAAGAAGTTTGGAAACACTTCCTTTCCCTTGACTGCCCAAAACCTCTCCTTCCTAAAGTTGCCTACAAAATGCTGCAGTCAAATGACTCTTTTGCTCCAAGAAAGAGAACCAGATCGCTCTGGCTCCTGTAAGATTGATATCACAAAAGCCCCCCCGAGGGAATTACAGCCTCATAACATACAGTTGCCTATTATTTATTCCGTGGCCAGATTCTCAGCTGGTATAAATCAGAGCAGGTTCCTTGCCTTCAACAGAGGAAAGCTGATTTATGCCAGCTGACAGTCTGGCCCTGCATGCGTTCCACTTGCACAATGCTAGGTTTTAAAAGAGGCCCATTAAAGTGCCCCAGGCATGTAAGAACCACACTTGGGTCTTTACTTGGAAAATGTTGCTCTGAGGAGTAACACTCTGAAGCCTTCCCACTGCTCTCTGAGTATGTACTGTTCAAATTCACTTGCTTTCCTAACAGAAGGAAGTCTCTGTGCCCTGACAGAACCACCACAACCTTGCGAACACAAGATGGATTTTATAATGTCTCAGCACAGACCGGGTTTTTAACTGAGTTTAAACGCTGAATTAAATGAAGCCCACAGGTACACCAATGCAATGTTTTGGAGGAACTGATAAAATGCAGAGAGGGCAGAAGCTATCTTTCAAAAGTTGCGTTACTGGTGACTATAAAAAGACAGAAAGAATGCGGGGTGACTTTCAAATCACTGGCTGAGCTTCAAGCTTTAGCTGCTTCAGAAGTCTTTCTTTTTTTCCCCCTTAAAAACTCAGAAATCTACTTAAGAAGGGCAACTGAGCTCTTTTGCGGATTTGGGCCGAAGTCCCTGGGTACAAATAGAATGTATGTAGGAAACAGAAGATGGCTTTCTCATGCCTCTGGCCCCAAATTATCTTTTCACAAGCACAATGTTAACCCTAGCATGTCATGGCAGCGATGGATCTGCTGGGCTCTAAGGTGAAGGCTGCCTAGGCTGTGAGGAAGCAGAACTCCTCTATCCATTACTGAAATCTATTAATTTCAGGGAAATTTTTGCTAAAATACTATTCGAGTGAAGTGGGGAAGTGGAATCCTGGAATCAGACTATCAGGACTGTTAGTAATAAAAATTGTGGTTCCTCTGCAGGACACAAATTTCTGAATACAGCGTTAGTTATTATGATATAAAATAAAGAGTAGAAGACACCATTCATTCTGTGCAATGCCATTCCCACCAAACAAGGAGACAACAAAAATACAACCACAAATCCACCTAAATAACGCCGGCAGAAAATTATTTTTTCTGTCCCACGAAACCCTGTAACAATTCATACATTTTCATATTCACAACCAGAGTGAAACAAAAATAATTTGAAGTAGTGCTGGGATGTTTGCTCATGCATGCAAGATGAGGGGAACTGACAACCATCCAATATCCTGGAGACAGTGGACAGGGGGAGCTCCAGATTCAGATGTTGTCTGAGTCAGGGCAGGCACTTGATCCTGCTTTTCTTCCATCCTTGACCAGTGATTATTCTAATTATTGATTAATGGTTTCTCTTTCTGTCACTTCCGTATCAGAAATTCCACCCTGAACTAGGAAAAAAAAAAACTGTTTCCTGATGAAAGTTTAATGGAAACTGGTACATTTCCACAAATTGTTTCAGTTTTGACAAATCAGCATTTTCCCATGAAAAACAGTGTCAAAAGCTCTCAACCAGCTCTAATTCTAACCAGATTAACTCAGGGATGAATGCCAGCAGGAAGTTCCTGCTAAATACCAGTTGTTTGAGCAAAGGAAAACTACTCCTTCCCCCAGACGATCTCCCCAGAGGTGAAAAGGCTTTAAAACCCATATGAAAAAAAAAAAAAGAAAAAAAAAGAAAAAAAAAAAGGACTGGCAGTTCCATCTGTAACAACTACAATGGCATTCAGAGCAAGAGGAAAAGAAAAAAAAAGAAATGGCATAAATGGCATATTGAAAAAAATGAACAAACACTGACAAATCAGCATTTAGTATTTCTCCTACCACTATAATGTTATTGTTTCTTTAAATCTGAAACAGTTGCTGAGCTTTGCAGCAAGGCAAATGAATGGACATCAGTCCCTGAATCCATATGGACTGCAGGGGCAAATCCCTTGACACATGTTCAAATGTAAATCCTGTTTAAATACCTAGAAGTTAATGGACGCAAGTGATGGCATGTTGTCACCAACAGAAATAGAATTCAGCGAGTCCTGGTGAGATGAGTTAGTTTTAATTACTAATATGGACAACTTTTCATGGCTTGATGGTGTTTGAAGTGGTTTGTTCTCTCAGTGTATCTTAACCTAAACATCTGTATATTAACTAAACCTGTGTGCTTTCAGGCAGCAGGATGTAACTGGTTGTATTCAACCAATGTCAGTCCTGCCAGTCTGTCTTTATGCCAGAATAAAGCTGTACTATGAAGAAATAACAACCGAAGGCTGAGAGCCCAATCTTGTAAATATATAGTACCAACTCACAGCTTAAAACAGCAATTGCTGTATATCCCTTCTTACTTAACATAGTAAGAAGCTTCTGCACTGTTTCTTAGTATGACTCCTATCACTTCCACCTGGCAGCAAAGTTAAACTTCCAAAGGGATCCTAACTGCTCTGCCAAAAACAAGGCATATTTTTTTTCCTGATTTATTTTGGTCTATTTTAATCTTCTAGTTCATAAAAAAGCACAAGTATTTTGCCCCCACTTTTTATTTTATTCTTGATTATAAGTGTTTAAAAACCTGTTCCCATTATTCTCTAAAAACAAACAGAACAAATACACAAACAAAAACAAAACAAAACAAGAAAACACCCACAAACAACTCCTCTAACCCCAACTAAATTTAAGGCTAAAGACCTACTAAGTAAAACAAAACCTCAGCTTTAAACTTCTTAGACTAGGACTCAACCAAATTTCTTTTTCATGACAGGACTGGTTCTCTACTCCTCTGTGCTGGAGATCTCTTGTGCTCTCCAACATCTGCACAGAACTAGTTTATATCTTAGTCCATTTTACTGAGTTTGCAATGCTCTGGTGCTACGTGCCAATTTATGTCCATAGGACGTGCCTACCTGGTAATCTCCCCTGAGTCAAAGAGCTCCTGGTGTGGCAAAGATGACATTGCACCACTGCTCCCACCTGCCTTGGAGCACCCCTTGGTTGCTCTGCTCACCAGACATCAGAGGAGACGTGGACACCTCCATCCTGCTGAGCTCAGGACCACGGAGCCACAAAGGTGGCTGGAAGCCCTGACTGTCACTGTGCCACCAACACTGACCTGCAGACATGCCAGCCAGTGTGGAGACTGCACAGATCACTCTCAGGTCAAAATCTGTCATTGTGCTAGCGATAATATTTCAATCTAGCTGACAGAAATGCATTTGGTTATGCAAAGTCCAAGACATGAATAAATTGACCCCAAACAGCTGGTTGTGCTCATTCTTGCTACCTTTAAGTAAGGCACATACCTTCGGAGGTCAGAGGAGAAGTGATACAAAGTGAACATGGCACAGACAAAAAACTCCCTATGCCATGAATGCAAAAATATCATCTTAAAAATATCTCGCAGAGGAAATATAATCATGGGAAACCCCAACAACTGGTGCTACAGTGACAGCTTACTCTCCCCCCTGCCAAAGTAGAACTCTTTTCTAAAAGACTAGTCCTGAGAAGGGACAAGAAAAGAAAAGAAAAAAAGAAAAAATTTTTTTTTTGCCTTAGTAAGTCTGACACCATCTTTGCTCCTGAGTTCAGAATAAGCTTTGTCACAATGACAACTTTTATCAGCCATCATTATAGCACACTGCACCTTTGAAACTATAACAACTCATCCCAGAAAGGAGTATTTGATTTTGAAGCGATGCTGTTTGGTTGTAGGTCATATAATAGTTTTACAAAATATAAGCGAAAAATACGAATATGAAAAAGTGATATATTCCATTGTCCTTTTTTTTTGGAAATTGCTTTTGAAACAGTTTTAGGAAACTCATGTGCTATAGCTCTATGTAACTTCACTGACACTAATGGAACTACATTCATTTGCAGCAGCTTAAGATCTGGCTCATCATTTTCTGATAGAAACCATTCCTATACGGAATTCACCATCTGAATATTATATTAGTATGTTGATGCCAAAGAGCTCAGAACAGCAATTAAATAAAAGTGATTTTCAAAGTCTCAGGTATAAAGTTCTCAGAATTCAAGGATACCCCATAAATAGAAAAATCGCAATAATATCTCTGTTCTGTTCCAACTTCCCTCCTGAAATCACTGGAAATTTGCCAGAGCTTTAGTGGGGGACAGGAATGCATTTTAGATTTGATCGTGTTACAAACATGTTCCACCATGTTATGAATATGTTTGTTCTCATACTTCCCTCTTGCAACTATCTGAAGCTCTACGTTTGATTTTTACTACTATTAAATCAACTATCATATGGCTTTTAAAAGATAAGGAGACAATAATGCAAGTGAGAGCTTGAATGAATGGAGAAATTAGGTTCCAGATATGCAGAAATAAGCAACTATTACACAGATTATTCCAAAGCACAAATTTCTGTTTTTAATACCCAAAATGCAAATTACAAATTTGTATTCACTTGGACACAGCAGCATCAATTTCTTGTGTAGCCAACTGCTGGTTTGCACTGCCATTTATTGGTTAAACACATAATGTAGCATCCACAACCACAGACACAAAAAAACCCACACATTGTCCCCTTACTTTATGGAAAAAACTTTAATTGCTTGTGTCTAGCACAGGAGATTAGGGCATCTGTTTCAAAGCAGATAGTGGCTATTGGACCTGTTTGTGAATTTGTAGTTTTCTCCAGATTCTTTATGGGAACGTGCTATCCTTGTCTAATAATCTGCTGTGAACAGAGTTCAGAAAAAATTTTAGCTAGGGTTCTATCAACCTCCTCACCAACAAGCATCAGGTGGTTAGCAGGCACACCTGGGAAGTGACTGGTATCTCTCCTGCCTCATCCTCTCCAACCTGTTGAGCTATGGATTATTATAGTAGTCAGTCAGATTACTATAGTAAGTCAGTAGC
The DNA here is from genome assembly GCF_009769625.2 of Cygnus olor. NCBI lineage: Eukaryota > Metazoa > Chordata > Aves > Anseriformes > Anatidae > Cygnus > Cygnus olor. Next base: position 43,399,882 of record NC_049170.1, on the reverse strand, counting down.
TTTCCCCCCCCCCCCCCCCCCATTTTATTTTCCCCAAAATATTTGGCAGCTCTAGTTTTCATTTTGGTGCCAAATAACAACCAATATCCAAACCCCAAACTTTCTGCCCCCAACGGAACTGTTGTTTTCTGAGCAGCTTTACCTGCTATGCACACAATAAAACACTACAGTAGTTATTAAAACATTTTTCAACAAGTTTTGAAGCTACAAATTACCTAACAACAGGTGAACACAGTTTTGGTTATTATAGACTGTAGATAAAGGTCTATACAGGCTGAGTGAAAAAAGCGTAATAGTAAATGACATGAGTAACAAAAGTGGAGCTTTTTCATTTAAAGATGTGTGTAATAGGAATAAAAAAACAAATCTGGGGCTGGGGTCAACATAAGAGCCCTCACTAGTTAAGTATGATTTATATCGATCAGCAGTATCAATACGTAGCAAAATCAGTAAGAAGCCGCACACCTCAAATTTAAACTAATAACATGATTGAGCTCTGGGACACCACCGCGCCTTATTCTTGAATTGTTTTTTTATTCATCTGACCTAAGCTCACATGAGTAACTTTGCAGGTATGCGAAACCTGTTGACTTTGACAGGATTATTAATAAAGCATGGAGTTACTCACGCTGTACGTAGTTATTGGCAGTGAGCATGCAGGAACTCTCTCCTTCACATTCTTATGTTTTAATAACAGTTCTGGGATTGTTATTGACCACGAGTGGACGACTGGGGACAATCGGAGGGCACAGAGCAAAGTTTGCAGGAGCTCAGGTGTGCCTGCATCTGACCTGAGGGCTAAAGCCAGGCACTGCTATCATAGGACACCTCAGAAACACACTTAATACTTCAAAACTGCTGCAAAACCAACACCTGGAGCACTCCGAGGTTCTTTTTTTAGGTGCACCAGTCGTGCAGCACAGTGATTTAGGGCCTAGCCCTGCGGTTACCGATGCTACCTCGCACGGCACCGGCAGGACGGGGACCAAAAAGAAGCTCCTCGGGGCAGGGACCTTGCTCTCGCAGCAGCCACCGAGGCTCCAAACCTCCCCGCGAGCAATCCCGCAAGCCACAGCCTGCAGAGCCTCTCTCTGAGGATGTCTTCGCAGAAAAGTGCCCGGGGGGCCCCGGTGCGGCCCGGCCCCAGGTGCCGCCGCCGCAGGGCCAGCCGCTGGCTCCCCGGCTGCCCTCCCCGGGCTCCCCCGGCCGGCCACGACCGTGCCTCGTTCCCTGCCAAATTCTCCCTTTTCTCCCCATTTTTCCCCTCTGCGGGCGGACCCCGGGCTTTGCCGCGGACCCCCCGGTCCTTTCTCCCGGCGTTACTTTTTCCAGCAGGGCACCAAACAACCGCGCTGCCCCCTCCCGTGGCGTTTCCAGCTTCCAAACTTTCTTAGCAACCGAGCCCTCCTCCTCCTCCTCCTCCTCCTCTCCCTCCTCCTCCTCCTCCTGAGACCCTGTCAAGCGGGACTTACCCCGAAGCGCGGCGGGGAGCGAGCTGCCCACGAGCACCCACAGGGCCAGCGCCCGCAGGCTGCTCGGCAGGCGCGGAGTCATCGCGGCACGGCTCGGCTCGGCTCGGCCCGGCCCGGCCGGGAGGGACGGAGGCTGGGAGGGAGGCCGGGAGGGAAGGAGGGAGGGAGGGAGGGAGGGAGGGAGGCCGCGGCTGGCAGGGCGGTGGGGAAGCGGGCTGCGCGCTTCGCCGCTCGGGACTGCGGGTGACTCACTGCAAACTTCGGTGCTGCAGGGGAAACAGGAAATCTTAAACTTCGCAAACAGCTGGGCAGGACTTTCTTACTCTTACAGTAGTTCCTTCTCCCCCCCCCCCCCCCCCCTTCGCATTCACTCCCCTCCCCTGCGCTCGCTCTTTTTCTTTTTTTTTCAATTTTTTTTTTTTTAAACCTCACCCAGCTTGGTGTCAATCATCTGCCAGAGGCCAGCCCCCCGCAGGTCCGGCTCTCCCACCACCAGCCCCGACGTGCAGCCCGGCTCCCCTCGTCCGCCTCCCTGCCGAGCGGGTACCGGGCAAAGCCCCCAGAGAGGGGCTCAAGGGCGAGCCTGACCCGTCCCTCCTCCTCCTCCTCTTCCTTCTCCCGGGGGCTGGCAGGGGCCCGGCACTCCTGCCGTCCGGGGCACTGGGCTCCCCGGAGCTGCTCCTTGCATCCCCATCCCTGTGCCCAGCGATGCTGCATCCCCTCTCCCTCCGGGTGCAGAGATGGAAAAGCCCCGGCTGAATTAGAGCAGGGGGCAGGGGAGGCTGAAGTCGGGGTAATAACAGGAAATGTTCGCACAGACTTGCTAGGCACTCAGCTTGCAGATGTTGAAGAAGACTGTGACAACTTGTCACCTACTTCTTTTTTTTTTATTTTTATGTTTTCCTTTTGCTCCCCAAAGGCCTGGACACACACCACTTGCTCTAAAAAGCTGCACGTGTGACACACATGAAGTTCATCACCATTCCTCACGCCATCGCCATTTAGTTTTGTCACAGATTTCTCCAGAAGGAGGAAATTGCATGAGGGATTCAGTGAGTGATAACATATCAGTGATGCCAGCTTTGCATGGCAAGGCAGAGACTGGGAGAACCATTAGACCCTTAGCAGGTTTAGGCTTAATTAAGCCTGAGCCTTCTGCCAATATAAATCCAGCAATTGCATAGGTCTTGAGACCCACTTTTGGTCCACAAAGTCATCTTCTCTGAATTAAATGGCTGGGCATTGAATAAAAGGTAAACTGATGCCCATGGAGACAAGTTGAGAGTGCCTGTTCAAATGTTGTTGATTCATTTCTGTCTCAATTACAGTGCTAGTTAGAGGTACAGTTTGGGGTATTTCAGAAAAAGGACTAAGCCCTCTGGGGAAATATACGTAATCATGCTCTGAATGTCCCAGATTAACTCTGTATGAATTTGGAAATGTTTGCATAATGCATTTAATTGGCCTATAACAGACATAAAAAATCACATTGTGATTTTATGTAAATTTAGTTTTTAAAACTCCCTAAATGCATATTTTCACAGTGCAGACCAGTTTATGGTGCAAATTCTCATAAACCAAGAGCATTTTCCTCTTCCTCAACCCCCTTTAAGTACAGTTAAGATTCACTCAAATACAGTCGCCACCTTCCAAAGGTCAGGAAAAAGTTGGATTCAGGCTGAGGACAGACCAGCATGTTATCAAGTCCTGTACATCAACCCTGTGCTAGAAGATGGCTGTGTTTTCAGCAATCCACTTGAATGAAAACATTTCTGAATGCCCAGCAGTATATACTGTGTAACTGTATACCTTTCCCTTTCCTTGTGGCTGTCAAGCTGCAGGCCTCAAAGCGTTGCTGTTTGCTTAGAAAGTTGGCTATGTATAATGACTGGGCTCTCCTGTTAGTTTTTGGTGACTAACTTCCAATATGGAAAGAAGCTAAAAAGCCATTAAATACAGATTTAGTGTTACTGTTCAAACCTGTCACAATCCGGGTGTGACCTGGTGAGCTGGCCTCTGCCTCACGTGCATCTCTCTCCTTCACAAAAGTGCCATGGCTCTTGTCCCACATCTTCTGACCAGTGTCTCTCGTCCGGGGTCTGGGAGCAGGAAAGGGGCTTGCAGGAGCTGGAGGCCTTGGGGAGGCCTATGGTCTCCAGTGGTCTCACATCCCTGACTGCAGCCTGGCAGCACGGCCCTTCTCTCTCTCACAGGAGGCAATGCAGCCCCTGTTCCTCAGTAAGGAAGAGGTCTGCTACAGGTGGACTTCAGAAGTCTGATTCTTCCACCTGAGCATTGCTTTTATTTCCAGACATGTCATGCAGAGATGAGGTGCTACAGTCTCTCTTTGTGTGTTCAGATAGCTCATGAGAGTGGTAGGTGCTACAGGAAAGGTTTTGGGTGGAAGGAACATATCTTGCCTTGATATCCACAGTGGAAGAATAACTGTCACAGAAGTCCACACTCAAGTTGAAGTAAAACCCCATTTTGCTCAGAGATTTGTCCCAGGTTGGCCTATTAACAAAACCTTGTCCTGCCTTTATGAATAGTGTAAACTTCCCTGTTAGGGCCCAAATGCAAACTAATCAGGATTTCCTGGACAACCAAAATATATAAAACAAGACTAAGCTGGTCATTTATTTCCATTTCCTTGTTCATAGTTCCCAGTTCCCTATTTGCAGAGTGCAGTTTATTACTTCTAGATTGGAACTGTGAATATTTAACTTCACCCTGACTGAAGTACGAAAGAACCAGCACTGGAGTGCCACAGATTGAAGCTGTAAATAATTAACTCCAGCCCGGCTGGATGAGGAAGGGTCAGCTAACTTCAGTTCACTACTCAGAAAGGCAAAATACTGAAATACTGAATGCTGTGTGTTTTCTTTCTGAGCCTTAAAAAGAGATGCCCGGAACACAGAGAAACTGGTACCTCCTGCACCTCAGGGGCCTTCTAGTGAAGACAACACAAAGTGCTTCATGCTGCAGTTTTAGGTACAACTTTTTACAGCAGTCCATAAAACCTACTGAATACAAATGATTTCTCTTTACTATTCCAAGCATTTCTCAGCTTGCAGTATCATATTTCTGTCAAAATTCCATGCAGACTGCAGCATTATTCTCATACGAAGAATACTTTCAAGCTTCCACAGAATTTGCGTTGTTACTAAAAACTGTAGTTTCACTGTACATAGCATACACTTTAAACTTAAATCGCTCTGCCCAAAGCCAAGAACTGGTGATGTGCACAGTAAAGCTGTTATTTTGATTAGTTTATTAGGTCCAGTGTTGCTTTGCTTAAAAGCCCACAACATGCTACTTCCCAGATCTACTGACTCAGAATTAAATAAGGCTTATGCAGCTGCACTAACACAAGATAGCATGCATGCCTACAATAAGCAGACGTATGTGGCTTAGGGTGAGAAGATCTCACCTTACTTTTAGCTGTCTAGAAGTTAGCCTCAAAGTGAGGTTTGGTGGAGACAACTTAGAGGCTTTTGCACCATCTAAAGGAGCAGTCTCATTTATTTGACTGTAGTGAGTTAGGCCCAGATCAGGCTCAAGGACCAAAGGAGAGAAAACAAAGGCTGGATGAGCAGAATTGCCCTTATGGTAGCAGTAAGATGTTAGGCCACCTAAATTCCTTCTGTCATAAGAGAATTAAGAGGATTCTAGCTATTTTGAAAACCTCTAGACATGTGAGCTGATGACACCGAATGCTCTTAGCCCAGACACCTACTTCTTAGGCATCTGAGGTTAGACAATGTGAATCCTAAAGGAAATGGTCCTTGAATTGCATACATCATATATTATAAGCTACAGGATGCTTTACTGACTGGCAAACATTGGAATTACTGCCTGTGATGTCAGTTTGGAAAGAAACACGGCAATCAGGAACACAGGATGCTGATATTGCTTTAACAAAACTATTAATTACACAACTGGAATAAGTAGTGTGACCAAAATCAAAACATAGATGACTGAATACATTTTGTCATATTACTTTCAAAAGAAAAGAGAATTTTTGTTTTCAAATTTGACACATCCGATTTTGACATTTTTCATATGATATGGATCATTTTTTTTTGTTTTGAAGCAACCAATTAGTTCTGCATTTTTTGTTGTTCTCACCATTTTACATGTAAAAGCAAGACATGAGAGCAACATACAACACTTTGATTTCACTGCAGTGAAGGAAGAAGTTTATTTTCAGGGAAATTTTGACATTTCAGTTCAAATCAGAGTCAAACTTTGTAACCTTATATTGTCTGCAAACCAAAATTTATGTTCCTTGCAGTACTCTGTTCACAAAGCTGACATTTGCCTGCTAATTTTCAAACTTAGGGTTCTTGGCATGGCATATTGGCCTTTCAGCATTCTTGATAAAAGCTCTACCCGTTTTGTGAATCCTTTGCTGAAGAACAACACACAGACCTCTACAGAGTAGCATTACACAATTGTGCTTGTATCATTGCTTGCATCGTATTTCTCTCTTCATTTAGGTTATCAGAGAGCACAGAATTACAGCTACTATTAAATGCAGTTTTCTTCTTTTGCATAATCACTGGTTTGAACTTCTTGCTAATAATTTGCACTGCTATAGGAACACATGCAGCCTCGAGCAAGGACATTTACAAAAGGTTACATGCAATGCAAAATGTTTTGGAAGACTAATAAAAAGTGTTTGGACTTAACACAGCATTATGCTTATCTCACAGATATAATCAAATTAAAACATCTGTTGTGTGTAATCATCCATCAGAAGGAGGCAATCAGATTGTTATCAACTCCTGCATACATCAGAGGAAACGAATAATGTTATCTTCAAGATTTATCTTAGTAATGCTTTCTGTACAAATCTCATGAATGACACTTAGCAAAATAAAGTTTTGAAATATTATTCAAATTAGCACTAGACTCTCAGGGCACTGCTGCTCACAGGATCTCTGACTTTTATCTACTTTTATCTATCTTTTAGGGTTCACTGAATTGGTTTGTTCTGTGTTTACTGTGTATGTATAAATATCTCTAATAGTGAAAGCTGAAGTACAAAAGTGTCAGAAAATATATTGTTCCTTCAGTGCTTCTGGCCCTGTCAGAAGCAGGAAGCACCATTAATCTCACCACACAACATTTTACATGAAGAACTCCATTCTAATTTTCTGTAAGCAAAGAATATTTCAAGAATTTTATACTGTTTTCTTCAGTTTCACATACTTCTCATGATTGGTATCTGAGCTGGGGAAAAACTTTGTACGTTTCCGTAAGCATGCTTTCTCATCTCAACACTTTTACATGTACAAAGAACTCATAAAATTAAATCTAGATGAAATAGCATTTTCAACATTCATGGAATCAAATTATTGCAGATATACAGTCACACTTATTTTTCTCAAAAATATTGTTACTCGTGGAACTTGTCTCCATTTACACATAATTTGTACTATTTATCTTCATCAAAGCTTGTTATTTTAGGATCTTCCTTAGCGAGAATTTGGGCATTGGATGCCAAGCCTCAGAAAATATCTGAAACTATCAAAGAACCTAAGTAACATAACATAGAGGCCCTTCTGTTTCATTTTTCCCACTGGAACAAAAGGCAGTTTTGAATCTATGATAGAGTATATCCCTAAATCTAATCTGAAAGAATCCAAATACTTCAACCGCAAAGCCCCAGAAACAAGGAAAGTATCCTCCCACCCTACCGGGCAGAAGATCATGCCTGTGTTATTCAGGAATGCAGTACACTGATGATGTTAAACTGACTCATTTGACCAGGATCTTTAAATAAATCTATTTGCAATAGCACAGCTGTTCCTCTCAGGAAGGAAACTCATGGTTCCATAATTTTTATCTGCAAGGCAACTTTATGATCTGTGGTCACAGGAGGTGGCTACTGTGCTTCAGAGGTCAGAAGCATGCAGTACATGAGGATTCAGAACGCCCTGGGAGTTGGATATTGTTGCAACAGAGCTGACCATGGAATGAACGGGCTGACTGTGGCTTGCAATTAACTCAGATGCTACCATTCACTTTTGCTGTTTTTCTTTTCTTGTGACTTGAGACCATTATTAAACTAGCTTGTGAGCCCAGTTCTCAGACCGTGGACACAGTCTCTCCTACCTTCCAGATGGGTAGGACATCTCACAGTCCTACCAGCCCCGAATGGTGGGCAGACTTTTCTCTTCACAGCTCAGGCAAGACTGGCAAGGCTGCCTTCAATAGTTTCAGTTCTTAGCTAGAGCTGGTTAATGCTGGGCAGTCCACATTACACAGTGCTCACCTGAAATTCTTGATATGTGTGAAGGATAGCAACTCCATCTGGTGGATGGGGCCAAGCCCCAAGGGAATTAAGGACTTCTGCGAGATCCACAGGAGAGTGCTAATCCACAGCCTCAGTGATATTCAAGGCTCTCTACATCACTACGGCAACATAAGGGCCATTAGAAAAAGCTTTAGTGCAATTTACACCCATTTTATTACCATTTTACTATATTAAACTGTTATAAGTTGTCCTTAACGTAACTGAGAATTAGATGCTTTGCAGTTAATAAAAGAGGCATGATTGTCTCCACTGTCTATGGAGAAATAACACTATGCATTTTCTGTCAGTTTGGCATTTCTGGAGTGTCAGATCCCCAGGGTCTATATCCAGATACTGACTGAGAGCAGGGAACAAATTAATGGCACTGGCTTAAATTCAGTCCTCCATACAGAGGCGTGTAACATTTCTTGCTCAACTCTGCCCTGTCTATAAGAACATTTTCATGTCTCTGGTGACCTATGGCTGGAGAAAGTGATGTGGTAATTCTCCTGCCTAGTACAAACTGAGGTGCAATTGAGACTGATGAGGGATGAGAGCGCAACTGATACTTGTATCTTCAAATGCTTTGAAATACAGATAAGGACACATCTAGCCCAGGACTTCCACAGTTTGATCTATCCTGAGGGACTGCTGCCCATGTAACATGAAAACTGTTTAGAAATTGAGGAGTTGAGGCTTTACGGTGAGGTAAATAAGGCAGCCAGACAAGGGAATTGGATGTTGTCTGGGAAAGTGTAGTGATGCTGATTAGGAAGTGAGGAGATCCTGTTGAAGTCAGGCTGAATTTTCTGAAGGGCTTTTACAGTATTTGCTATTTCATGCATGTTTTTTGTCTGCCATAAATACTAGCCTGGTTTTCATCTCTAACTTTCTATGATGATTTTTTTTATTGTGATTCAAAAATCAGACAAGATTGAAAAATCAACTTCAGTAATCTCCATCACAAATGAAAAGTAATTTACTGCTGTCTGCATGACATTATTCTTGTATGATTTTAATGCCTTTCCTTTAATGGGCATGCTGTTCTGAACTGACATATCTTTCTTTTCTTCATCTTGTTGCCTTTTTTGCCTCCTTTCCTTGGGTCCTTTCCTTTATTTCTCTTATTCTCTAATAGCTCTTTCTTTCTTATGTTCTTTTCTTTATGTACTCTGTGTGTTTTATTCTATCCACACTGACTTTTCCACTAGGCATCAATTACAGACTGCCATTTTAAAAATAAATCCCTTTTTAACATCTTTGTAATTACCTCCACTTCAAACTGTGGCACTATTAGAAAGACTTAACAAGCTGCATCTTCAAAAGTGTCTCTCTGTTTCTGTGTGCACGTTAACATTGCATTCGGAAGAAGTTCCACACTGTTGGTTTCACAACCACCGACAACCACACTCGGTTAATTTATTGGTGGTAAAACTTTTGGATCTCATATAGTGTCTTTTAGTCAAAGCGCAGAGAATTATGAAATAGTAGAGACATAATATACTTTAGAACTCTCTTTGCCCTGTTAACTACAGTGAAGCATAGCAGCTCAGGCTGTCTCCATGCCATTACTTCCCTCAACAATTCCTTCTAGCTATTCTCAGATGTGCTGAGAAGCTGTTATGTAAAGCCCTGCAAAGAGCTGTGACACAGATCCTCTTTTTCTACCAGTGCAGTCATATGCATGTGTGTGGTGCTTGCAGGGTGTAGCTGAACTGGGGTTTGTGTTGCAGAATGAGCTTGATCCCCTCTGCAGAACCTCTTTCCACTTCTCTCTGATCTGCACATGAAGACTGAGCGTAGTGGCACGTCTGTGAGGAGAGGCTAGATCCTATTTTCACTGCTTAATTTGCAGCAAGGACACAAATTGACTCATTTGAGTGCTGAAATTCTTCCAGTGCTGTCTCACAGTTCACCATAGGTGGGAGTTCTTCCACCCTTCCCATGGAACAAATCATTAGCTCAGATGAATCCTATTCAGACATCCTCCCAGAGTTGCTTGATGCAATCTCCCTGGGATACCCAGAGGGGCAAAAGGATAGATTAGGCCAATTTACACCCTCAGATCTAGGTTACTGGAGCCTGCGCTGGCTTCAGTGAAGAATTATCTTCGATCTAACTAAACCAAAAGATAAAACACCAGCATACTTCTGACATAACCCAGAGCTGCAGCATGATGTTTCAGTCTCTGAGCCCCTCCTTTCTGTCCTGCCTTCCCACCTGCTATCAGTGTGGTCTCTCACCTGCTCCCCATGCCTGGGTCCTCTCCTCTCTCTCTCTCTCTCTCAGCCTCCCCGCTGCTATTTCTAGCCTCTCTGATTTCCTGCCAGCTGCCACTGCCTGCTCAGCCCTCTGCCCGCCTTGCTGGGCAGCAGCCCCAGCTGGCAGGGCTCTGACATACTTGCTTTGGGCTGCCATGCCCCTTGAAGGAATGCTGGGGTACATGTCCCTGCTCATCCCATGTGGCTCATCCTCCAAGGCTCTTGCAGAAGCTTTTACATGGTATTTCTCTCGCAGTTTCTTAAAAACAAAACAAACAAACAAACAAAAACAGCAATAAAGATTAGAGAGAAAAAAGCAATCTAAAACACCTGTTAGGCTGTTGTTTAATTTCTTTTCTACTTAGCTGCAGTGGGCAAGAGAATTTAAAAAGTAAACATTATTTTTAATACTGAATTGCCTTTAATACTGTGATTAAAGCCTTCTGGTGCCAGTCTTATAATCACTGGCAGAAGGCTTTTCATCAGCGCCTTTCTTCACACAAAAACACAGAGTAAGTGCTGACTTGTACTCTTAAGTACTTGGATATCTAGCTGCTGCTTATTGATTAGTTTTGATGTTGTTCATACTCTTGGGTGGTGGAAAGAACAACAAGAATCTGACAAAGAACGAATTTACACAGCTCAAGTATTGTTCCTTCCCTTCTCCATACTAAGCCAGACATGGCTGTCAGCCCAATCACTTAGTACACAGGCTTCAGAAGCCTTCAGTCACACAAACCATTCCCTAGAAGTCACAAAATTCCCTCCACGTGCCTTGAGAAATGCTGCCAGCTTCAGTCATGTTGCATGACACAGCTGTAGAACAGAGATAAGATCTGTTGTCTTCTTGGTCTTTTTGCACGCTTGCCACCCAGCTCATGGCAAAAGATGCCATGCCTTTTTAGGGGCTTCATTGGCAACCAAAGGTGCTCATGGAGGTGATGAAGGAAGCTAGGTAATATTTGTCTATTCTACATAGACAAGCAGACCTTCACCTCACTGAATTATAGTCAAGTAGCAGTAAGTGTAACTCATAACTGGATACAATCGTTGTATGTAACCACTAGAGGGATTAGACAAATTTTATTTTATTTAAATTTTATTTTTGCCTCAGAATAGGCCTCTCCAATCTAAAAGTTATCACTGTTGCACCGCGCATTCAGACAGACCACAGCTCTCCCCAGGGAGCCATACGAGCTTCCCAAGAATCAAAGGAAACTCAATGATTCTCATAGTCTAAGAGACACACTGATCCCAGGGAAGTGCTCAAATATCCCTAGCCAGAATGCACGGTGGTGAGAGAGCCATGGGAAGAACAAGTAAGTTTCTTTTCTCATGAGTGAATGGTGTGGCTTAAGCATAGTCCCTTTGCTTGTAGCATTGAGCAGATTTTTAGACAAGGGTATATTTCTAGTCTTATTTCTGTGGTTGACTTTTGTATGTGGCAGATGAATGGACAAGACGGGGTATAGCACAACTCTGTGGACACGTTTTCTCATGTATAACAGAAGAATTACTACCTGAATGCACTGGATGTACTTCATAACTCTATTATCTTTTCTTCTACATGATCTTTCAGGAGGAAAGATTCTCTTTGCAGTATTCACGTTGATGACTCCCAAGAAAATATCTGCAGTATCAAATGGGATTCATCTGGGGCATGCTAACATCACCACCTGCTACTTGTAACTCTGTTGGTGCCAATCATAGACTGCAACGAGCTTCCAGGTGTGAAAGAAGTGGTGACAGCTGAGAACTGGTAGGTGCTGATAGTGTGTGTAAGCCAATATGCAACTAGCAGGAATCGGTGTGAATTTTGCTTTCAAAGCTGTAACACATATTTTGCAGAAGCTGCATTTGCAGCCCTAGACAGGAATTTGAGGTTGTTTTGCAGCAGCCACAGAACAACCTTGTGCTATTGTGCTACATAGGATGCACATCGCTTTCAGCTTTTGCAAGCCAGTTTACCACAGAGACTTCCTTGTGGGCTTACCCCTGCCGTGCTGACGCTATTGTACACAGACAGCAAGGCTGCTCAGAGTACGCAGCTGGTGGGGGGCTTTCTGTCTGCTTGTACAGCAGGCAGCCTTTCCTGGCCTTCATCTACACCATTTTAGGAGTTGGGCCCCAAGTTGTAAAGTCTGAATCTGGATCCAAACACAATTTTCTTCAGCATTCACAAGAGATCTCATCCTTGGTTTGGGTTTGCTCCATCCAGATCAAAGCCCAGCTGCAAAGCTTGTCTTCCAACCAAAACTTCCTCAAAGCTTTGGGGTCTGGGGCCATAGTTCTCTTTTAGCTCCATTTCTAGATATTTTTGAAGACTCTTACATGTACAAAATTTATGGCTATATCTTTGTCCCATTGAAGTCAGTAGAGTCTTGCTTTCTTGACAGAGATTCAAGAGAGGCATTTAGGTAAAATATAGGTAAGATCAATGCCAACCAGAATTTTCAGGCATTTTTTATATGCCTAACTTTTAGTTGCCAATCTGACACCCTAAGCCTGTAGAAATTTTCATTTTCTGAACATATTTTATTTCAGCAGATACACGGCCTTTTCTGCTTAGTATTAACTCAACAAATATATATTAAAAAAAAAAAAGTCAAAGTCCTTGTTTGTTTTGACCTCATGCATTCAAATAGTTGTTTCTGGGGCGGTGGGTTTCTTCCTCCAAAAGATTTAATACTGAGATAGGGTAACAAGATGAGGCAAGTCCGCTGAGCCATTCCAAGGCAACAATTTTTATGTTTCTGTCATTTTGTAAAGCCAAGTTCCAAGCTGCTGTTGTGTGGAATGGCTCTGGACATCAGTGGTCTGAAGGAAGGGACAGTAATGTATATAGCACAGTACTCCCCAGGCTCTCACGGAAGTTTTAGAACAATTTTTTGCTCTTAGTTCTGTTTTGGAAAGGGTTTTGGAAAACATCTTGCTCTAGGAAAGAGAGTCTTTCTAAGCGTATGGTATTTGTTATCTTTTTTGCTTGTTTGTAACAACATTAAATTGAATGGGTTGTGCTCACTGAGCAGCACAGAAACAGTATTTGGCTTGAAATGAAATGAGCTCAACTTGAACATGCTCAGTTTCAGAAACATGTTAAGCCACTTCCTGGTAAAAGTGTGATAAAGATTATTTGTATAAACAGCTGTTTCTCCAGCCATGTAGAAAGAAACACTATCAGCAGCAGGAGGTGGCTGTGGTCACTGTTAAGCAGCCACAGTTACCTGTGATTACTAACCTAGCACTCCTCCACAGTGCTGTATGGTGCTCCCAGACTGCTGCCACCCTCTAAAACGCACCAGTGGTTTCTCTTCAGAGTCTGGGTGACATTTCATTGTGTTGGATGAAGTAAGTCTTCATATATCTGAATTTCATTTCAGAGACCTAATAAAGACAGTTGGTTTTATAAGTGCCTAGAAAAGCAAAAAGGCTCTACCAACCTTCTGAGATCAGAAAAGAGGCCTAGCAAATACTTGCATTTGCAGCAGCACCTGTCACATCAAGCTACAACACATGTAGGCTAGTCTGTGTAAGGAAGGAAAGAGGAAGAAGTTCATGTGGTTATTTTCGGTCACTTCTCAGCTCTGCTACTGCTCTTATTATGTGAGTATAGGCAAGACATTTAAGATTTCATCACACACACACACAATTTTTGCCAAGGAACAAGCTACCAAGTGGCTGTGTCTCTGGGAAATAAAACACTTTGCGTACTTCCACATTTATGAAGGGGGCAGCCTCACAATACATCAGCACTTTGGGGCTCATTACTTACATGGGATAATTTCCAGCAAATAGGAAGCAAGCAGAGATGTACCTGAATAAAGTGAAATCCTTTGTAATGAATATAATATTTTTAACTCTTTCCACATATCAGCTTTTCTATAACCAGAAATTCCCCAGCACTGTGCCATAGTGAAATGATACAGGCTTTTGTCCAGCAAACAGATTCATTACAGAACATGCACAAATGATGTAAATACTTATCACCGTACGAGGACTCTCTTTGTTGTTCAAAGGACTAGTGTATTCACTGTCTAGCAGAATTAATCCTAAATTAAGTGAAGAATTGAATTCTGTAAGAAAGCATGATGTTGAATTGCTCCCCTTAGAGAAACAGCAGCACACCCCTGTGCACCCCTTCCAGAGCCATCAGAACAGACCTGTGAGCAACCTCTGCAGAATAACCCCAGCCTCACAGGAGGCAGGGAGAGGTGAGCCCTGCCAGTCAGCGAAGTTTGTCCTTCAAACATTACCTTTTCTAGGAGAGTTAGTGTCTTTACTTCTTCCACTGCAAATAGATTGTTCAAGCTGATGGAAATACTTCAGTATAAGTACACATACTATTCATAGAAAGATCTTTCGCTACCTTAAAAATAAAAGGAAAAAAAAAAAGACTTTAAAATTCTTATTGCTGCTGGATATTTGGAAACAAACTGGTATTTAGCTCATTTTCCCTTTCACAAACCACACCTTGTCTTGCATTTTACTTCATATTTCTTTTCTTTCCTGTTCATTACATTCTGAATGTACTTTAAAACTTTTGGTATGTATCATTTCTCTCAGTCAAGTAAATTCAGGCAAAATAATCTGCACTGGGATTGCTTTAATTAGGGAGAGAATTGCTGGAGAAACCACCAAGGGAAATAAGAGTAAAAGTCCCACCCCTTTTTTAACTGGGTGGAAAGATGTTCTTGGAGAATTATGTGCTGAGAATTCACTTGTAGCATAATGTCTTGGCACTGTACAATATTTTGTTTGATTGCTGTGGCAGCAGACTTACCTACAATGGTTTCACAGAGAGATTAAAGCCAGGAAAGCAATTTTTACTGGTGAGAACTAGAAAGAAATGGCTCGCCAGTGACAATAAGCAGTTCTGCAAGAACTACCAGTTTACACATGCAGCTGAGCAGAGTTAGTAACTTTCTGCAACAGTGCCAGCTGGTCTTCCTTTGGAGGACAAGGGCATCACATGCGCTGTATGCATATGACTTGTTCAGATGGAGCACTGCAAAAATGCATTGTTTAGAACTGACTGGTATTTGTAAGGAGGTTAGTGTTCAAGCTCAAGCCCTTTAGTAACTTGGTTAGCACAGTTAATTCCACCAGTGACTGGGTCTGAGCTGTTTGAAAGAATAACATATGGGCAAATTCAAAGGTGTTTAACCTCTTTGCTTGAAAAAAAACATGCCTTTCTTAGAGGTTTTGGAATTGTAAGCTTCAATTAGTGTTTTAAAAAAGAGATCTGCAAACTAATTTAACCTTGCCAATGTCAATTTACATTGATCAGTCAGGATTCAGTGTGAATCTTTCTGGAAAGGGTGCAGGCGTTCCTTTGGCTCAACTAACAAGGCACTGCTCTTAATACCAAAGTAAATACTAAACCTTTTCCCAGAGACTATAATTATTTTACTGTTATTTCCTCTGGGTGATTTTATAATTTCTGATGTCAGTGATCCTAAATTACTGGAAGTCTTACTGAACAGGAAGAATTCTCAAGCTGGGAGAGTAAACAATTCATATTGATCAGCTGATCGGGAGTGTTTTCCTTCAGTGTGAGCTGTGGCCATTGGACCAATGTATTCATTTGGCTGTGACCACCCTGAGAAATGACTCCTCTCTCTTGCTGTTCCGCAAAGAAAAGAAAACAAGGAAGCAGCAAATACAGTATGTTTCCCTGATCTGAGGAAGTTACAGAAGAAACATTTTTTGTGATTTCCCTAACAGGATCTACTGAAACAACCAGCTTATTCCCACTTTTCCTGGGGAAGGTCCCTCATCCATGAGATTAGAAAGGATTGAGATTTGGTGAAGACTTCTTTAGGAAATTTAAATAAATATATATTTTGCATGCTTTAAAAGGTAACAATATTTAATTCCCTATGCATATTCCCTTGAAATCTTTAAAAGAAATTCTCAAGTTTTTTCTTTCTGTTTTTACTGACATTCCTCTTCCCTCTGCACACCACATTTTGCCCCTAAAATATGGAATTGATAAATAAACAGAAAAAAACCTAAAGCTTAATTTCAGAGTACTCTGAATAATCTTCTCCAGATTGGAAAGAAAAAAAAAAATCAAAATATCTCAACTTTCTCATTAAAAAAAAATCTGCATTTTAGTTCTTCATTAAGTTTTCAGGTTTTAGAAGTACTAGTAATAACTATAGTGACAGTTATTACTATCTTGCTATAAGAAACACAGCAGCTTTTGTGGCAGAGTTCAAAAGATTAATCAGAACAGCTGGAGATGGAAAGAATGACATAGGTACCTGTAAACAACTTGCCACATTAGTTTGTTTTCTTAATGTACTTTTCTTGTTGACGTTTTCCATATCCAATAAAAGTGATCATATGTAAATGAGAAAGTATGGCCGGTGGTTGGATTTGAAGAGTTTACAAAGCACTGGAACGGTCATATATTCCCACCAGCAGGGACTGAAGAAGAGTGATGTTTTCTTGTCATTAGGGCTTTCTTATCAATTATTAGTTTTCACTGTTGCAAAGACACACAAATGAGATCAGGACATTTGTGCTAGCTTCCATACATAAACAAATGAAAGTATGATGAAAATACAAATCCTAAAGGGTGATACAAGGCCAGATGAATGGTGAGAGACAGACCAAAAAGTCCATGCTCATAGCAAAAGTCCAAGGTCTCTACAGAAGGATGGTGACTCTGTGTGTGTGTGTGTCTTCTACGCTAAGCAAAAGGCAAAATTTATATGAATTAAAAGAATGAAACCAATGGCATGTCTCCATGGATACAATTAAATAGCTTAGTGGAACATCACCTTCACAAGTAGGAGAGAGCCACATAGAAGAATACTGAGAAGTCTCCATTAGTTACAGAGAAAATACCAGGTAAAATCACTCATAACCATTGACCAGAAGCTTAAACCAGGTGCCTCTGAAATTAGATAATTTCTTTTAAAAGTTGTGAGGCTGACAGACCATTGGACAGACTGTTGCAGTCAGTAGAGGATTGCACATTTCTTGACATCTTCAAATTGAGAAGATATGTTGCAACTAAATGCAAATTACTGGGGTCAGAATTAAAAGATAGAAACAAAAACAAAACAAAAACCATGGGACATACTAAATCATCTAATAGTCCTTTATGGCCATAATCTCCAGGAATCTCTGAAAGAGTATGTAAATTATAGCAACAGTGCAGACAACAGCTGTATCTGTCTGTCCATCTCTGGTGCTTCTGTCTGAGGGGTCATGGCAGAGCAGTTCTCTAACCCATGGCTTCTAAGAGGTTCTTAAGGTTCTTTAGCTTTCTTGATTTGATTTAGTCTTTCCTACCCTCTGAACTTCCCTACTCTGTTTTACCAGGCTCTTTTTACCTCTACAAATTTAGATTTCTTGTGCAAATTCCTCTACATATGGCATAAAGGAAGACACATGGCTTCAGCCTCATGGGGTCTGCCCTGAGACAAACAGATTCAATCTGGTAGGAATGTAGAAATTTAAGCCGAGGTATTTCTGTGAATCTTATTAGTTCAACTCACACCGAATGCCTTGTTGAAACTCTCTGGGCTGCCCATTCTCCCTAGCAATAATCCCTTTGAATGTGAAAACGGCTATCCCAGGTAATGTCCTGGATGTGCCTGACTACTTTGACAACTTATCTAGAACAATGGCAGTTTTGAACAATTATTTCTCTTTTCCTTGCAATTGTGACATACATTAAGTAGACCAAACCATACATTGAAATTGTTATGGTATCTACTCCAATAACATAGATATGCAGTTGGCAATGGTCATCTGATTGTATAAATCAGAAAATGCATAACACCAAAGACAGGCTCTACTTGAAAAATATGGGCAGTCATACATAAACACTCATATTTTCTGCAAGACTTTACTCAGTCTACTTTGTAAACTAATTACATGTGTCAGATGTTGAGTTTAGGCTGTGAAGTTGTCTCAAACCATGATAAGGCTTAATTTTGCTAATATACGTCCCTTAGCCAGAAGTGAATGCAGACAGAATGGTGGTGGAAGGGGAAAGTGGGGGAGAACTTTACAGATATATAACTGCTCTCTTGGTATATGAACAAACCCTGACTTGTGTGACAGAGCTTTTAATTCTCCTCTCCATGTAAGTCTGCTGGCCACTAATTTACAGCTGGCTTTCTGTCTTAGGAATTCCAGTCAGGTCAATTGCTCTGTTTGATTCAAAGCAGCTCCTGTTTACCAACTGGTGCTTCACAGCTTAGACTCAAGTACACCTCCAACATCTGACTCTGTTCCATACAGCCAGGTAAAACATCTGGCCACAGGTCTCATGGGTCTACAAGATATTCTACGATGAAAAAAGATGGAGGCAAGCCAGTTTACCCATGAATCTTGCTCGTGATGGGAATACTAACTCAAGGGTGATTTATTCTTTGAAGACCAAAGGCATTTTTGCTATGCAATGTAGATGTTCTTGCATGCATTTTGAAGTCTTGGTCTCAGTGCAGTAACACTGCGCTGTGTACCCTCATTTCCATCTAAGCCTTCTGTGTCAACCCTTACTGCCCTACTCTTTGAAAGAATAATGTACATTTTGATGGAGTATTCCTTTCAGTTTAATTTGCTTTTATTCACATTCTTTACTATCGTATGAAAACCATCTTCTCTACAGTGGTTTGACCTGTCCTCCCTTGGATTTAGTCACTTGTCAAAATAACCTTAAATATTAAACTATTTTACTCATTTAGAAGCAAGTTGTAAATATTGCCTTCCACCTTCCTGTGTTTTAATTCTAAATGAAACAGTTGCCTTTCCTTGGCTATTTACAACATTTTTGTTATCACATCAGAAACAATATCTCTACAACCTCAAACACAGCTTGATGTGGCAGAGAATATCTCAGTATTTAAAACAAATTGTATACCACAGATAGCCAAGTGAATAAAACACTTGAATTAATTTTGTCCTCAGGAGTTCTCACTTATGGAACTTCAGAATTCAAATTGCTTCAAAACTCAGAGTACTTAAAAAACTGTATGACCTCACAGAGATAAAAGTAACAGAAGCCAGAAAGAGTCTGAAGGTGAAAAAATGAGCTACCAAGGCTTAAATCATAACCAGAACAAGGCACTATCTGAGCCCCTTCGATGGGACATCAAAAAAGAGTAGTAAAGTCTTTAGTTGCCTAAATGGGATTCTTTGCACATGCTCTGTGTAATAAACATTCATGAAATGTTTTTTGTTTTGGGGAAGGTGGAAGAAAGGAGGAAAGGATTCAGGAATAAAAACAGCTGTTGAATTGTGTCACGTATGGTAAAAAAAACCCTCTTCCCAGCCCAATCACACAGGGAAAACTGCAATATTTCAGGAAGATGATCAGGTTCCAGCAAAGCATTCCACAGCAGGATTACCTTGGCAAGAAGTGCAGACAGTGCAAAGCAAAATCAGATTCATATTGTGAGTAGTTCTCACACTTTTTTTTTTTTTTTAACCCTGTGATCTAAGGCACATCAGAGGTATGCTGCTATCTCTGAAATTTCTTCACTTGCTTTGAAAATGGTGTCTAGGGCTGTAAACAGGTACTGAGAGAAAGTAGAAGCTTTCTGAGGTACCTGAATTCAGACATACTGTGCTAACAGCACCTTACACCATGGAAAAAGTCAGCAGTCACCTTCTGGATCCATTCACAGGTTTCAGATTCCACTCCAGTTACAGGGGTTCATGCTGGAGGTGACAAATGCATGAATCACTGGGGCGAGATGCCCATCTACAAGGAAAGGACAGAGTTTCCTAGTGAGCTGAAAGTAAGCAAAAGCATTTCTAGAAATTAATGCAATTTGATCATACAAGTCTAGTGAGGAGTCAGCTGCAACTTTGATGAATAAGGACTGTATATCTTTGAGTAAGGTGGCAAAAATATTTTGTCCAGCTCTTCAAAGTGTTTCCCATTTCAGCTAGACACATTTTGGTCTTCAGCCTGACCTGACTGTTCTTCATTTAGGTAGTTACTAGGAGGTATTTTGACATGGTAGAGGTGATGGTGGTTGCATAGCTCGACAGTGGGCCTCCAGGAAGACAAGACAAGTTAAATTTAGGTGGATACACTTTGCAGTAACAGTGTGGTAGTATTAAGGCAGAATTCCCTTCTAGGTATTTCACTAATGCCCTAGAAAAATCTATAGCCTTGCCCTGTACTCTGAGCACTTAGCAAAAGGAGCCAACTCCCTTCTCCTGCCTTGGAGCTCGTCGGTAAGGCTGATCTGAACCAGAAAAGTTGGGCGAATGGAGACTGGCAGAGCCTCCTAGTGGAGACTTTCTGTATGACTCCTCATGACACAAAAAACATCAGCCAAGATGCCGCTTTCTTTGGCATATCTATGTCTAGCCTGTACCGTTGGTAGGTTTTTAACCGGCTGTGCTGGCTGAGAATTTTTTCCACACTTCTATTCTGTATAAATATGAATGCAAAGCACCAAAATACAAGCTTGCCTTTTAGAAGGGCTGAACATCTCAAATGAAAGACCAGATTTTCAAAAGCCTCAGCACCCATGCAAGATCCAAAAGGAATCTTTCAGAACTGAATAAAGCAAAATCCACTTCAGCATCCATGAAAGCAAAGGGAATCTTTGAAAGTCTGTAACTTGAGTGGCCCAAAGGAACCTTGAGTGCCTCCAAGCATCTGTCTCTGCACTGGGCTGCTAAGTCCTTCCAGAAATACATCCCGTCATTGCTGCAGCCTCACACTTGGGTATGACAAAATCACTTCTAGATGTGTTTAGATATTTGTATGATATTGACGAAACCGACGGATTTTCAAATTGTAAATCTGAAACTGCCATCTGCTCAGTGTTTGCCGTTGACTCTGCTTAGCACACATCTTTGCTGCCATGGAAGTCAAGAGGAGTTTGTTGTTACAGGTGGCCACAGACATTGTACCTGCAGGAAATGATAAGTTGAGCACCCATAGTGCAAAACTGAACAAAGAAGCAAAAGCTAGGCTTAAGAACAACAAGATACATGCTGGTCAGTCTTCCTCTGTATTATACTATTGCTGAGAAGATGTATGTGAAATGCATTTAATAACATTCAAGAGTGCTTAAATAAATCCTTTTTTTGCTTTAACTGAGGATCTTCAAACTGAAAACAGAGTCCCTTTTGTGTGAGGAAAAATGCTGTAGACTGCAGATTTGCTTGAACCATTCTGTAACTCAAACAATTCTCAAAGATACAGAGCAAATCTCTGAAAAGAAAAAATGCCCCTGAAATTACTATGCTGATTGCCTACCTACTCCCTCATTTTCTCTTCCTGTAGTTCACCCATATTGTTCAAACTTGCAGTCACAGGACATTTTGTGTTTGCTGCTCAAGAAGCTGCTTGTTCCACAGTGTACTTAGGCAGTGCTCACTTTGCGTTTGGTGGGCTGAAAGCTAGACCATGGGAGCTGTGTGCTTCCAGTTTGGGAGGTTTCAGGACTGTCTTCATTTCATAACACATGCTAGAATTACTGGATTTAAATAGACACCCCACTTTATGGCTTCCAAAAGAAAAACTTAATATTTAAAGCTGAGACATCCAACTGCAGAAGACAAAGTGCTCTACTTTTATTTATGGTTAGATTTTTTTCCAAATGTCAGATAATTTAAGTTGGATACCAGAACCATACTCTATCAGTATTTTCTTAGTTTTCGAGACAATGTAGGCAAGAAAGAGAGAGAGATGGAGGAATTGGATAGATGATGAGGACTTAAAAATGTTTGTTACATTTCCAAAATTCCTTTTGTGGTAAGACTTTGAAATCTCACAGCTGCTGCCCTTTTGCTTGTACGATTATTTCTCCAGCTGTGTGGAAATGCTGTAAAACCATTTTTGTGACCTGTCATAGAAAATATTTTGACTCAGCCATCAATGACATAGAAGTTCCTGCTGAATGGTATTGCCAAACTCTAGTGTTAGAGTGGATAAAAGATTATTGTTGATTCTTAGTCACTGTATTATTTAGGATGCTTTTTCCTAGCAAATTTGCATGCTTCATCCTTCTGAGATTTGTTAAAGCTGGTTCCTTCTATCTCCTCTGTGCTTTTAAACCCCATTTAAGAAAATGGTTACAAGGGCATTGAGGGGAGAGTCTTTCACTTTCAGCGGAGACTGATTTCTGGCCCTGTGTTACGTGCAAGGATAAAAAACCTGTAAATTGGGGGAAAAAAAATATTGAACAACAGACTTCAGGGTAGCTACCCGAGTACCTGAGAAAATGGAAAAGGAGGAGAGGGAAAAGTAAGCTAGGCTTAGAGGTAAGAAACAGCCTGGAAAAGTACTACAGAGAGGTGATTCTGGCTGCTTTATAGAAGCTCCCCTTGGCAGTTCTGTGTTTTCTGCAAAGTGTCTGTTATCAACCACACCCCAAAATGTAGTTCAGTCATTTCTCAGGCAGGGTGGAGTGACTGTTGGCCGCTTGGAAAAGTGAGGAGATGCTCAGTGATGGTGAATTGCTGCTGAGCTGCCAAATAAGCCCAGTGGTCTTCAGTATGGTGGGGAATAGAGGAAGGGTCATCTCAGCTCCCCATGCTGCTGTGGGAAGACACCAGAAGTCCTGCCAAATCTGAAAAAAAGAGAAAATAGAAACCTAGAAGGAAGCTTGAATACTGTCTCTACAGGCAAGTATTTGTTTTCTACTGTCTTGTGATAGTGCTCCACATGATCAGACTGTAACCTAAAAATGTTGCTTCTCTTCGTAGTCAGTCTGCAGGCCATAAGCTGATGGTTGAAGAGATCAAGAGAGAATCCTGTCTCACGTGCAAGTACAAGAACAACATTATATACCTGGCTAAGTGCACAGCAAGATTCACTGTCTGAACTTAAACCTCAAATTGTTGGCTGTGTCTCAAGGCAGGAAACTAGGCTGGATGGACTCTGACAGGAAATTAGGCAAAACTACTGCTGGTAACAACAGCCCACAGATTTTACAGCTTTCCTAAACAAGGATATTGAGGAAGAGATACAAAATTTGGCAAAAGAAATGATTTTCTGACAATTGCTTTCCCACCTCATATAAGCACTGTTCAACCCTTTTAGAAAAATTATGTTGCCTGATTTCATTTCCCATAAGAAAGGGCTCTCAAGGGTCACTTTTTTTTGACTTTTTCCAGTAATATTTGCACATACAAGAAAATCCCAGGATAACACAGTCCAGATTGATAAGACACATCCTATGGTTACATTGGATTAATTTTCTTAGAAAAACATCACATTTTCTGTAATTTGTTTCATAATTTGGCATTTAAGTTCAGCAGGGAGGGGAGGGGAGGGGAGGGGAGGGGAGGAGAGGAGAGGAGAGGAGAGGAGAGGAGAAAGTTCTTGGATAAATTATACTGAATTCATAGGGGTTTCTCAACATATTAGTGTGTGTAGAATTAGGCTGTTGCCATGATTTTCAAAGCCCTATATGCCTGGAATAGTGCTATGC
The DNA here is from genome assembly GCF_009769625.2 of Cygnus olor. Classification (NCBI taxonomy): domain Eukaryota; kingdom Metazoa; phylum Chordata; class Aves; order Anseriformes; family Anatidae; genus Cygnus; species Cygnus olor. The sequence continues at coordinate 43,376,424 of NC_049170.1, read as the reverse complement.
TTCGCAGTTACTCTATAGGCTCTGTGTAGACTTAGGATCTAAAACGCTGAAAAAAAGGTACCACAATCTGAGCTGGTAGTGCTCGTGTTTAATCTTTCAGACTTGTACCCCAAACTCCTGACTGGGTTGCGTTTTCATTGGAACTACTGTCAACTTTCATGTGAGAAATATATATATATATATATAAAACAAGAACAAACAAACAAACAAAAACACAAATGGGATTATCAGGGACTAGGAAGTGAAAATCGCACACTGGGAAATTAGGATTTAGTGTTAGAAGTGGGATAAGACCCTGAATGCATTTCATTCTGTCAAGCCTCCCATGAAAAAAGACTTAAGTATTTATGATATCTTGACTATTTTTTCAGTATCCTGGTGGTAAATGTGGTTTATCAAGGGACAAACACTGACGTGGCACAGTAACTTATCTTTCTGTAACTTAGTTATCAGAAGGTTATACTGTGCAAAAATTTGCAAGAGGAACAATGACTGGAACTTCCTAGGAAGTCTATGTGCCAGAGAAGAGCCGTTTGACAGGCTGGCATGTACCTGCACACTGTGTATTTCTCACCGAGGGAGGTGTTTTTTTATTTTATTTTATTTTATTTTATTTGGGGGGGGGGGGAGAGAAGGAAGGAAAGAGGAAGGGAGGGAAGGAGAGAGGAAGGTTTGTTCAGAATATCTAGAACAAACAGACAATCTAGAAGCGACAGGTAAAAACGGTCACTAGAGGAACATGTCCTGGAAGGGAGGTGTTATGAAGAGTGAACAACAAAGAGAGAGGGTAAATCTAATTTGGATGTACAAGTACAATCCACCAACTTCAAAACACATAAAAATTACACACTTCATTCTATATAACTAGTTTCAAGAATTTTCCAAACATGCTCCCTTAAAAATGACAAATCGCTAGTTTCTACAGTGATACAGAGCATGCTCTGTTAAAACTTTCCCTAATTCTTGCATGAGATTACAGAAACACCCCAGTTTAGCTAGCACGTTCCCAGACAATGGAATTAAAAGGACATGAGCCTGACAGCCTTTAGGATAAAGGAATAAACCACACAAGAAGGACATAGACAAAAAATGTGTTTTTCATTCCACTCCCCCAAACTAGTGGCTAAAATTCTCCCCGGAGTTCTCTCTCAGAAGTAAGGACAATTACAGCGTTGTTATTAGACAGAAAGATTGCCACTTGCCTCTAACTTAATTTTGAATTCTATTATTTTTTATGGTTCTTTTTTTTCTTTGAAAGCTGTTATTCACTGGAATGAGCCTGAACAGCTGAGGACCTTTCTTGGTGACATGGGTTAGGATGTACTATCATTTAAACTGATTAAGTGTGCATATTCCCCTTGTCTTTATTTCATTAAAGTGTACCACAGAATACACTGCACGCATTGGAAAACACACACATCACACGTGTAGTTGCAGGAGACTAGCACTTGATAAGTAGAGATATCAGGATTGCCTGGCAGTCACCTGGGATTAATTCCCATATTGCACAGTGCACATTGGTTTCATAGACCTCGTAAAACTGGGGTTAATATTTCAATCCTTTATTAAGGTACATGACATATTTTCAGCTTGGAATTGTTTTAAAAATGAAAGAAAGAGAGCAGGGAAAACTTTTTAGGGGAAAAATGTGGGGCATAATTCCTATTACAAAAACTTCCTTATCCAGGCAGTATGGTATTTTGCTCAGTGCTCTTGTGTCAGGAAGCAGCAACCTATCTGAAAATGTTACACTGATATATTTTTATTTCCCTAAATAGAGGCTAATGTGTCCAGTAAAAATGCACCAGAATCCATGACATGTTGCTCTCCAAGAGAGTAAATGTTACTGACGGTGTCATCTAAATTCTTTATGAGACAGTGATTTCCAGCTCCATATAAACAGAAGCAAGGAGGTGTTGACTTTTCCAGGCACCTCTGCTCCAACACTGCTCCCAGCTCTAGGCCATGTAGCATAAAGAAATACCTACGTACCATCTTTGGCTTTCCTGTCTTGCTTGTTGTAGACTACTGAAATTTATAGTTCTAATCTTGGTAAACATAATGACTCAGAATAAAGTTTTATTATGCACTGTATTTTTCCTATTTGAATAAAATAAAAGACAGACTTCTGATACACTCTGTATCCCTTATGCTATTCTTAAGCTTGATGTGATGAAGCAATAGGGACTAGTCAAATATTAACAATCTTGAGAGCCTTTTCAAATGCCGAGACTGCTTTTTGTCTGGCCAGAAATTATACAATAACATTTTCTTAATGAAAAAAAATACTTAGCCTGATTGACTGCAACATATATGGAGGTCAGACTATTCTTCAGTGAACTGTGCTAAAAACGCTCAAAGTCTCATTTAGCAATGCCCAGCCTGCTTCTCTTAGCCAGGGTCAGTTGCCATGGCATCTGCACAGCTCTTTAAAGAGAACCAAAAGCCAATGTAAGCTACATCTGAGTCAGCTCCATGCCTGACCTAATAAAAATACCACCTCCTAAAGCTGGGTGCTCCTGGTTGCTTTTATATGCAACATACTAGTTTAAGCCAGATGATAATGCTACCAAGGCAAGATAGTGCATGCATCACTTACGAGCAATAAAATCATCAATTTAGCCACTGTTCTTGTCTCAGAATTACAAGGTGTCTGCGTGGTAACACCAGGTGTCAGAGAAGCTGCCAAGTAAAGACAAAACAATACAAGACAAAACAATACAAGACACTCAGATAAACACCTAGTGACCAGAGTAAATGCCCTCCACACCTTTTATGTAGTGGGCAAGTGTTAAAGCTTCAGTTTCATCTTTGCTCTGCTTTTTCCAAAAATACAGAGATGGGAAATACAGGTTTACTAGGAAGGAAGGAGAGACTGTGGTGACACCATTAGTGCTGATGTGGCGCATTTAACTGGTCAAGCAGTGGAGTGATGCCTGTTCAAGAGAAGGCCATGTTCACCCCCAAGGGATGTCTGAGGTCTCTTTCATTAGCTATTCATTTCTCAGCATGTGGGAGATCTCATTCAGTGCCTAGGGTTATTATAGATTTTGTAAGGGCTGGAAAAACAACATGACAGAGGCCAATACTTTTGTTTCTCAAGCCTCTGATCTTCCCCCTGTCAAGCACATTTTCCTGCTAATAAGAGCAAAAGAGCGTAGTATTTGAGCACGTAATAGTGATAACCAGAATTCATAAGCACACAGAGAAATTCCCCCTAACTTTTAGGAGCTACTAAAGATTTTGAACTCCACCTTATACTTCCATGCAAAACACTGGGCATCTCCTATATTATTGTAACATACTCTCTTCCTAAAGCAATTACTGCTAAACCATATTTGCTGTAGATGAAAGAAAAGGGGAGTTTTATCTTGTATATTGTCATTTTTTACAGTATTACAGGTGTTTTAAAAAATCTACCTGAATTAAAGCCTACTTCCTCAGTCATTCAAAACTACGATGAAAATAATAAAACATACATGGTTACAAAATGAAAGTCGTAGAGAATGTCCCCGGGGCATTTTCCTATGCTCCAAACTCCAGTTTTAAAAAAAGCAGGGACTGGCTTTTAATTCAGCTTCTGTTACTATTAGGGTGTAGAGAGCTAGATATGAGTGACTGCATCATACCAGGAACTTTATTTTGCCCCCCAAGCCCTCCAAACAACAGCAAATGTTCTTAGTCTTACAGCCAGGGCTCAAGAGAGAAAATGTCTTGGATGCAATCTAACAGATTTGCGATCTGACATGTTCATAATCTAGGATGAAGACACTCAACGTTATCCAAACCAAGCAGTGCCTATTTGGCCCTGAGATACCCAAGCCATCTGCACGCCTGTTAATGGAAAGAGCACACAGGCAGATGCACACAGGTTCCTTTGGAACGTTCTGCCCACTGTAAAAGAAGAAATCCGCCTTTCACATGAAGTCATTTTGCCAGTGTTTTGAATAGTATTTTCCGCGTGTTTTTTCTATGAGATCAGCAGTCATGCCCTACTGTTCCACATTATCAGCCTCTTTTTTTTTCCACCCTGTGTTTTACATTAGCAAATCAGCCAGCTCTGAGATCATATTACGTAAGTTTTTTGTTTTCTTTTTTTTTTTTTTTTTTCCAGTTTCTGTGTTTTTCTAATTAATAGGAAGTGGCTCTCCATTATGGCCTAGAGATGATAAACAGCTTCCTTTCCTCACTTACGCATAGCTCAGCTACAAGCCCATTGTTCCTTGGGCTGCCCTTTCCCAGTGCTGCCAGCCTTAGGGCTGTTGTGCTTCACAGGGCAAGAACCTCTCTAGTGACAGGACAGTCATGTCATGGATGTGTTTGGCCCTCACGAGACAGGGGCCCATGCAACGAAGCACTGTTTGCATAATGCAACATTTACTGCACTTACAATGAACTTTGACCTGTAGTTTTGTCTCTGATGTGAAGTGAGGCCCTCCTGTAAGTAGGATTCATCTCACCTAAGATTAACCTGCTAAAAGATAGTTGTCTGAGGTATTGAACTGGTTGCTTCCTGTGTAATCAAAGCAGAGGATGACTCAACCCATCTAAAGCATATGACTCCTCTGGAGGTGCCTGCTTCCCACTGGCTATAGAGGAAACCTAGGCTGCTACTAAATTAAACGTCTAATTTCCAGATGGCTGAAGTGATATGCTATGAATCCCATCTTACCTGGTTTGTTGCACCAGCTGAAGCCTGAGCTGTGCACACAAATCTCTTCCTTACATCGTGGCCTAAAACATTCAGTGCTACTTCTGTGTTGTATGACTTTCCTTTTCTTCCCTCTCATTACTGGAAGTGATAAACACTTTGTAATGAATCACATTCTTCAGTGAAATAAACGTTTTGGAAAAAAATCTGTGAGCACCTTCTGATTTTCCTCAAATGCTTATGCTTTTCAAAGTTCAGTGGCTGCATCATTTGCAGGTAGTTGGGTAAGAATATTCAACATCTAAAATTCAAAGATTTTGGGTTAGTCTGGTTTGGATACATTAACCACAGAGTATTTTTCCTGTTCCGTGACAGAATAACTACTAGAGGCTATTTGCAGTAACTCATTTGATTCTGTGCAGCACTGGATTAAAAGCATAGCCATGGTAGGTTTATGTGACTCAGTTGCATGAACTGAGATTATTTAAACTGCTGAAACACTATTGCTTGAAATTATTTGGTCTAAAAATTAGGTTTCATGAGTTGAAAATTTGTGTCTGTAGATGATTATTAATAGCACTTAAAATTCATAGTTTCTAAGAATGCTGTTAGTGAATTTATTCAGTAAAATATTCCTGAAAAAAATTGGAAAGGAAAAGGCTATATTGGAAAAACCTGTTCTACTTTTGTTCAGTTAGTTAGAAGCTGAGAATCAACACTGAACTAGTAACAGATTTTACAAAACAATAGGAAATGTTATATCAGTGTAGACTTTAAAATCATGCCATTTGTTCTAAAAAAAAAAAAAAAGTGGACAATCATTTGGCTGTATTTGGCATTTAAGATGTTGCGAGGGACTGATTATTTCAAACCCAGTGATCCTTGTTTGCATGCAGAAGTCTGAAGCTAATTTCAGATTTTGGCTTGGGAAACAAATTCCTGGGTCGTGTACTTATTTTGAAAAAAAAAAAAAAAAAAAAGCTAGAATGGCAAAAACTAGGTGGTGCCACAGAACAAAACACAGTTATAAAAACTGTTAAAATGAGATGCCTTGTTAAAAAAGTTCAGGAGAAAATAGCCTGTAAGAAAACAGTCATCATCTTCATACATGATCTCTTAGTGTCTTCGCTGACAGTCCTTTCCTGTGAGTCCTTCAGGCCACAGCACCCTACGAAAGAATTTGCAATTTCTTCTTCCTTCCTAGCACTATCTTCATAGACATTGATTTGCCTTCAAATAGGGAGTTCTAATATAATGCTTCAATTTTATTTTTTGGTCTTTCGTCTGCTTAAATTTTGCTGTTCTATATTTCTGTCCTGCATGCTCTGGGATTTCCAAGTCTCTGTCCCCTGCATCGTATCCAAGTACTCAGCCAGCTGCTATTCTCTATCTCCTTTGTTAACCGGTCGCAAAATCCAGAGCGTAGAGCTCTGGGCATATTTCACTTAGTGAGATGAGTAAAGGAAATGGGATGTGTCAGAACTGATACTTAGGTCTCTGCAAGCTGAGTGCTGTACAGTACATGCTGATGTGAGATGCCAGACAGAGGAGCTGTTCCATGGTGGTGCACTGGTAAGCTGATTTAGAAGCCATGCCTAGACACAGCTCCAAACAAACAGGGATATGAAAGCTGGCTCCAGCTCAGCAGTCTGATGACCATTCAGCTAGCCTTAGAAAACACTTTGTTCTAAAGCTTTTAATGATTTCTATTTTCTACAGGAAAATGACCGTTGAATTGTTATCATGCATCTTGCACTCAGCAGAAGAAAAGATGTGGTGAATTCTTTGCAGTCTGAACAGTGGGCTTAGTGCTGAATCCTTGCTGGTAATTTGGTAGTGCTACTGATAAACACCCACAAATCTTAGAAGCGACTATTCAAAGAGGATGACAGACATTAGAGTTCTTGGAACAAAAAACCCCACACTGATTGCTCAGTTTTCCTTGTCAGGTTCTCTGGAGGAAGTGTGTTGTAACCACACTTACAGAAATTCCATGTTGGTTGCAATACCTTTGCCCACTCTAGAGAAAGCTATGCCAGCACTGGAGTAAAGTTACATCCATAACTGTAAGGGAATTAAAACATTCAAGAACACTCCTCTTTCAAAAAATATCTGTAAGAATGTCAGTCAAAGGTTTGGAACACCAAATTCCAAAATTTCTATGGCAGTTTCCAAAGCTCCACTTCCAAGGCCTTTCTGAGATCTGTGAGATCACGTGTTTAAAGATTTTCCTTTAAAAACTATGCCAAAAATTCATCATCCCCAGTTTCATCAGCTTGATGACTGGTCAGACGCAGCAGGTCCAACCTCTGGTTGAGGAACTCAGAGATTTACAGGATTAATAAAGTAATTTTGAGGGGTCTAGGTCTCTAACCTTTATCTGGCCTACTTTGGTAATGACTAGAAAACTTTATCATCACTGAAAGTTATTGCATTCACACCATTCACACTGATGTCTGTGGTGGGTTTATGCAACATGAATGGAAGTAAATTCGTTTTATGGAAAATAGTGATGGCCTTACTCCATTATCTGGAGAATTCAGACTGTTCCAACACAAAGAAAACAAGTCAGATATGAAGTATGAACATAGATCAGAGCAGAAAACCCCAGGCATCAGGAGTATGCGTGATCTGTGGCAAGACAACATATATTCTCTAGGCTTGTCAGTCTACCATCCTTCATGAGTGTAGGAAAAGTCAAAATAAAAAGGAAAAGGGGGCTAGGAAATTTTCCACCCTTACTATTGTAAACCATGCACAACACCTGGAAATGCTTAGGATTCCAATAATGACTCAACATATAACTTTTTTCTTTTTTTTTTTTTTTTTTTTTTACCAGCAGTACTACTACTACTATTCTTCACTCTATTGTTAAATTGAGTGATGTAGCCTGGCAAATACTATAAATATTTCTGGAGATATTCACTCAAATTTGATTTCATGCAGGCCGAAAGCATTTTTATTTACTTTTTTTGGGTGACTTTTGACCCTAGACACAGAGCCAGCATCAAAGGGAATGTCATATGAAATGACTGACACCTAAGTTATGTCTACAAAGCAAGAGAAAAGGAGCCTTGATTAATTTGGTTATAATGCCCTAGTAATTCTCAAGTATCTACGTATTACATAGAAAAGTTGTTTTGTAGGTCAAACACTAAAACTGGGACTTAAATATCTTACTCCCCTGGATCTATTGCACATTTTCTTTGTTACTCTGGAAATATTCATTCTTCAAAATGAGTATTAAACACAGTAATAGAAAACAATTTATACTACTTGAAAAAATATATACTTAATTGAAAAAAAAAAAGTACTGTACAATTCCCCCACAAAATTTGTATTCAAGTATCTTATCTGGGCTGGACTCCCCTGAAGTGAAGACTCATGCTTGTTTTTGGACAGTTGGACTTTCTTCTAAAACCTGCTCAAACATTATTTTGCTGCAATACTCTTAATGGCAGTGTCTAACTAGAGCAGGGCTGCTCAGATCTATAATACCACCTTGTACTGTGTAGTTGTGTCCTCATGCTCTCTTGTTCTTCCACCCCTTACAGTGTGACAAGGAGACCTCTGATACTCGGGCTGCCCGTGCTTATGCAGTGCCTAGTTCCATAGTGTCCCCCTCATGTGCATGCCTAGGCTTTCTGACTTACCTAACATACAATAATAAAAACAAACGCCTCCTTCTACTTCTGCATAAAAGGCAAAGAAAAGTCATAGAAATAGTCACCTATAAAATGATCTAGAGAGGAGAGCTTTAAAGTTAGTTTTGAAGATGGGCAGAGGAGCAACTCCCTAGAGAAGTCTAGCTCCTAGCGAAGATCCTGCCTCTAGCTCAGGACAAGGTGAATTTTGGGTTGGAAACAAAAGAGGTTCAGTGAAATAGGAATGCTGGCAGTTACGAAGGACAAGGGATGTTCCTTTCTCTTCCACACATTTTGTAGCCAGGCCAGTTGGATTTGGTAGCAGCCTGGTCTGGCAACCAGAAAATTCTATGCCAGAAAATTTCAATAGTAACATGGAGATTTCTACAAAATGAAGAAGAAGAAAAAATCACCATTCACAGTTCTTGTCTTTCTGCTGTATTTACTCTACAATACTGTCATTTGCAACTTATGGAGTGCTGCAGCTTCCTGCACCTATGCCAACCTTCAGAAGTTATAAGTGGAAGAGCTTTAGGTATTGGTAGCTCACTACATAGCAGGTGGAATAAGGTGAGTAAGGAGGTGAGGAGGCAGTATGAAGTTGAGTCACATACACAGAAACAGCTCAAGTGACACGAAATGGCACTGTGGATGCTTACACAGCCACAAAAATTCTGAAATGACTGGAGTAGTTCACATATGAAACTTTTGTGTTAGCCTGTCTGTACACCCAGGAAAATGCAAGCACATTGGTTTGACCCAGGTCTTTTTCTTTATAACCAGCAGCTAGAATTGAATTTTAGATGAAAACCCTTATTTTGGTAACCTGTTTTGTGCCATAGAGCAATCTCCTAGACCTGTGCTAAGTCTGCATAAGCATAGGTCACCTGCAGCTCAGTACTCATTTAACAACCAAATATGCTGTGACCATGTCTTTGAGCAGGGCTTTATTTCAGCATAGCATTACAGTTTAAATTTTAAAACAGCATATCCCTCAGTCAGTGTTTCCCATAGCCTTTGATCTCTGTTTACTGTTCCACATACCTGCTTCTATTTTCAGTCAGAGAGTGTTTGTACGTGTCTAAGAGTACACAGATCTAAGACACTGTTTCTGCATGGATAATGCAAAGGGCAGTTTTAGGTCTAGAACGCATAGTGAGAAGTGGACAAGCTGCCAGAAGGATTATAAAACTAGTCATGTGTTCTGCAAATCTAAAGGACAGGTTTCAATTAAGCAAAGCCAGGTTCAGCTGTAAGAAAAATCAATGCCAGGTAGACGAGAATTCTCTGATCTCTCTCCTGCCTCACCCACCCTTCCCATGTTGTTCTTTTGGCCAGCTGTGAGATGAACATTTGTTCTGAACTTGCAGAAGCCCTTGCACCATGATGGTCTGTGGTAAGGACTACTAAGGTAAAGAGTTTTTATATAGGTGCAAGACTAGCTCAGTGCAAGAGACACGTGGTGGGCTGGCCCACCATCAAGAAGATAACCTACCATTTGGTTTTCTGGAGCTCACTTGCATTAAACAGGCAGGAAGATGCTGTGTATTTTACTATTGTATAAGCCCTGACCCTGTGCCAAAATAAGCTCCTGAAATGGATGCACGGTGCAGCATCTAAAATACTGCACTGTCCCAACTGTGGTAAAAGCAAAACACTTTTTTTTCCTGTTGCTATGTACTTTGGCAGATATCCCATCCAAAGAATTGTGCTCAAAGTACTCTGGAAACACCTGCCAGGAGACTACTTGGGAATGTTGTTTAAACAAGTGTACCTGCCAACTTTCCAACACTGTTGACTCTGCAGTACCAAAAACGCGTCCTATTTTGAAACAGACGATGGATAACAGGAATTGGGCTGTAAGGATGAAACACAGAATGTGCTTAAAAATTTGCTTGTAATTTTTGAAGCTGCTCAGAGTAAGTATCTGTTTAATGCACAGACATTTCAAAATGTAGCAGAGCACGTGGCTGGACTCAAGACAGGAACACATACGTAATGGTATGTGTTGGTGTTGTGTGAGGAAAGGAAGGATATGTTTTTCCCATAGTAATTTACCCTAAAAGGGATTCCAAATTATTTCATGCTGATAAGATATTTTAAGTGTGCGTGCATGTGTGTACACACTCGTGTTTTTTATTATTATTATTATTTATTTATTTTTTAGCAAAGACATGAAAATTTGCAGGGGAAAGCTTCGGCATATGGTGTTTGTTTTCAGGAGAGATCATGCAGAAGCAGAAGTAAAGGCAGTAGTCATCTGCCAAATTTGTCCATTTAAGAAAAGAGATGGAGAAGAAAGATAGAGAAAACGTCCTTTTTACATACACAAACTTAACATGCACATATACACCAGCAGGGACAGAGTTACCAGGAAATGATGAAATTATAGTCTGCTTCATTAATATCACTCAACACATAGCATATACCAGACCTTCTGGTGGGAAAACTGAATTTCCTGCCATCCTCACCATGTGCATACTTATTCAATCCCCCTATTCACTGTGTTTATTTCCAGCCATGGGTAGCTCAGTATGCATTTACCTTATCTACCTTATCTAGTCCCTCTGAGTGCTTCTGAGCCCTGTTCATGCCTCTGTTCTTGGCCCACTCCTAACATGTCTCTGTGCTGGAGAACAAAGTGGTGAGGTTCTCTCCACCCCATCCACTAGTTCTAGAAATAGCCTCACTCCACATATTTAATCTCTCCAGGAAACTTGAGCAAACACAGAAAATGGCTCTCTAAAGGATCCTCTCAGGCACAGGAAGGAGGCTTAACCTCTCTGAATCAATCACTCATGCTGTACAAGTCCAGTCATGCAGTTAACTCGAAGAAAGGCTGCATTAGACTTCTGCTGACCCATGGATGTGCCAAAATGCTCAGATCCAAAGTTGCAGTGAACTCCCATGCACATGCAGCCATTTAGTGAATATCCGTCAACACGGTAAGATCTCTTAACATGTTCTAGTTTCTTACTAAACATTTCACATTGACCCACAGTAGTGTGGAAAGCATGCACCACTTGTGATATGATATTTTGTTAATTTTAACTCTGCTCTAACCAGCAAAAATCTAGAAGTTGCCTGAAATGCTCTTCATGTCCAGATAAAAAGAAACTGTCTGCTGCATCAGCACAAATATATAACTCCATCCTGAAATATTTACAGCATTGTTGGACTGCTTTCTTTCCAGCTGAACCTAAAGGTGTTTTGCCCATAGACTACTGACTCTGTAAATCTATCTATATCCAGCTTCTCTGGAATGTCAATGGAAAGACTCTTGTTGACTTCAGGGGGAGCTGGATCAAACGCAAAGTCATAATTCATAAGACAAAAGGCATGCAAGACTTAGATGCAGCTATTCCTGCACTAATCAAATGTTTCGGGTAACCTTTATTGCTACTCTTTCCACAGTGCAGGCACGTGCCTCAGATCAAGGAGTCTCAACTGTTACTTCAAGATAATTTAGAAAACATTAACAAGTATTAGACATCTGTTCTTCATGCAAGGTACCATGGCCCTGCACCTTTATCCTTGTTGTTGCACATGCACAGATATTTCCAAAGACTAGAGCAGGCCAAGTAGTATATAACCAGCTCCATAAACAACAGTGAAATACAGAGCTCTAAGCTTGGCTTGAGGATGTTTGGCATTTCCTTTCACAAACATCCATCTTCCATGTGCAGCATAGTACCAAGGAGACGGTTTATATCCAAAAGAAAGCAGCAGACCCATGAAAATGTAAAGAACTCACACATCCTTAATCAACCATTAAAATACATAGAAGTGTGGCAGGGACAAATAAAGCTACAATAGCCATACGCATGCAGTCTGTTACCTTTTTTATTCTCTGTAGTGGGATTGACTTAGCTTTAAATCTGGTTTCCCTTTCCTAATGTGGCATATGTGATTCCCTTCAGTGCCATTATGATCTTGACCCGGTTAGCTCGCTAAATCTCTCCCCATAGTGTTTTTTGTTTGTTTGTTTGCTTGCTTGCTTGTCTACTGAACATTACAGTCATTTGCTCTCTTTTCTGGCTTCTGCTTCAGCAGATTTTCTTTTCTTCTCTTGTACAACACAGAGACCAAAAACACAGTTGTGTTTCCTACAGATATTTTTAGGAGGAATAGTGATCTAAGTAAGGTATTTATTTTTAAAAGCCTCTACGGTATTTTAAAATATTTAGTTTAGTGCACAGAAAATATATGCGTTACTTTGATATTCCTGCAAGGTTCAGATCTCTGACTTCATGGCAGGAAATTTTGGTTTAGTTATTATGAGCCCTTTTATCCATTGTCTAATTCGTGTTTCCTGTATTTTTAAGTACAGCAGATTGAAGAACTAAACTGATTAAAATCAGAAAAATGTTATTTTAAAAAGTTAAACATGATTTCTGAGGTGAACTGTCCTATACACAATGTTCATAAGCATGTGATTTTTGCAGCACTCCAACACCGAAATGCTTTCTATTATAAGGCATTGTGCTCAGAAACTCTGAAAGATGCTTGAGATGCTTGTCTTAGATTTGTCTTCTGTGTGTATGAAACCATTTAGGCAGCAGAACAGATACTAAATTACTTCAGCAAGTATGACTGAGAGGTCAAGGGTGTATTCAGGGCTGTTTGTGATGAAGATGAGAAACTCAGAATGCATACTGTGCCTATCAAGAACTCAAATAGCTATTGTGTTTCTCTTTTTGCATAGAAAGTCCTTTTATCTATGTCTGAACCTACAGTCATATGCAAAACCTTTCCCTTAAAAATGGAGCCTTTCCCTTTTTTCCCTGAAGAGGAACAATATTTTGCAAGCACTCATTGAAGGCATATGTAAATCTTTCTCGGTAATTTAGTAAAAAAGACTTTGATCTCTTGCATAACAAACAGCACACTGAATTTTCTGAATAGGGTCTTGAAGAAACAGCAGCTTGGGAACTGACCACAGGATCTGACCAAAACCCTCTCTAACCTTACCAGAGTTTTGGTGAAACCAGTGTAAGGATTATGAAAGGCTCCCTCACTTTATTTCTGGGGTGACGCTCCTGCTCCATCACAAATGCTTTTATTTCCTTACCCTCTTCTCTCTCACTACCTTTTGTAGTTGAGATTGAGCTACTGAAGATTTGGTCACTTAATTCAAGCAGCAACTGGACGTTACTATTCCTTTGAAAACTGAATATGTTTCATTTTAGCCATAAACCCTAAGCCTGAAACGCTCGCTGATCTTGGTAACTTAAAAGACCCTAATAATAGGAAAAATAGATTCAGCCAGGAATTACAGAGCAAGTTGCTGGAACTTCACCAAAAAATAATGTCAGACCCATCTGTGCTGGGCAACTGTCACAGGCAGAGACTGTCCTTTGGGGTAAATGGGTCAGGGCAGGGTGACTGCCAGCCTAGTGAAAACTAGTTCTGTGACAATTAGCTCAGCATAGAGAGCAGGAAAGAATACAGAGTGGGGTGACGAAGTGTGACATGTTACTGATGCACTGGCTTTTCTAATTCTAAAACAAAAAACTTGTTGAGGTTCCTCTAATGTATGCTTCTGGTCTGTGTCTAATGTGTACCCTACATCATTTGAGAAATCTTTGAAGGACAGGAAAAATCTGTGCTGGACTTCAAATTCCTGCAGCAAAGAATTAAGATGAGTGAGTGTAAGAACCAGCTACTTTGGTCTTGTGCCTTCTGAGGACTTCTGCATATTAGACACAATTTTGGCTGGGCAGCTTGAGCCAATTCCAGCTTCTTCAGTAGTAAGAAAGAAAAAGAGGGGTGGGAAAGAACTTGTTAGTGTTTTTCACTAAATAATTAAAAATAATAGTAATGAAAAAACGGGTTGTACTGGTCCATAGAAATGCAGTGATAAACAGTAGGGGACCATATGTGCACAGCAAAAGTAGCTGTCTCCTCCTACACTACTGCTGACCTTGTGTTGTTCTTCTAGGGTCAAAAAGCAAAGGAGCAAAGCATCAGGCCCCAAACTGAGCAGGCTTCTAAAGACCATTCTGGACCTAGAGCAATAACCTCAGCCAGCCAAATCAGGTGGTAAGAGCATGTAAGTGAAGCAACAGCCTCTCAGCCTCCACATAAACCATTACCCTTCCCATTGCCTGCCTCAGCTACTGGTTGCGCTCATGGCAGGGTGACTGTGGTATCTCTAAATGGCAGAAGGAGAGAGAAAAAGAGGGAGAGAAAGGAAGGCAGGTATTTCTATATGGAGTACCACCCACAGATGCCTTGTGGGTCCATGACTCCCCAGGTGGTATACAGATGGGGCACCTGTGCCTGATTGCAGCGTGTAGACCAGGTGATATTTTGGCAACTCTTAATGTTTGGTGGTGTTGAGGAGCCTTCCTGAAGTTACCCATCCTGTTCTTCTATTTAAAAGTGGTAATCAGGTTCCTTTCCAGCAACTAACTCCAACAGCATCAGCAATCGCTTTTTCATTTATGGCCACTAACCCACTTTCTTAAAGTACGTTTCATTTAGCAACCTGCTGTTTTGTAATGGTTTCTGTTCTATTCCAATACAGGTACAGATGCAAAATTTAACAGTTTTATTTATTTACAGATTTTACATCTTTATTGCTTCCTGTACGTGCTGTACTCTGACAGACAACATTATCATGATTTGCTGGGTATAAAATACCAGTCTTAAACCAATTCTACTTTTTTTTTTTTTAAATGAAGATACTAATGAATGTGGAAAATGTCTCAGGTTAATTGGTTCATCTCAGAGGGGCTGGAATGGGAAAAGGAAATGACAAAGGAAATAGGTATAAAAATAAACCATTCTTGTGCTCTAAAAGTTCTGATCTCCTGGCTTTTTCAGAAGGTGAAGTAAAGGAAAAACCTCACAGCTGGTGTATGTGCATTTAAGCATTTTAGATGCATATGAACAGAAATATTTATGCTTTAAAATACCGACATCTTTTTTAAACAGCATTTTCTAATTGCAGCTGATATATGCTTCATGTGTTTCTTGGCGGCTTCATTTGGAAAAGACACAAGGACCTCAAAAAGTGTAGGATTTCATTAGGAAAAAAAAAAAGGCAGTGTAGACCGCTGTATATATTAAGGAGTCTGCCAAAGCTATGGGAAATCAGAGCAGCAGATAGGCTAGCCTCCCTCCCCCTAAGCTCCACCTCTATGAACTAAAACCAGGAACGTTTGCTGCCTGGGACAGGACTACTTTATTGAAGAAAGCCGTATGTGACTAGGTAAAAAAGAACAGTATGTGCTTGGGCTAAGCCAATAGCCCAAACTCGTTTTCCATAAACAAGGCTCTGCTACAGAGACATAACTCTGTTTAATCCTGTCTGGATGACTTCATTTGCTAAGCACTCCAGAGCTTGCCATAGCCCATGTGATTCACCCAGCTCCATTCACTCTGCAGAGTGGTTCTCCCTTTGACTCTGAAGCAGCAAAAAAAGGTCATTTATCAAAGCATTAGCAATACTTGTCCCACTGGATCACAAATACCCTAAAAGGTATATCTCTCTTCCAGGAAATGTCTTTCCAAACCATTATATTTCATTGATTTTTTTATTCTTTTCCCTTTGTTTTAAAATAACATCAAACACTTCCAACACGTATTTGCAGTTATTTAATGATTCTGGCTACTGGATGGCTGCTGGTGGAGTTTCATTCTGAATATAAAATCTAAGTTTGGATTTCTTGCCAATATTATATTTTAGGTACCTATTATATAACTTCTTCATGCAAAATATATTTTCTAATACAATTTTATGCATTTTCTTTCTTCAGCCCTTTTCTGCACCCCCTTACAACATAAAATCTTTTTTCTCTCTGTAGAAGAAATATTTAAACACTTTTGGAATGAATGTAATGTTTGCAAATGGAGCTGGGTTGGCAGAACTACAGACCAAAAGCCTTTTTCTATACCAAATGCTGGGTTCTGGCAGCACTGCAGCAAGTTTTCTCAATACTATTCCTCAAGCTGTTTTGAAGGCATGGCAGCTGAGGGCTAGGGCACACTGGGAAGTTGAAGTGCAGCATTTTGAGGATGCAGCCAGGAAGCAGTGGCTTCTCCATACTACCTCCCAAGGTAGCTCTTAGCTTATTTGCTACACATCAAGTAGCTTCAACAGCAAAGCAGAATAAGCTGTATTTTGAGTGCCTTATTGACTTACGTCCTAACTCTCTGTAAGCTAGCTCTAACATGAAGACTCAGCTGAAAGGGCAGAGCTGGCTCCAGGATAGCTCATATTTTGGCTTTGAAGGTGAGGCTTTCAAAGCTGCCACCAAATGGCAGCTTGGGGGTTTCTCAGGCTGAACTTCTTTCCACTGTGTCCTTGAGCTACAAAAGCAATCTAGGGACTAACAATCCTATGATTCTAGTTAAAGGATTCCAGCTTGCAGTGTGGGAAATGCCTCGGTTTTATTTCATCATTAAAGGCACTTCAATGCACTGAACAATTTGTTTTTAAAATACAAACTGGATGCGCTGATTTGGAATTGTGGATTTGTTTTTGTATTATTCGTACTGAACTAAGGAGCTTGGAGCTATATGATTAACAATAGGAACTGGACAAATCACTAGAGGTATTCAAGAGTAGGCTCTAGCAGTAATCAGAGGGCAGTGACTATTAGTGTAAAAATCAATCTGAACTGGGATATCACTGACATGAAACTCTGCAAAATCATCAAAGCCTGAATTTGTCATCTCCCTGCTGTACAGCACAGTGCCATGCAGGGGCCCCAGAGATGGAACAGAATAAAATAATTCAGAAATATCCAACGTGGTCCTCCACCAAACACTGTTCTGGATGGCTTGGCTCTGCTTTACTAATGTGAATTCATTCACGTTCACAGTTTACACCAAGTTTTCTGTTAGTTTTAGTCTATTTTCAATTTCTTTTAGTAGATCAGGAAACCAACACAAATACCACAGCTTAAATCTGGATCAACCTGTGATCTCAATCAAACAGGAGATACTACAACCTAGACTGAAACTGCAATTTTTTTACACTCAAGATTTGACCACAAATTTCTGGAACTGAAAAACATTTTCCAAATAAAATTTTGTCAGAAACAATGCATTATCCTTAACAGTTTAGGTTTGGACATTTTTTTTGACCAAAATCAAAAGAAAAAAACAAAGGGTGGAAGATTCCAAACAACCTTCCCAGAGCTCACTGTGTGGATTTGGGGGCCAAGTTTCTTGGGAAGGTGTGAGGATGGAGAGCAAATACAGGCATTGACTAGTAGGAAAAGCAGAACAGAAACTAGGTTCAACCTCTAAGGTGTTTTGCAAAATACAAAGATATGATCAGCCTGTGCTAAGGAAGT